>NC_137352.1:4573744-5043744 GCF_965287045.1 Carcharhinus amblyrhynchos | reverse complement strand
CTGTAGAGGCTCAGTGCTGAGGGAGTGCCGCACTGTCAGAGGGTCAGTGCTGAGGGAGTGCCGCACTGTCAGAGGGTCAGTGCTGTGGGACTGCCGCACTGTCAGAGGGTCAGTGCTGAGGGGGTGCCGCACTGTCAGAGGGTCAGTGCTGAGGGAGTGCCGCACTGTCAGAGGGTCAGTACTGAGGGAGTGCCGCACTGTCAGAGGGTCAGTACTGAGGGAATGCCGCACTGTCAGAGATCAGTGCTGAGGGAGTGCCGCACTGTTAGAGGGAGAGGGTCAGTACTGAGGGAGTGCTGCACTGTCAGAGGGTCAGTACTGAGGGAGTGCTGCACTGTCAGAGGGTCAGTGCTGAGGGAGTGCCGCACTGTCAGAGGGTCAGTACTGAGGGAGTGCCGCACTGTCAGAGGTCAGTACTGAGGGAGTGCCGCACTGTTAGAGGGAGAGGGTCAGTACTGAGGGAGTGCCGCACTGTCTGAGGGTCAGTACTGAGGGAGTGCCGCACTGTCAGAGGGTCAGTGCTGAGGGAGTGCTGCACTGTCAGAGGGACAGTAGAGGGAGTGCTGCACTGTCAGAGGGCCAGTAGAGGGAGTGCTGCACTGTCAGAGGGTCAGTACTGAGGGAGTGCCACACTGTCAGAGGGTCAGTACTGAGGGAGTGCCACACTGTCTGAGGGTCAGTGCTGAGGGAGTGCCGCACTGTCAGTGGTGTAATTTCAGCGCTTTGTGAGGAAGAGCAGGGGCAGTTCTCTCTGAGGGAGATGAAATATCACCGGAAACATCCCTCCTAGTCACAGTGTACAGGGAGTGACAGCTGTCACCATATCAGGGAAAGGCAAATGTTTTTCAGCAATTGCTTTCATCTTTGGCTGAAACCTGTCGAGAGACCTAATTCTGAGTTTGTTTTGTTTCCCCTCACCCAACATCCTCAGCAATCAGATTATCCGCTCACGATCACATTGGTGCAATCTGAAATTGGCAACCACATTTCCTTGCGTTAAACAGTGACTCAACTTCAAAAGTACTTTACTGTCTGTGGGGACAGCCTGATGTCTACGGAAGGTGCCACGCAGACGCAAGATTTTTCTTCAGTTCTATTTGGCACAGATAGTCTCAGTACAACAGCAATCGGAGTCATCAGGCAGGAGACACGCTTATAAATCCATCTAAAATCTAGATCCTTTCTGTGTTTGTGATCTGGGCCCACATCTTGCCTATTCCTTAAAACGTTGCAAACTACTTCCTGTGGCTTTGCAGTAGATAATTGACCTGGGAGTGTACTGACCTGAAGGCAGTTTGCGATCTGCTTTAGATATCCAGTCTCTGATTCACAAGCATATCTCTCCAAGAACCACCCCCACCCCCCCAATCATCCCTTCAGGAATACTGTGTAACCTCATTACCCAGCACATATCTGCGATCCTCAATCCAGTAACACAAAGGGTCATCAGATAAAGGGGGAGACATTAAGAAATCCCCCCCCACATCCCAGCGGAGGAACATTGATACGGATCAGCCAAATACCGCCAGTCACTTTTAAGTCAGGGCTGCTAAACTGCTCCAGAGGACGCTCCAAGGCTGAAAACAGAATCCAACCAACCAAAGCACTCTACGCATCCACTTAAGACTAATTTGAAACTCTTTGCTTCACCAACCAGCCCAAACAGCTGCCACGGCCATGAACAGCCTCCCATCTATTGACTCTGTCCACGCTTCCCGAAACCTCGGAAAAGCAGCCAGCGTAATCAAAGACTCCACGCAGCACGGACATTCTCTCTTCCACCTTCTTCCGTTGGGAAAAAGACACAAAAGTCTGAGGATACGTACCAACCGACTCAAGACCAGCTTCTTCCCTGCTGCTGTCAGACTTTTGAATGAACCCACCTCTCATTAAGTTGATCTTTCTCTACACCCTAGCTATGACTGCAACACTACATTCTGCACTTTCTCCTTTCCTTCTCTATGAACGGTATGCTTTGTCTGTATGGCGCACAAGAAACAATATTTTTCACTGTATAATAACATATGTGACAAAAATCAAATCAAATCAAATCAGTTTAAAGTTCATTCATCAGCGTCACAAGAAGGCTTACATTAACACTGCAATGAAGTCACTGTGAAAATCTCCAAGTAGCCACACTCCGGCGCCTGTCCGGGTACACTGAAGGAGAACTTAGCACAGCCAATGCACCCTAACCAATACATCTTTCGGAGCGTGGGAGGAAACCGGAGCAACCGGAGGAAACCCGCGAGGGGCCACCCCGCCTGCTGTGATTCCCGTGGCGGACAATAGAAAGGTCTGTTGACCTCGGGTGGTTTCAGGACAAGTGAGGCAGTAAAATCCTGTCCAGGGAGAACGTGCAAACTCTGCACAGACAGTGACCCCCCCCCCTCCCCAAGCTGGGAATCGAACCTGGGTCCCAGCCGCTGTGAGGCAGCAGTGCTAACCACTGATGTAATTTCCCTGTCAATATTCCACACAGCATTTAATTATTGACAAGACATGACTATTGCACCATTTCTTAATCCTATTAACTTGGATCCATTGAGACCCAAGCTGGGAGTCGAACCCGGGTCCCTGATGCTGTGAAGCAGCAGTGCTAACCACTGTGTGCACAGCAAGATCCCACAGGTCAGATAATCTAGTTTTGATTCAGTGGATTCAATGATAATCATTGGCCCCCAAGACACAGTCCTTTGGAATGTTTCAGTGTAGGGAGAAGGCAGGTGAAAATGAGTAACACAAAACATGAATATACAGTTAAAAAAAATCCATTCATACTTAAAGTATAAGATCAAAAAGCTGGTGGAGAGACAGGGGAAAATTATGCTCCTAACTTTCAGAAGATCCCTTTATTAATGCCAGATGTGCGGAGTGTACCTTTTGGCTATTTGATCTGACTAACCTGTCAATCACATTCATGTTCCAAAGGATAGCTTACAGAGTAAATAGAGCTGGAACAGGGATTACTCACACTTTCAGGAATGAATCACCTGCTAACTTATAAAGTTGTCTCTTGTCTCTTTCGCAGAAGGGGCGGCATGGTGACACAGTGCTTGACACTGCTGGTGGACTGGCTGTGCCAAATTGCCCCTTAGTATCAGGGGGATTGGCAGGGTAAATAGTTGGGGTTACAGGGATAGGGCCCGGGTGGGATTGGTGTCAGTGCAGGACCAATGGGCTGAATGGCCTCCTTCTGCACTGTAGGAATTCTATGATTTTCACTGTGCCAGGGACCTGGGTTCGATTCCAGCCTCAGGGTCACCGTCTGTGTGGAGTTTGCACATTCTCCCCATGTCTGTGTGGGTTTCCTCCGGGTGCTCTGGTTTCCTCCCACACTCCAAAAATGTGCAAGTTAAATGGATTGGCCATGGTAAATGCATGGGAAAGGGCAGAGTGTGTCCTGCAAGAATGCCAGTGAGACAATGTCCTGTGAAAGCTCCCCAGCTTGAGACAGCACCCAATGAGACAACGCCCAGTGAGACAGTGCTCAGTGAGACAGTGCTCAGTGAGACAATGCCCAGTGAGACAGTGCCCAGTGCGACAGTGCCCAGTGAGACAGTGCTCAGTGAGACAGTGCCCAGTGCGACAGTGCCCAGTGAGACAGTGCTCAGTGAAAGTGCCCAGTGCGACAGTGCCCAGTGAGACAGTGCTCAGTGAAACAGTGCCCAGTCAGACAGTGTCCAATGAGACAGTGCCCAGTGAGACAGTGCCCAGTAAGACAGTGCCCAGTCAGACAGTGTCCAATGAGACAGTGCCCAGTCAGACAGTGTCCAATGAGACAGTGCCCAGTGAGACAGTGCCCAGTAAAGCAAGGCCCTGTGAGGTTTTGCCCATCATTGTCACACACAGAGTTTTGAAGACAGTGAACTGTAGTCTCTGAATGGCAACATGCCTCCATCAGAAGCAGGAATTACCCGGGGCAGAGGGGTTGCCGGGGTGTTGGGGGAGGGGAGCGGTGCGAGGTTTGCTGTGTACTATCCTCACTGAAACCAATCTCAACATTAGGACAGCATGGTGATTAGCACTGTTGCCTCACAGCGCTAGGGACCTGCATTCGATTCCACACTTGGGTCACTGTCTGTGTGGAGTTTGCACGTTCTCCCCATGTTTGTGTGGGCTTCCTCCAGGTGCTCCAGTTTCCTCCCACACTCCAAAGATGTGCTGGTTCGGGGGACTGGCTATGATGAATTGCCCCTTAGTGTCAGGGAGATTAGCTAGGGTAAATGCATAAGGTTGTGGGAACAGGGCCTTAATAGGATTGTGGTCGGTGCAGACTCAATGGGCCAAATGGCCTCCTTTTGCACTATACGATTCTATGATTCCACCACCCCCCCCAACGCCCCCACCCCCACTCTGTACCCCACCATTTTAAAAAAAATGCCACGGAATTTTTTACATCCATCTGAGTCGGCACGGGTTGAATATTTAATTGGAAAGACAGCGCCACTGACAGTGCGGCATTGCCCCAGGACTGCAGAGTGTGACTTAAACCACTACCCTCCGACTTACAGGCAAATGTGCTGCTGACTGAACTGTGGCTGAGAGTTAAAATGCTTAAAACGCTGTAACGCGGGATTGGAGATCCACACACCGGTTGCACTGTGTTTCTGAAGCTTTGCCATCAGGTGTAATAGTGTCTCATTCCCTGCAATAAAGTTCCTGAACTCCTGTTTCTCCCCGCAATCTTCATCTCGGAGAGAAGATTATCTCACCACCCATCGCCTTTCACCCAACACCCCCGACAAAAGCTTCCTGAATTCAATATCGCTGCCACCTTACTGTAGCCACTGGGGATAGCGACACAATGTTACAACACTATTTATTTGTTATTTTGTCACAAACAGGCTTACATTAACACTGCAATGAAGTTACTGTGACAGTCCCCGAGTCCCCACACTCCGGCGCCTATTCGGTTACACTGAGGGAGAATTTAGCATGGCCAGTGCATCCTAACCAACACACCTTTCAGACTGTGGGAGGAAACCGGAGCGCCCAGAGGAAACCCACGCAGGTATGGGGAGAACGTGCAGACTCTGCACAGACTGTGATCCAAGCTGGGAATCGAATCCGGGTCTGTGGTGCTCTGAGTAAGTAGTGCTAACCACAGCACTGGCATTCACCGGGCAATGTGGAAAATTGCCCTGACAGCTTTAAAAACATGATGTGGAGACGCTGGCGTTGGACTATCTGCAATCCCCATGACTTGCCTGGGCTTGCAAAATCTCACTAAATGTTCTGACTGGAGGCAATACACATCTCTTTAACCTGTGCTTAATGCTCGCTCCGCTCACATTATGTGTACCTTTAAGACTTGATTACCTGTCGAGACTCGCATTCCAATCATTATTTTGTAAATTGAGTTTGTGTCTTTATATGCCCTGTTTGTGATTAGAACTCCCACTTACCTGACAAAGGAGCAGCACTCCGAAAGGTAGCGGCTTTTGCTACCAAATAAACCTGTTGGACTTTAACCTGGTGTTGTGAGACTTCTTACCGAGCTTTAAAAACATCCACGCAGTTCGACACTGGGCACAACCTTGTGGACGGCAGAATTAGACATTTAACTGGTCTCTGAGTGCCATTCTTCATGAGCCTGGAAACTTGGCACCAGACTGACCCTCCCAGTGTCAGAGGCCTACACTTAGCGAAGGCTGTGGGTCAAACGGCAACTCCTCCACTTTTACACTTAAACAGCAGTCTTTTATACTGCAAGACCCTTCTTGGGAAGTATGAGGTCACACAAAGAGATGGTGAGCTACTGGTTCATCAACTGGGGAGGCTACGCTGCAGAGAAACATTAACTAAAACATTCCTCCTGACCTCATTAATGATATTGCAAGTCAGTCACCTCCATTGAACCGCGTGAGAGAATAAACTTGCTTCATTCGCACAAAGAATTAATTACCATATAAATTACCTGGAACAATGAGTCATTTAAATTTGATATACTAAATGCAGAGCAGTAAACAGGGAATTAATACAATCTGTGCAAAACTGATATCACTGAAAAGATTCAAATCACAATTCTCGGCAAATCTTTCCCATCCAATACAAAATGAAATTTGGCAGCTGCTGAAAACCTGAAACTAAAATTGAAAATTCTGGAAATCACAACAGGTCCCGTCTCTCCCAGTCAATGGTGGGTTCCCTGACGGTGGCAGGGTCATCTTCGGTGGGACTGGAAAATCCCATTGCTGGGAAGGGCTGGAACATCTGGCCCTTGGTCAACAATAAAACTTTGAAAGCTCTGGAAGAAAATCTTGCAATTATACAGCGCGCAAGAAACTATAAAGGGATGTGAACGAAGGCCAGTCCATCACTCAAACCAGCCTCCCATCCATTGATTCTGTCTACACTTCCCACTGCCTCAGAAAAGCAACCAACATAATCAAGGGCCCCACGCACCCCGGACATTCTCTCTTCCACCTTCTCCCGTTGGGAAAAAGGTACAAAAGTTTGAGATCGTGTACCAACCAACTCAAGAACAGCTTCTTCCCTGCTGCTGTCAGACTTTTGACTGGACCTATCTTGCATTAAGTTGACCTTTCTCTACACCCTAGCTATAACTGT
This sequence comes from Carcharhinus amblyrhynchos, assembly GCF_965287045.1. Lineage (NCBI taxonomy): Eukaryota > Metazoa > Chordata > Chondrichthyes > Carcharhiniformes > Carcharhinidae > Carcharhinus > Carcharhinus amblyrhynchos. Next base: position 5,037,171 of record NC_137352.1, on the reverse strand, counting down.
AACACTACATTCTGCACTCTCTCCTTTCCTTCTCTATGTACGGAATGCTTGGTATGGTGAGCTAGTAACAATACTTTTCACTGTATACCAATACAAGTGACAGTAATAAATCAGATCAAATCAAATAAATGCCAGTTCTTTCTTTCTTCACAGTTAATGCTTAAAAATGTTACTTTTGTTTGATAACTTTCCCCTTACCTTGGGTCAGACGTGTAGGCTGGTTAACTTGAACTCCATCGATCATGCACAAGTTCCCACATGGGTAGAGTGTTATAAGCCCACTCTGATTCTCAATCCAGCAATGCTGAGCAGCAACGCCAGGCCCCTGGATACTAATGTCCTGTGTAGGACAATCGGAATTGCCAAATGTAGTCCTCCCTGTGAGCAAGGCAAGAAACGAGAGAAGCATCATCCATAAGGAATAGCACAGGACAAAGGCACGAGAAAGCATTGTGGACCAGGACATCCCAGGATCACGTGGGATATTGCTGCCCCTCTGGGTCCTTCCTTCCCATATTCATCCTGGTGTACTGAAGGCCCCACGTTTGCTTGGGCACTCATGGCACCCGATGCCCTTGAGTCAACTGGTCAGCCAACTTGAATGGAGCTGTTCAGCTACAGGAGGCATTCATATTGGAACCTGACCCAGTCTTTACCAAAGTGCTGGGTGGAAACCTGCCAACTTTGTGAACTGCTGGATTGTTGTAAATACCATCTGGCTCATGAATCCTTGCCAGGGGAGGAAACCTGCTGCCCTATATGTGACTCAGTCCCATCACAACATGACTGGCTGTTAATTGCCCTCTGAAATGGCCTCACAAGCCACTCGGTTGTAGTTGAGGCAGCTCACCAGCACCTCCTGAAAGGTAATTAGGGATGGACAAATAAATGCTGGCTTTGCCAACAACACACACATCCCATAAACAAAAAACTAAAGATAACTTTCCCACTACCTGCTCCTGGGCCCAATTAAAACAGGGATCCTCAAGTAGGGTCCACAGTCTGTGAGGATTATGGGAGAAGGTTTGAAGGATTCACAAAAAACACCCATTCTGCAGAATGGAGAGGATTGGATTGGCTTTGGATTGAGAATGTCAGCCCCTCGATTGATGGTGGACATTGAATCCACCACTCACGCACTCACTCACTCCCTCATCCACTACCTCCCTCACTCATCCACTCACTCATTCACTCACTCACTCATTCACTCTCTCACTCACTCACTCATTCACTCTCACACTCATTCACTCTCACACTCACTCACTCATTCACTCACTCACTCATTCACTCTCTCACTCATCCACTCCCTCCCTCACTCATCCACTTACTCACTCATCCACTCACTCACTCACTCATTCACTCGCTCACTCACTCATTCACTCACTCACTCATTCACCCACCGCACTCCCTCACTCATCCACCCACTCACTCCCTCCCTCATTCGTCCACCCAGTCACTCCCTCCCTCCTTCACCCACCCACTCACTCACTCACCCACTCACTCACTCAGCCAGCCACACTCTCTCTCACTCACTCATTCATTCATTCATTTATTCCACGTTAAATGAAACAAAAATGTTGAATTACATAATTATAATCTTTTAGAAGATAAACCACGTGTTGGAGAGGGTGGGTGCAGCTATAAACATCTTGCTTCAGAAGCAGAAGTGCTGAGAATTGTGGATATTGTAAAATGATTCTTTCAGGGAGGGGTGAGTGTTCCAGACAACCCCAGTACTGGTCGCCTGAACCTCATGACACCCTCATCACCATCTCAGATTAGCCAACACGGACATGGTGAGAGCAGCCACACAGTCTGAAATTGTTTCAAACTTTAATGTCAGCTCTTTGGGGGTGTGAGCAAGTAATTAGAAAATGAAACTGCGATCCCCACAGGCTCTAAATGACCAACCTTCACGCTTGGCTAGGATCAGCCTGAGGTACAGTAAAGTCACACTCTCATCTGACCTCTTCCCAAACACGTCTAACAGAACTGACTTTAAAAATAGTCTGGCATTTAAAAATAAAATTAACTGCAAAGGGATATAATTAGTCACAAGCCATATTTAGAAGTTACAAAATTAATGTTTCGTTTCTGGTCAACGTACAGCACCAAAAGTCACAACAGAGGGAAGGTTATCGAGATAGTCTACACGTAAGAATGAAGATTAAACCTCAGCTACCCCTCAACTAAATTCCAACTTACTTGGAGCGCAGCATGGATTTACCAGAATGATGCCTGCGCTTCAAGGGTTAAGCTACGAGGAGAGGGTGTATTCCTGGAATTTAGGAAGTTATGTGGTGATTTAATCAAAGTTTTAAAAGCTACTGAGAGGAACAGACAGGGTCGACAGGATGAGGTTATTCCTGCTATGTGGGGAGTCCAGAATAAGAGCCAAAACTTTCAGGAGTGAAATGAAGAAACATTTCTACACACAAAGCATGGTAGAAGTTTGGAATTGTCTTCTGCAAATGCCAACTGATGCTAGATTAAATATTAATTTTAAAAGGCATTGTGAGATATTGGGAAAAGATCAGATGACAGGTCATTCCTGATCTCATTGAATGGTGGAACAGGTTCGATGGGCTGAATGGCCTCATGTTTCTGTGTTTCAACCTGTAACTCTCTCCTCTATTATTCTATATATAAACCACTCTGAACCCCTCAATTAGATTCCAGTCTGTAACTCACTCCCGGGTATCTGTTATTCTATATATAAACCACCCCGAACCCTTCGAATAGATTCCAGTCTGTAACTCACTCCTGGGTATCTGTTATTCTATATATAAACCACCCCAAAACCCCTCGATTAGATTCCAGTCTGTAACTCACTCCCGGGTATCTGTTATTCCATATATAAACCACCCCGAACCCCTCGATTAGATTCCAGTCTGTAACTCACTCCCGGGTATCTGTTATTCCATATATAAACCACCCCGAACCCCTCGATTAGATTCCAGTCTGTAACTCACTCCCGGGTATCTGTTATTCTATATATAAACCACCCAGAACCCCTCGATTAGATTCCAGTCTGTAACTCACTTCCGGGTATCTGTTATTCTATATATAAACCACTCTGAGCCCCTCGATTAGATTCCAATCTGCAACTCACTCCCGGGTATCTGTTATTCTGAATATAAACCATCCCAAACCCCTTGATTAGATTCCAGTCTGTAACTCACTTCCGGGTATCTGTTATTCTATATATAAACCACCCCGAACCCCTCAATTAGATTCCAATCTGTACCTCACTCCCAGGTATCTGTTATTCTATATATAAACCAACCCCGAACCCCTCGATTAGATTCCAATCTGTACCTCACTCCCAGGTATCTGTTATTCTATATATAAACCACCCCGAACCCCTCGATTAGATTCCAATCTGTAACTCACTCCCGGGTATCTGTTATTCTATATATAAACCACCCCAAAACCCCTCGATTAGATTCCAGTCTGTAACTCACTCCTGGGTATCTGTTATTCCATATATAAACCACCCCGAGCCCCTCGATTAGATTTCACTCTGTGACTCACTCCCGGGTATCTGTTATTCTATATATAAACCACCCCAAACCCCTCGATTAGATTCCAGTCTGTAACTCACTCCTGGGTATCTGTTATTCTATATATAAACCACCCCAAACCCCTCGATTAGATTCCAGTCTGTAACTCACTCCTGGGTATCTGTTATTCCATATATAAACCACCCCGAGCCCCTCGATTAGATTTCACTCTGTGACTCACTCCCGGTTATTTTGAGTATAAACCCACCTGAGCCCCTGGATTATATTCATTCTGTAACTCAGTGATGGGGAGCTGTTTTGACTGAATGCAGTGTTGCATTCAGACTACATTCTGAAGCAGGAATTTTCTTATTTATCTCTGCGCTCTGTGGGTTTTTTGATTACCAGCCAAAGTGACAGAGGCCTTTGACCAGATGTTTTTCCTGTATTTCTTTGGACTGGACCACCCAACCATGAGGTATCCGAGGAAGCTAAATCAGGGAAAACAATTCCATGCAGAGATCACAAGAACCAGGCAAGGCAGACTGGGAATTCGAACATGCTCGCCATATGATTTTCTTCCCAGCGTGCACCCAGAGGCAATCCTATCCAAAACGGCGTCAGCATGCTCAGAATCCAGTTTAAAAATTCACGGCAAGATTGAGCATCCTGGCCAATTGTCCTCCCCTATATCCCTGGGCACTGAAGCTCATTAATTAGATTAGTTAATTCAGCACAGACCAAGGATCACAAAGGTCTTCCCACATTGAGTTTGTGGAATTCCCTCACTAAACCTTTCGATCTCTCTACCTCTCTCTTTCCTCCTTCAAGATACTCCTTAAAGCTTTTCATCTTTGACCAAGCTCCTGGTTTATTCTCTCCGTATGTAGCTCAAAACTCCTGTGACTGAAGTACTTGGAAATGTTTTATTATATTGAAGGTATTGTTTAAATGCAAGTTGATGTTCCTAATTCCTAGTCTTGCTAACGGCCTACTATTGCGCAATGGGGTTACCAACTGAGGTTAAATGCATTCCAGACTCGCGGTCATTAGTTGACGCAACACATCCAAGTGATGTACGGCCTTCCTACGTCACTGAAAAGTAGAAAGACTCACTATCCAATCAGTTGATGCTTGATTATCAGTCAAGGACCACCATTCCCCCTGTTCTCCAAAACTGAAATCTGGTAAAGAGAATCATTCAAAGAAAAATCACAACAAAAAAGATTCAAGTGAATGGAATGTTGGCTATGGCTAAAGGAAGAGAATATAAAGGTAAGGAAGTATTGTTGCAACTATTGCTGCATCGATAGTCACGGGTGAGGTGCCTGAAGATTGGAGAGTGGCAAATGTTGTGCCTTTGTTTAAAAAGGGCTGCAGGGAAAAGCCTGGGAACTACAGGCCAGTGAGCCTCACATCTGTGGTGGGTAAATTGTTGGGAGGTATTTTGAGAGACAGGATCTACAGGCATTCAGAGACACAAGGACTGATTAGGGACAGTCATCAAGGCTTTGTGAGTGGAAAATCATGTCTCACAAATTTGAGTTTTTTGAAGGGGTAACCAAGAATGTAGATGAGGGCAGTGCAGTTGATGGACTTTAGCAAGGCCTTTGACAAGAGACTGCATAGTAGGTTGTTGCATAAGGTTAAATCTCACAGGATCCAGGGTTAAGTATCTAAATGGATACAAAATTGGCTTCTGTAGGGCAGTAGTAGAGAGTCGTTTTTCAAACTGGAGGCCTGTGACCAGCAGTGTGCCTCAGGGATCAGTGCTGGGTTCACTGTTATTTGTCATTTATATTAATGATTTGGATGAGAACATAAGGGGACATAGTTAATAAGTTTGCAGATGACACTAAGATTGGGCCAGTGGGCTGACGAGTGGCAGATGGAGTTTAATTTAGATAAATGCGAGGTGGTGCACTTTGGTAGATTGAACCAGGGCACGACTTACTCAGTTAATGGTAGGGCATTGGGGAGAGTTACAGAACAGAGAATCTAGGGGTACATGTTCATAGCTCCTTGAAAGTGGAGTCACAGGTGGAAAGAGTGGTGAAGAAGGCATTCGGCATGCTTGGTTTCATCGGTTAGAACACTGGATACAGGAGTTGGAATGTCTTGTTGAAGTTGTACATGACATTGATAAGGCCACATTTGGAATACTGTGTGCAATTCTGGTCACCCTATTATAGAAAGAGTATTATTAAACTAAAAAGAGTGCAGAAAAGATTTACTAGGATGCTACCAGGACTTGATGGATTGAGTTATAAGGAGAGGCTGGATAGACTGGGACTGTTTTCTCTGGAGAGGAGGCTGAGGGGTGACCTTATAGAGGTTTATAAAATAATGAGAGACACAGATCAGCTAGATCGTCAATATCTTTTCCCAAAGGTAGGGGAGTCTAAAACTAGAGGGCATAGGTTTAAGTTGAGAGGGGAGAGATATAAAAGTGTCCAGAGGGGTAATTTTTTCACACAGAGGGTGGTGAGTGTCTGGAACAAATTGCCAGAGGTAGTAGTAGAGGTGGGTGCAATTCTGTCTTTTAAAAAGCATTTAGATAGTTACATGGGTACTATGGGTATAGAGCGATATGGGCCAAATGCGGGCAACTGGGATTAACTTAGGGGTTTTAAAAAAAATGGCAGCATGGACAAGTTGGGCCAAAGGGCCTATTTCCATATTGTAAACCTCTATGATTCTGTAACTCTATACAAGGCTGCACCTGGAGTATTGTGCACAGTTTTGGTCCCCATATTTGAGGAAAGATGTAGTGACATTGGAGGCAGTTCAAAGGACATTCACCAGATTGATTCTAGAGATGAGGGGTTTGTCACTTGAAGAAAGATTGAACAGTTTAGGCCGATACTCTCTGGAATTTAGAAGAATGAAGGAAGATCAAATTGAGGTACACAAGATGATAGAAGGGATGGATAAAGTAGACATAGAGCGGATGCTTCCACAGGTGGGGCATTCTAGAACAAGAGGTCAAAGTCTTAGAATAAGGGGTAGCAAATTTAAATCAGAGTTGAGGAGAAACTACTTCCCCCAAGGGGTTGTGAATCTGTGGAATTCGCTATCTCAAAGTGCGGCGGATGCTGGGATAGTGAGTAAATTTAAGGAGGGGTTAGACAGATTTTTAATTGGTAAAGGTTATGGGGAAAAGGCGGGAAAATGGGGATGAGCAGCAAATCAGCCGTGATCGAATGGCAGAGTGGACTCGATGGGCTGAATGGTCTATTTCTGCTCCTACGTCTCATGAACTTATGAATTTTTAATGTTTTTTTCCCCAGGATAATGTCCTGGAGACTGACCTTCATTTCCCAAAAACTCCAGGCCAATCCTGAAGTGTTGGTAACCCTATTGAGCAGCCATTGGCAGAGGTCAAAGGGCATGACCCTATCTTGACAAGACAAAGTTAGGAAGATCTCCGACATTATCTTAAAATTCATTTCCGACACCACTACTCAAACCAAATGAATTGTTATCAAGTATTTTGGAGCCGGTTCCTTTCGGCGGTGAGCTTGTGCTTGGCTGGGTGATTCCCCTCGCCTGCTCAGAGTCACCAATCTGTACATGATGCTCATGGGTTAGCTGGCTTGCTTTAAAACACAAATAAACAAATAAACACAACTCCTCCAACATTCGCGGACACACACACACACACACACACACACACACACACACACACACACACACACAGACAGTGAAAAAGAGAGAGATAGACACACACACACCACACGCATATACAGATAGACAGAGAAAGACATACACACAAAAACACAGAGAGAGAATCTAACCCCCTCTGTTTGTTGAGCAGTATCACTCCCAGAGGGAGCGGAAACCCTCTGACAGACTGACTTTATAAAAGGACTTGTGCTAAATAATTCATTTATGGTGTTAGATTGTAAATAATTTAACTTCTGTTGGTGTGCGTTAATAAGGGGCTTAAAGGGGGAGGGATATTGTCGCGAGCCCCTTTAAGGGGTGGCGTTTCAGAGGATGATAAAGTTTAAAGTCTAAAGTTTTTAAAGTTGAAAGTTTTTTTTAAGTTTAAAGCTTTTAAAGTTTATTTATTATTGTCACACGTAGACATATATTAACACTGCAATGAAGTTACAGTGAAAATCTCCTAGTCGCCACGCTCTGGCACCTGTTTGGGTACACTGAGGGAGAATTTAGCATGGGCAATGCACTCTAACAAGCGTGTCTTTCGGACTCTGTCCTTTTGGATGTGACCCATTCAGCCACTGGGGCCAATGCTTCCAAATCCCTGAGCTGAGTGTGGGCCATCTGGAGATGGGAGTCAAAGGAATCAGTGACATCTTCCGCACTCTCTGTAGCTAGTTATTCTTGCTAATTAAAATTTCTTTAGTTCCTTCATTTGGTGGTCGCCACTCTTTCCCGAAGATAATCCCAAAGTACATTCCGGTGCAGTAGTGTTAAAGTGTACTCCATGTTGTAATGCAGGAAATGTGGCAGCCAATTAGTGCACAGCAAGCTTCCACAAACAATAAACACCAATGACTGGAATGTTCTTTTCCGTGATGTTGATTGAAGGACAAATATCGGAGGGAGAACGGCTGGGAAAATCTCCTCTTCTTGTACATCCCGTACAAGATGTACGGGATCTTGTACATCCAGCTCAGAGGCACATTGTTTAACAGCTCAGCTAAAAGCAGCTAAACCATAGAAGAAACAGGGCGACGGATGAGGAACACCACTGTGCAAACAAGCCAAGCAGTCAATGTGAACTTCCACATGAGCTTGGCACCATCCTTTAGCAGCCCGCAGTGGAAATAAAACACGTGAGTTCACAGGAATGGACATAGATCGACTGTTGGAGAACAGAGTCAAGTCCCGTGTGGACATGGTGCTGGAATATTCCGGAAAGGTATTCACCTCAAATCTTCTCTTGCAATTAAGGGGGAGAAGTCAAGAAAGGCAACATCTTAGTTAGGAAGCAGCTCTGAGAAGTGTCTTTGTTCACTTGTGGATTGTGCTGGAACAATAGAGAACTGTCCATGAAGCAGACTCAGGGTCCTGTTTGATGTAGAGCCCAGAGATTGGGTCTGATAGCTGGATGCAGGCAACACATGGTCTATCTCAGCACAGCCTTTGCAGTGAAATGTAATCAGATCTTTAATTCCCCCTGAATCCCCCCTGCATCCCCCTGCCCCCCACCCCCCCCCAGTTCCAGAACCAGCCCACTCCCCTGAAAGCAAAGGAGGGGGCCTTCAAGCCAAGATCATTTAGACACTAAGATGTCTCAAAATGCAATAATTAAGGTATCGGAATGGGTTGAAATGATTCCATTCTTTTTGTTTTATTTCAGTAAAGATTGTGAGGAAAGCTCCGTGTTACAAATTGGGATCTACAATCCCCAATTCCACCGGCAGGGAATTTCTTCCAGTTTGTTTTCTTCCTTGCGTTTCGCTTTGACATTAACAATTTAGAGGGATTTCCTCTCCCTGCAATGCATCTGAAATTTCAAACAGTTCACAGGAATCTCTGAGAGAATTGCCGTGACTTCAGAGACAGAATCGCAGACTGAAAGCCAAGCCTGAGGGGTTTATCCCGGCAGCGTACTGCTACCTATCAGATAGACACGTCTCAGAACAGAACTGTGCTCGTTGCAGTTGAATCCCCCTCAGCATCCTTTAATCATCCCTCAAGGTCATATCAAATAGAATTGCAGTTTTCTATCCAATCAGCACAATGCATTCTTGCCTCAGGACATGCCAGAGGCGTGATGGCTTTTTTCTCAATATAGCATAGAACCATAGAAACCCTAAAGTGCAGGAGGAGACCATTCGGTCCATTGAGTCTGCACCGACCATAATCCCACCCAGGCCCTATCCCCATAATCCCACAAATTTACCCTGCTAATCCCTCTGATCTATGCATCCCAGACACCAAGGGGGAATTTAACAAGACCAAGCCACCTAACCCGCACCATCTTTGTACTGTAGGAGGAAACCGGAACAACAAGAAGAAACCCACGCAGACACGGGGAGAACGTGCAGACTTCACACAGACAGTGACCCAAGCCAGGAATCGAACCCAGGTCTCTGCAGCAGCGCTAACCATTTTGCCACCGTGACACATATTGTGAAGAAGCCAAGGTGACAAGGGAGGATATTACCAAGGAGCAAGTTAACGACCTCCAGTCTTCCACATCCTCGAATGTCCTCATCCCTTCCACACTTACAGCATTAAAAGGTAGAAGGGCCTAGGCAGAATCTCAGTTTGAACAGTCGGTTGAAGACCTGGATCTGAGGAGTCTTGGAGAGAGATGGAGCAAGGTGGAGGGTTGTAGAGGGGACACTATGGATTGCACAGTGAGAGGGTGGGAGGATTTGCAAGTGAGGATGGAGCAGAAGGAGTGGAGGATGCACAATAGGCCAGAGTTGGGAGAAGAAGCAATGTGAGCTGGGATGTGGAGGTTGTGCAAGACATTGGTAAGGCCATACTTGGAATACTGTGTGCAGTACTGGTCACTCTTTTAAAGAAAGGATATTATTAAACTAGAAACAGTGCAGAAAGGATTTACTAGAGGCTACCAGGACTTGATGGTTTGAGTTATAAGGAGAGGCTAGACAGACGGAGACTTTTTTCGCTGGAGAATCAGAGGCTTAGGAGTGATCTTATAGAGGTCTATAAAATAATGAGGGGCATAGATCAGCTAGATAGTCAACATCTTTTCCCAAAGGTAGGGGAGTCTAAAACTAGAGGGCATAAGTTCAAGGTGAGAGCAGAGAGATACAAAAGGGTCCAGGGGGGCAAATATCCAGACAGTTGCCAGAGATAGTAGTAGAGGCAGGTACAATTTTGTTTTTTAAAAAACATTTAGACAGTTACATGGGTAAAATGGGTATAGAGGGATATGGGCCAAAAGTGGGCAACTGGGACTAGCTTAATGGTAAAAACTGGGCGGTATGGACAAGTTGGGCCGAAGGGCCTGTTTCTATGCTGTAATCTCTATGACTCTAGAGCAAGGGAGAGGATTGCAGTGGAAAAAAAGGATATGTAGGTTTGAAGGGAGAAAGAAATGGCTGCCTTTCATAACCTCTGAACATCACACAGTGTTTTACATCCAATGGAAAACTTTCTGAAATGTAGTCACTGCTCGTATGAAGAAATGCAGCCATGTTGTGCACAGGAAGATCCCATAAACAGCTATCAGATTAATCACGGAAAACCTGCTTTAGTGACACTATTTGTGAATAAATATTGCCCCGATACCAGGGCTAACTTCACTGCTCTTCAGAATAGAACCATCGGATCTCTCACATCTGAACAAAAGTATGGTAGAGTCTCAGTTTAACATCTCATCTGGGAAAACTGTATCTCCAACAATGCAGCACTCCTTCAGAACCGCACACCAGTGACACCCTAGGCTGTGAAATGGACTTTGAACCCTTGACCTTCTGAGGAGAGAGCCTAACCCTAACCTTAATCTTAACCCATCAAGGCATAAGTGACACATTTGAACATTTGAAAATAATGCAATGTACACCCCATGTAGGTACGAGTGATGGCAATCAACCCTCGAAAAGAGAGTGACTTCTCACCTTCTTCAAGTGGCAGTAATGTGACAGCGATGCTGAGGCGGCCACTCCCGAGGCTGACCAGGTGAGGCTTGTCTGTCTGTACTTTCAGCCCTTTGCCCGTGTCGATAAGATCCAGGGGAGTATTCTGATAGGAAAAGAAGAATGTCAAGAAATCAAATAGCTTAGGACAACATCAGAATACAAGGCATAAGCAGCAGGAGGAATCTCTGAGTCCCTCAAGCCTGCTCCTCTACTTAATACAACCTTGGCTGCATGTTTAACTCCAGCTCAATTCTCCTGTCCATCCCCATAGCGTTAGATCCCCTTCATCATCTTGAGGGGAATTGCTTGATAGAGCAGACGCAGCACGGTTTCATTAAAGGGAAGTCGTGTCTGACAAATTTACTGGAGTTCTATGAGGATGTGTCTAGGGCGGTGGATAGAGGAGAGCCGGTGGATGTGGTCTTTCTGGATTTTCAGAAGGCGTTTGACAACGTACCTCACAAGAGGTTATTGCAGAAGGTCAGGGGACATGGAGTTGGGGGTAGGGTGTTAGCGTGGATAGAGGATTGGTTGACAAATAGGAGGCAGAGAGTGGGGGTCAACAGGTGCTATTCGGATTGACGGATGGTGACTAGTGGAGTGCCCCAGGGGTCGGTGCTGGGGCCTCAGCTTTTTCCCATTTATATAGATGATCTGGAGGAGGGAACCGAGTGTAGGGTGTCGAAATTTGCTGATGACACCAAGATTGGGGGAACGGCAAATTGTGCGGAGGGTGTGGAGAGTCTGCAGAAGGATCTAGATAGGCTGGGCGAATGGGCCAGGAAATGGCAAATGGAATTTAATGTTGGCAAGTGTGAGGTGGTCCACTTTGGTAGGAAGAATGGTAGGAAGGACTATTACTTACGGGGCGAAAAACTGCAGCAGGCGACGGTGCAGAGGGACCTCGGGGTCCTTGTGCATGAGTCGCAAAAACCCAGCTTGCAGGTGCAGCAGGTGGTCAGGAAGGCGAATGGGATGCTGGCCTTCATAGCGAGGGGGATTGAATATAAAAGTAGGGAGGTCTTGCTGCAGCTGTATAGGGCATTGGTGAGGCCGCAGCTGGAGTACTGTGTGCAGTTTTGGGCGCCGCACCTGCGCAAAGATATTTTGGCCTTGGAGGGAGTGCAGAGGAGGTTTACTAGGCTGATACCGGAGTTGAGGGGGTTGAGCTATGAGGAGAGGTTGAATAAACTGGGCTTGTACTCGTTAGAGTTTAGAAGAATGAGGGGAGATCTCATTGAGACGTATAAGATGATGAATGGGATGGATAGGATAGAGGTGGAGAGACTCTTCCCGCTCAGAAAGGACAGTAGGACTAGGGGGCACAGCCTCAAGATAAAGGGGGGGCGGTTTAGAACAGAGTTGAGGAGGAACTTCTTCACTCAAAGGGTGGTGAATCTCTGGAATTCTCTGCCCGTTGAAGTGGTGGAGGCTGCCTCGCTAAATATTTTCAAGACGTGGGTTGATGGGTTTTTGATAAGAGAGGGGATTAAGGGTTATGGGGAGAGGGCGGGAAAGTGGAACTGAGCAGCGACAGATCAGCCATGATCTTATTGAATGGCGGGGCAGGCTCGAAGGGCTAGATGGCCTACTCCTGCTCCTATTCCTTATGTTCTTATGTCTAAAAATCTATTGGTCTCAGTCTTGAATGCTGAGTTGTGTTTATAAAGGTGTAAAGAATGTTTGTAATGATGTAAAAGAATTGTCAAAACTGCCGGAGGGGAAAAACCAATGTGTGGTCCCTTTAAAAGCTGGTTATGTTTTCAATGCTGGAATGTTTAAAATGCAGGTATGCAGAGTACACAGATGGCAGCATTAATTCCTCCTCATCTCAGTTCTAAATGACAAACCCTTATCCCAAGATTCTGCCCCCTCCTGGTTCTAGATTATCTAGCCAGGTGTAAACGCCCCCTCAACATCCACCCTGTTAAGCCCGTTTAGAATTTAGCTCATTTCAGTAAGATCACCTCTTAGTTTTCCAAATCTCAGGACAATTTCCATTCAACAATGGAGGGGCAGATAACAAGCTGTGGACCTGATGGGTTTGAAGTTACTGTGCTTACAGAGAGTACATCTGGTTTTGCTTCCGTTTGCTGTGACTGACACTTAAAGGGAAGTTTTTGTTGTAAGCAGGCAGGCAGCAAGCGATAATTCCACCGTGGAAACAGAATATGATTCAGAATTAGCAAAGAAATGAACATCTTTCTCAGTAAACGGGGTGAAGTATCTCCATTTTCCCCTCAGCCACCCCCAGCTCAGTAGAACAGACCTCACTTGGTTCCACTTTCATTTCTCTGTAACTCTGCCTTCTGGTTTTGTTCCTGCAGGGTAGCGCGGTGACACAGTTGTCAGCACTGTTGCCTCACAGTGCTAGGGATCCTGGTTCGATTTCCGACTTGGAAATGTGTGGAGTTTACACGTTCTCCCCGTGTCTGTATGGGTTTTCTCTGGACGCTCCGGTTTCCCCCCACAGTCTGAAAACCGTGTTGGATAGGTGCATTGGCCATGCTAAATTCTCCCTCAGTGTACTCAAACAGGCGCCGACCGATGACGACTAGGGGATTTTCACAGTAACTTCATTGCAGTGTTAATGTAAGCCTACATGTGACACTAATAAATAAATTTTAAACTTTTCAAATCCCTCCAGGTGATGACCTCGTCACCAGGAGCTGTTTCACACTCCGTGTGCAATCTCCATTCAAACCAGGAATTTTTTTGCATTCATGGGACATGGGTGTCACTGGCTGGACCAGCATTTATTGCCCATCCCTAGGGCTATGGCTCTAGAGTCACATGTAAGCCAAACCAGGTAAGTACAAAAGATTTCCTTCCCTAAAAGGAATCAGATGTGTTTTTCTGACAATTGACAATGGTTTCATGGTCATTAGTAGATTCTTAATTCCAGATATTTTTTTAATTTGAATTCAAATTCTACCATCTGCCATTCCAGGATTTGAACCCAGAACATTAGCTGAGTTTCTGGATTAATAGTCAACTGATAATACCACTAGGCCATCACTTTCCCAGAATGGACCTGGATCAGATCCCAAATCCTCTCCATCAGGCAGGCAGTCCATCCAAACTCTCCTTTGCTGATTCACTCCCACGGCGGAAAGATCCACCGTGACAAACCCCACCTCAGCCCCTCTTCTGGTGAAACTCTCCTCCATGCCTCTTACCAGCTGGAGACAAGGTGATATCTGGACTCCACTCTCTATAAACACGCCTCATTTCAAACTCCATTGGCAGTATCTTATCCCACGTCACATCCAACCCACCCATCGCACTGGCTTCTGACTCCCTCCCCCCTCCCCCACATCCAACCCTGCCCACCCCCTGCACCCTCCTCCCCTCAAACCTCCCCCAACCCCCAAACCGGCCAGTGGGCCCAATTGAAGCTTCTCATTTGTTCACTTTAAGCCCCATGTTGACCCTGTCCTTTCCTGCCTGATGCCTCCTCCTCCTCCCCCGGACCTCTCCATTTCGGAGATATGTTTGCCCCAGGGCGATAGGCTCCGTCTGACAGTGGGAACTTATCCATCAACCGCACAGTAAGATCCACCTCTGGTCTGTTAGAATTCCATGGATTTGGAATTGTTTCTGATGCTGCAAGGGGTTAGGAAAGAAGAAAAGTTGCATTTATATAGCACTTCTCACAGCCTCAGACAGCACAAACACTGGATAGCCAAGGTATGACTGTAGCTTTGTCAGAAAGGAAGCAGCCAACTTGCACACAGCAAGATCCCATAAACAGCAACGAGATACGTGGCCATCAATATTGATGTGGAGATTTAGATTGAGAGGTTAATATTGGCTTGGGGTGAAATCAACATTGAAACACAGCACCTGAGATGGTCAACCAGGTATCTGCTTAAAGTCTCTCTTAAAACCTAGCACTGCCAAACAATGCCCTCAGTGCCACACTGGGAATGCCAGCCTACCCTTGAGGGGGAAAGTGAACCTTTGCCCTTAGAGGTGAGAATGTTACCCACTGAGTGTCAGCCGTGTTTTACACTGAGTGTCAGCCCTGTTTTACACTGAGTGTAAGAAGTGTCAGGCTATATTTGTAGTAAGGAGCCTTTAGCTTCTATTTCATCAGTTTCGGGATGATATCTGACAGCTCGTGTTGCCATGGCAACTTCAAATTGCACAATTTCTGACTGCCTCCCCCTGAGAGGTGATTGTGTGTAATATTCGTTACCCTCTGCTCTGATTGACTCAGCTGGTGTCATAATATCATTCCCTGGAGCCTGCGTTCTCTCAGAGTCAGAATCTAATCTGCCTTTCCACCTGGAGCAGACTGTATTTCCTGACTTGTTATTGAGCTCAGTCACAGCGATTGTATTGTATCAGCCCTGACTGACTTGGGCCTGTCTGCAGTGGGGTTGAGGAAGTGACCTTCTCACTTTCTGTTTCATCCAATAGCTCCAACTCAAGAAGTTTGACACCATCCAGCACAAAGCAGCCTGCTTGGTTGGCAACTGGTCCGCAAACATCCACCCACAGAATCATAGAATCTCTACACTGCAGAAGGAGGCCATTCGGCCCATCAAAGCTACACTGACCACAATCCCACCCATGCCCTACCCCTGTAACCCCACATATTTATCCTTTTAGTGCCCCTGACACTAAGGGGTAATTTAGCATGGCCAATCAACCTAACCTTGGGCTGTGGGAGGAAACCGGTGCACCCAGAGAAAACCCACACAGACACAGAGAGAATGTCATTCACCCGAGGCCAGAATTGAACCTGGATCCCTGGTGCTGAGAAGCAGCAGTGCTAACTACTGTGTGACCATGTCAATCCCTCCACTACTGATGGACAGTAGCAACTGTGTGTACCATCTACAAGACACAATGCAGGAACTCACCAAGATTCCTTAGACAGCATCTTCCAAACCCACAACAACTACCATCTAGAAGGACAAGAGCAGCAGACACATGGGAACGCCACCACCTAGAGGTTCCCCTCCAAGTCATTCACTAACCTGACTTGGAAACATATTGGCTGTTCCTTCACTGTCCAAATCCTGGAACTCCATCCCTAACAGCATTGTGGGTGAGCTACAGCGGTTCAAGGAGGCAGGTCACCACCGCTTTCTCAAGGCGCAATTGGGGATGGGCAAGAAATGCTGGCCAGCAGTACACACATCCTATAGGTGAATAAAAAACCCTTGTTTTCTGAAAGCAGATGGAGCAGCTGCTACAGTTTAAACTCAGTAAGAAGTCTCACAACAGGTTTATTTGGTAGCACGAAATAAACTTATTGGACTTTAACCTGGTGTTGTGAGACTTCTTACTGTGCCTACCCCAGTCCAACGCTGGCATCTCCACATCATGGTACAAGGAAAGATGTCCTCCAGGGAAAGTGTGCTAGTGACAGACCAAATATTATGATCAGATGAAATGTTCTATACCATAATGAGGTTATGTGTGGACAAGCTAGCTCCAAAAGAATTAGGAAGCACTGCATTAATAACATTATCCAATTACACTGAAAACAATTCAGCAGAATATACACCAAAGTGGCTGAGAGATTGGCTGCACAGCGCGTGTAACCAGCTCTCTGTTCAATCTCTCAGTATTAACAGTGGCATGCGTGGAATGCTGTGATATTTGTAGTTAATCTGCTTCCGCTGTAACCACTGGACAGCTTTGTGAGTGAAGTGGGTTGTTGGAATTCGCATTTGCATTCATTCTGTGCTAAAGTGTCAGCTGTGATTCACTCTGTCCCACACTGAGTCCAGAGGTTGTGGGTTCAAGTCTCGCTCTTGAGTGTCTAGTCAAGGCTGATGCTGTACAGGGGGAGTGCTACACTATGGGAGGTACTAGCTTTTGGATGAGATGCAGAACACAGTGGGAGTTCTCCCCTCCGTCTTGGGCCACTATTTATCCCTCAACCAACATCAACACAGAATAGAATTTCTGGCTGTTCTGTTTCTGCTTTGGTCTTGTCGACACTTCAGGCTAACATCCGGATTCCTCCCACATTTATCTGGGTGGCGCTGGCAGGAACTGCTGAGATGGTCACCCTGAAAACAAAATCTTACTAATGAAAATAACCTAATGATGGATCTTGAAGATTTCCAGTGATTAAATTGTGGCTACTCCCTTTGGGAGCATATTACGTTGAGGGATTACACTTTGAGCGCTTCACCCAGAGGGTGATGAATGTGTGGAATTCACTACCACAGATAACAGTTGAGGCCAAAACATTGTCTGATTTCAAGAAGAAGATGGACACAGCTCTTGGGGCTAAAGGGTTCAAGGGATAAGGGGGGAAAGGAAGAGATCAGGATATTGAGTTTGATGATCAGCCATGATCAAGATGAATGGCGGAGCAGGCTCAAGGGGACGAATGGCCTCCTCCTGCTTCTGATTTCTATGTTACTATGTTATCTCATTGCCCCTTGTGGGATCTTACTGTGCACAAATTGGCCACTGTGTTTCCCACACTGCAGAAGTAGCTCTACTTCAAGGATATTTTGTTGGCTGTAAAACACTTATGGGCTTCCTGAGAAAATGAAAGGCACTATAGAAATGCAGGTCCTTATTTCTCCTTGTGAAAGGCAATGTTCACATTGATGGAATGTACAGGGAAACCACTGAGACCCACAGACACTGTCCGATTTCCACTGAGACCCACAGACACTGTCCGATTCCCACTGAGACCCACAGACACTGTCTGATTCCCGCTGGGACCCACAGACACTGTCCGATTCCCGCTGGGACCCACAGACACTGTCCGATTCCCACTGAGACCCACAGACACTGTCCGATTCCCACTGAGACCCACAGACACTGTCCGATTCCCACTGAGACCCACAGACACTGTCCGATTCCCACTGAGACCCACAGACACTGTCCGATTCCCGCTGGGACCCACAGACACTGTCCGATTCCCACTGAGACCCACAGACACTGTCCGATTCCCACTGGGACCCACAGACACTGTCCGATTCCCACTGAGACCCACAGACACTGTCCGATTCCCGCTGGGACCCACAGACACTGTCCCATTCCCACTGGGACCCACAGACACTGTCCGATTCCTGAGTGTTTTCCATGTGATTAGTGAGCCTGGGGTTTAATTGTCCAGGCTCACTTGCCTTCATAGCCTCGCCAGGAGAGGTTCTCTCTGGCAAAGAAAATACCTGCTCCCCTGTTGCCCTCACTGGTAGAACAGGAGGCCATAAGGAGACCCGAGGGTGCCTCTTGGTCAGTGCCAGCCTGGCACCTTGACAATGCACACTGGGCAATGCCAGGGGGTGGGGCCTGGAGTGGATGGCGCCTGGAGGGGTGGGGCCTATTTAATCATTCCTTAAAAGTCTTTACACTCGCCATGAGAATGACACTTTCTGTTGTCACACTGCAGAAAGAAATGAAAACATTTCCACTTTGACCGTTCGTCCCATCAGCCCAGGGCGTTCCAAAGTGTTTCGAGTGAGAAATACATCTATCAGCCAATCAGCATCCAGTTGATGCGAGCAGCGATGGGATAATAACCCATTGACCTGTCTTCAGGATCTCTCAATGGAAAGTGAAGCTATATCCTCACAGCATCTTTCACAACATCAGGATGGCACAAAGTATTTGACAACCAATGAAATATTAAGGATATTGGCAGCCAATTTGGGCACAGCAAACCCTCACCATCATCACTGAGACCAACCAGATAATCTGTTGAAGCAGCATTAGCCGAGGGATAAATATTGACTAAGAAGGACATTCCTGCTCTTCCTTGGAATTGTGCTGTGGGATCTTTTATATCCACCCGAGAGAGATAACATCTCATCTGGAAGTCAACACCTCTGGCAGTGTGGCACTCCTTCAGTACCACACAGAGTGTTATCCACTGAGGGCAGTGTGGCACTCCATCAGTACTACACAGAGTGGTACCCACTGAGGGCAGTGTGGCACTCCATCAGTACCACACAGAGTGGTACCCACTGAGGGCAGTGTGGCACTCCATCAGTACCACACAGAGTGTTCCCCACTGAGGGCAGTGTGGCACTCCATCAGTACCACACAGAGTGGTACCCACTGAGGGCAGTGTGGCACTCCATCAGTACCACACAGCATTTCACCCGCTGAGTCATAGTTACAATGCACTGGTGGCTGTGATTGAGTTTTCCATTTCACTGAACCACATTATAAGCTGATCTGTCAGTAAACTGGCAGATGGAATACCATGTGGGAAAGTGTGAGGTTATGCACTTTGGAAGGAATGGAGGCATAGACCATTTTCTAAATGGGAAAATGCTTAGGAAATCAGAAACACAAAGGGACTTGGAAGTCGTTGTTCAAGATTCTCTTAAGGTTAACGTGAAGGATCAGTCGGTAGTTAGAAAGGCAAATGCAATGTTAGCATTCACGTCGAGAGGGCTAGAATACAAGAACAGGGATGTACTTCTGAGGCTGTATAAGGCTCTGGTCCGACCCCATTTGGAGAATTGTGAGCAGTTTTGGGCCCTGTATCTAAGGAAGGATGTGCTGGCCTTGGAAAGGGTCCAGAGGAGGTTCACTAGAATGATCCCTGGAATGAAGAGCTTGTCGTATGAGGAACGGTTGAGGACTCTGGGTCTGTACTTGTTGGAGTTTAGAAGGATGAGGAGAAACTTACAGGATACTGTGAGGTCTGGATAGATTGGACGAGGAGAGGATGTTTTCACTAGTAGGAAAAACTAGAACCAGAGAGCACAACCTCAGGCTAAAGGGACAATCCTACAGAACAGAGATCAGGAGGAATTTCTTCAGCCGGAGAGTGGTGAATCTGTGGAACTCTTTGCCACAGAAGGCTGTGGAGGCCAGGACACTGAGTGTCTTTAAAACAGAGATAGATAAGTTTTTGATTGATAAGGGGATCAGGGGTTATGGGGAAAAGGCAAGAAAATGGGGATGAGAAAAATATCAGCCATAACTGAATGACAGAGCAGAATTGATGGGCCGAGTGGCCTAATTCTGCTCCCATGTCTTATGGTCTATCTGACAACCTGCTGTCTACAGTGCCTTAGAGCAAAGAGAAAACTGACTGCAAAATATTCTAGCTAACAGTCGCCTTGTTGCTAATTCGGCATATTTTACCTGAATGATTTTCTGGGATTTGTTCATTGGGCCAGTGATGTTTCTGTTTGCGTTGTCCATGATGATATCATTTATCATCGCTCCTTCACATTCCTGGATATCCTGGAAAAAAAAGGAGAAAAAAATTATTCTTCTGATTTCAGATTAGGCGCTTCACAGAATCTCTTCTTAAAAGTCTCCTCACCCCACAATCAGAAAGCTCTGGGTTCAATTCCCACCCACTCCAGAGATTTGACCACAAAATCTAGACTGGCAATGCCAGTGCAGTACGGAGGGAGTGGTAAATTAACATAGGCGCTGTCTTTCAGATAAAACATAAAACTAAGACACCGTCCACCCTTTCAGATGACTGTAACAGAACACATGCCACTCATTATGTGGCATCCCAGACAGTGCAGCACTCCTTCGTCACTGAGCTGAAGTGTCAGAGTAATGATACACTTTCAGAGACTTCATAAGTGAGCCAAGGGGTTTTATGTGTGATTTTTGAGAGCAACAACATGTTTGCAGGTAGCTCTGAGACATCCAGCTCAGAGGCAGCACGGTAGCACAGTGGTTAGCACTGCTGCCTCACAGCCTCAGGAGTGTCAGTTCAATTCCCAGCTTGGCTCACTGCCTGTGCAGAATCTGCACATTCTCCCCGTGTCTGCGTGGGTTTCCTCTGGGTGCTCCGGTTTCCTCCCACACTCCGAAAGACGTGCTGGTTAGCTGTACTGGCCACGCTGAATTCTCCCTCAGTGTACCTGAACAGGCGCCGGAGTGTGGCAACAAGGGGATTTTCCTTGTAACTTCACTGCAGTGTTAACGTAAACCTACTTGTGACACTAATAAATAAACTTAAAGCTTAAACTTTACACCTCAGCCTAGGAGAACTCCTTCCCCTGAAATGGTTTCCCACTCTGAGTCCTGATTGGTCACTCAGGTCAGCTGACCTTTACCCTTACAGGTTTGTAAAAGAGTCACATGGACTCAAAAGATGAACCTGTTTCTCCTTCTCCTCAGATGCTGCCAGACCTGCTGAGTTTATCCAGCATTTTCTATTTTTATGACATTACTCTGCTGTGTTGCCCTTAAAGATCCTCAGAAAGGATAGTAGGACTAGGGGGCATAGCCTCAAGATAAAGAGGGGGCGGTTTAGAACAGAGTTGAGGAGGAACTTCTTCACTCAAAGGGTGGTGAATCTCTGGAATTCTCTGCCCGTTGAAGTGGTGGAGGCTGCCTCGCTAAATATTTTTAAGACGTGGGTTGATGGGTTTTTGATGAGAGAGGGGATTAAGGGTTATGGGGAGAGGGCGGGAATGTGGAACTGAGCCACGACAGATCAGCCATGATCTTATTGAATGGCGGGGCAGGCTCGAAGGGCTAGTTGGCCTACTCCTGCTCCTATTTCTTATGTTCTTATGTTCTTATGTTAAGGGATAATCTGCCTAGATTTTGAACTCAAATTATGGATTGAAGTTTGTGTCCACAATCTTGTGATTCCCAATTGCCAGATCAATTAAACAGAATTAACAGGAAAAATGGTTAAACAGTACATTACTGTTTGTGTTTGTCGATCAGAATAAATTGGTCATGTACACATCTGGCCTGATGTATCATCTCGATCAGATTACTCCTTGCAGAGCTGGAGTTGACATTCTAATGACCATCTATTTCTATTGGTGCTTGGAGGGATTGGGTCTCCTTCATTGGCCCACAGACTGCTTTGGACATGGAAACTCTGGAGTAGGTGGAAGAAAGATTTACAAGGATAATATCAGAACTGAGAGTTCATATTTATCAGGGAAAGCTGGGGCTGTTTCCTGTAGAATGCCGAATCATAGAATCCTTACAGCGCAGAAGGAGGTGGTCACTCGGCCCATTGACTCTGCACCGAGTCTCTGACAGAGCATTCCACCCAGGTCCTTTCCGTAACCCCACATATTTACCCACTAATTCCCCAAACCTGCACATCTTGGATCACTAAGAGGCAATTTAGCACGCCTAATCCAACTAACCTGCACATCTTTGGAGTATGGGAGAAAGCCGGAACACCGAGAAGAAACCCACGTAGACACAGGGAGAATGTGCAAACTCCGCATAGGCTATCACCCAGCCTGGAATTGAACCCGGGTCCCTGGCGCTGCATGGCAGCAGTGCTAATCACCAGTGCTAATCACCAGTCACCGTGTTGCCCAGGAGGCTGATGGGTGGCACTTTAAAATTATGAAGAGGCTTGATTGGGTGGGGAGAGGGAATATGTTTTGTGAAGGAACACACACGCTCTCTCATTGTGTGTGTTCCTTCACAAATAGTGAGAAGTATTCACAGTGTTGAGCGGATCAAGAACCAGGACATAGATTTATGGTAATTAGCAAAAGAAGTAATGGAGACATGAGGAGAAACCTTCTCATGGCCAGGCGATGGCCTAGTAGTATCATCGCTAGACTATAAATCCAGAAACTCAACTAATGTTCTGGGGACCTGGGTTCGAATCCCATCTCAGCAGATGGTGGAATTTGAATTCAATAAAAAATATCTGGAATTAAGAATCGACTGATGGCCATGAAACCATTGTCAATAGTCGAAAAAACCTATCTGGTTCACTAATGTCCTTTAGGGAAGGAAATCTGCTGTCCTTACCCAATCTGGCCTATATGTGGCTCCAGAGCCACAGCAATGTGGTTGACTCTGAAATGGCCCAGCAAGCCACTCAGTTCAAGGCCAGCTGGGGATGGGCAATAAATGCTGGCCCAGCCAGCGATGCCCGTGTCCCATGAATGAACTAAAATAAGGTGTAGGATGCATTGCCAGAACATGTGGTAGAGGCAGCTTCAATAGAGGCATCCAGAAAGGGAACTGGGTTATAATCTGAAAAGGAAGGATATACTGAGTACTTCGAAGCGGAGAGGAGGATCTTGTATTCACTTAATTCCTTCCCCTTCCTAATCCGGCCTCCCAATCCGGCTTTGTGAAGTGTAGTCACTGTTGTAACACAGGAAGCACGACAGCCAAATTTGAGCACAGCAAGATCCCACAAACAGGATTGTGATCATCTGCTTTTTTTAGTGATGTTTGATACTGGATACTGCGTTCGGGGAAAAGATGGGGGAATGGCGCAGGGTGCATTCCTCATTCAGAGAGATAGCGCAAACATGATGGGCCAAATGGCCTCCTCCTGTGCTGTAACAATTTGTGGATAGTAAATGCTCAGATTCACCTCTACAGGGGCCTTCATAAATGTCTCTTTTTATCATTGTATTGGCTGGTCCTGCTGGTGACGGGTGAATTCTCGTTGTCAATTATCCACTGCTAAGAGCCCAGCGTGTTAACGGTTAAACTGTCCTGTGTACCAGCTCAGGGAGAAGCCCCTGTGTGTGCACCCTCGCTCTGGTTACACAGGCCCGTTAGTCGTCAGCAAGACACACCGCTTTGGTAACTCACTGACGTACAATCTGCAGGCCAGCTGCCTGGGTTTCAGCGTAAGGAAGAAAGAAAACTCCTCAAGCCCATACGTGGGGAGAAGATGGAGAACACACAGAGATGATTGCCTCGACGTTCCGTGTTTCAGATCACAGCTGTTCAATCAGCCAGCCACCCCCGGACTAATCCCACCCTGCCAGCTTCCTCTGGTGCACACGGCAAGCTGACACCCCACCACTGCCAAGCTCGGCTGCCATGGCAACGACGGCAACAACTTCTCGCAACAGTTCAAATGATGGGATTCGATAATGAAAGCAATTAACAGCACGGGCCACCAGGGAGGGAGGCACTGGGGGAGAAGGACAGATCTCACCAACACTTCCCTCTCTCAGCCCCACTGAAGCACAAACACACTCCCCTTCATTCAAACATTTTGCATTAAATCCCTCAAGGTTTCTGTTTCTCACCGTCCCAGTTAACGAGATAGACCGAGTACTCGGTAGTATCGAGAAGGATCTTGCATTCATTTAGTGCCTTTCCCATCCTAAACACTTCCCAATCCAGCTTTGTGAAGTGTAGTCACTGTTGCAACACAGGAAACATGGCAGCCAAATTTGAGCACAGCAAGATCCCACAAACAGGATTCATAGAATAGAATCATAGGATCGTGATCATCTGCTTTTTTTTTAGTGATGTTGTTTGATACTGGACACTGGGGACGGCTCCCTTACTCTTCATAGAATCTCTACAGTGCAGGATAGGCCATTCAGCCCATTGAGTCTGCACCAACTCTCTGACAGAATGTCCTACCCAGGCCCTATCCCCGTAACCCCACACAATTACCACACCAATCCCCCAACCCACACACCCTGGGACATTGATAGGCAATTCAGCATTGCCCAATCCACCTAATCTACACATCTTTGGAGTGTAGAAGGAAACTGGAAGTATTTGGAGGAAACCCACGCAGACACAAGGAGAATGTGCAAACTCCACACTGACAGTCACCTGATGACTGGGAATTGAACCCGGGTCCCTGGCGCTCTGAGGCAGCTGTGCTAACCACTGTGCCACCGTGCTTACTTCTGGAAGAGGCAAGTGTGAAGCCTCTCTCACTCTGGGTTTATATCTCTCTGACCTTCCTTCAATCACCTCCACCAGCAAGTTCTCGTGCTTTAGAATGTGGCCATACCAACCTTCATGTATTCTATCTTGAAATAATGACCAGAATCTCACGCGCTGTGATTGGATGCATGGCCCACCTGAATGAGCACAAACTCGCGTGAGTAAATGTCACCCACGTCACGGTGATGTCGCACCATATCACAGTCTATGGGCTCGCTTCTGACTCCTGCACATCCCCACCATCAACTAACATTCCAGTGAAACCAATTAACGCCCCGTCGACTGGGATTTTTAGTGGCCTGTGCACTTTTCCACTTAGTGCATGTGCCAATCGACCAGGGAAACTTTATACAAGTTCATAAATTCACAGGAGCAGAATGAGGCCACTCGGCCCATCAAGTCTGCCCTGTCCTTTGATCATCGTTGATATGCTCCTCATCCTCATTTTCATAGAATCACTACAGTGAAGAAGGAGGCCATTTAACCCATCATGTCTACATTGACCACAATCCTACCCAGACCCTATCCCCAGAACCCCACATATTTGCCTGCTAATCCTCCTGACACGAGGGTCAAGTTAGCACAGCCAATCAACCTAATCCGCACATCTTTGTGCCATGGGAGGAAACTGGAGCACCCAGAGTAACCCACACAGACATGGGGAGAATGTGCAAACTCCACACAGACCTGAGGTTGGAATCGAACCCAGAACCCTGGCGTTGTGAGGCAGCAGTGCTAACCACTGTGCCACCGTGCCACCCACTATGCCTTCCCCCCATAACCATTACCAATTTAAAATCTGTTCAACTCTTCCATAAGCACTGTCCCAGCATCCACTGCTGTTTGGGGAAGCAAATTCCACAGACTCACAACCCTTTGGGGGAAGTAGTTTCTCCTCAGCTCTGTTTTAAATTTGCTATCCCTTATCCTAAGACTATGATCTCTCTGTTATAGCCTGCTCCCTGAATGTTTTTGCATTATTCTTGATCCAGGGGACAGGCTAAAGTTCCCAGGAGGCGTTTGAAGATTGAGAAGTTTGGAGTGTTGCCTCTGCAGTTGGGTTTGAGACAGATTTTTTGTCTGCGTGAATATTCTTGGGACAAGACTGGAGCTCCGAGGCAAATCCACAGTAACTGTTGGACTTCAGGCACTTCAGTTTCAACTGCCCGATCACCTGGTCACCCATTCACCTCCCACCCGCTCACCTCCCCACCCACTCACCTGCCCACTTGCTCACCTGCCCACTCGCCCACCTGCCATCCACTCACCTGTCCACCTGCTCACCTCCCCACCCACTCACCTGCTCACCTAACCACTCACACTTGCCCACCCCTTCGCGCCCTCATTTGTTTTGGCACCTGCCCATCCCCCGTCCCCCAGTGGCACTCAGCACGTTTCACTATGGCCACCAGTTCATTGGTCAGCCAGTGAGGAATCACTGCTGGGAGCGGGAGCGGATTTCCCAGCGACTGTCCGACAAGGTGACAGTGTCATCTATTGACCTTGGAATTCCAAATTCCTCGTCCAGGTCAGGACCCCACAGGATTCAGGCCTCAAGATTTGAACTCAACAACTCTGAGGCTGGAGACATCTGACAACAATTCCAATCTAATCTGAAGAACTGAAGATAAGCATGCAGATCAAACAGGGGGAAAAGAAGGCAAATGGTATGTTAGCCTTCATTGTGAGAGGTTTTGAGTATAGGAGCAGGGATGTTTTGTTGCAATTATACAGGGCAATGGTGAGACCACACCTGGAGTGGAGTATTGTGTGCAGTTTTGGTCTCCTTTTCTGAGGAAGGATGTTCTTGCTCTTGAGGGAGTACAGCGAAGGTTTACCAGACTGATTCCGGGGATGGCGGGACTGATGTATGAGGAGAGATCGACTAGGTTGGGTTTGTTTTTGCTGGAGTTCAGACAAATGAGGAGGGATCTCATAGAGATTTATAAAATTCTAACAGGACTGGACAGGTAAATGCAAGGAGAATGTTCCTGATGGTGGGGGAGTCCAGAACCAGGGGTCACAGTCTGAGGATTCGGGGTAGACCATTTAGGGTGGAGGTGAGGAGACATTTCTTCACCCAAAGAGTGGTGAGCCTGTGAAATTCATTACTGCGGGAAGTAGTTGATGCCAAAACATTGAATGTATTCAACAGGAGGCTGGATACAGCACTTGGGTTATGGGGAGAAAGCAGGATGAGGCTATTGAGTTGGACAATCAGCCATGAACGTGATGAATGGCAGAGCAGGATCGAAGGGCCGAATGGCCTCCTCCTGCTCCTATCTGCTTTGTTATGTTTTTATATTTCTATGAACATTTCGAATCCGTAGGAATCGAGATTAGACGATAATCACATTGTGAAAAAACAGGCTCCTGCCAGAGAAAGAAATCTTATCAACTGGGCTGTGGAATGGTCACATCGCCACTCCCTGTACAACAACAATAACAACAACTGGGCTGTGGAATGGTCACATCGCCACTCCCTGTACAACAACAATAACAACAACTGGGCTGTGGAATGTTCACATCGCCACTCCCTGTACAACAACAATAACAACAACTGGGCTGTGGAATGTTCACATCGCCACTCCCTGTACAACAACAATAACAACAACTGGGCTGTGGAATGTTCACATTGCTGCTCCCTGTACAACAACAATAACAACAACTGGGCTGTGGAATGGTCACATCACAGCTCCCTGTACAACAACAATAACAACAACTGGGCTGTGGAATGGTCACATCACCGCTCCCTGTACAACAACAATAACAACAACTGGGCTGTGGAATGGTCACATTGCCACTCCCTGTACAACAACAATAACAACAACTGGGCTGTGGAATGGTCACATCGCCGCTCCCTGTACAACAACAATAACAACAACTGGGCTGTGGAATGGTCACATCACCACTCCCTGTACAACAACAATAACAACAACTGGGCTGTGGAATGGTCACATCGCCACTCCCTGTACAACAACAATAACAACAACTGGGCTGTGGAATGGTCACATCACCACTCCCTGTACAACAAAAATAACAACAACTGGGCTGTGGAATGTTCACATTGCTGCTCCCTGTACGACAACAATAACAACAACTGGGCTGTGGAATGGTCATATCGCCATTCCCTGTACAACAACAATAACAACAACTGGCACAACACCTTTCAAATAATAACGCATCTCCCAGGCTGCTTCACAGGAGTATTTCAAACCAAATGTAACCCTGGACCATGGAAGGAGATGTTAATACGAGGGACCAAAATCTTGGTCAAAGAATAAACAGCAATGGAGGACAAGTGGGAGGAGATGTTTAGGGAACTCTTCTGGGCTCAGCAGCTGAAAATGCGGGTGCCAGTGATGGAGGGATTAAAATAAAGGATCAGGCCACATGACCTAAAGGCAGAGCAGCCATTCGGCCCATCGAGTCTGCTCTGACATTCAATGAGATCACGGCTGATCTGATGTGATGATCCTCAGCTCCATTTTTCCGCCTTATCCCCATAATCCTCAGTTCCCTTACTGACTAAAAATCTGTCTGTCTCAACCTTGAACTTACTTAACGACCCAGCCTCTACAGGACCCCTGTGGTAAAAAATTCCATAGATTCACTCCCTTCTGAGAGAAGAAATTCCTCCTTATCTCTGTCTTAAAGGGGGCAGGAAGCCAGAGCAGAATTCTCTCAGAGGGTTATGGGGTACGGGGGGGTCAGGGAGATGGGGCGTTCCGAGGCCCAGGGAGCGATTAGTAACAAAGACAAGAATCTTAAAATCTGACTGAGGACCCTCTCAGCCATTGAGACAATTCCAATCAACTGGAAGAGAGATACCCAGGAAGTGATGGAAAGATACTGTATAAACAACGTCTGTCTTCTTTCAGCCATTCAGCCATCAAGGTGCCCAGCTGAAACTGTGTTAATGTGAAGATTACAATCGCAGTTATCTCCAAATTAATTACCGGTGAGGACGCAGTTGTCTAGACATTTCAAATACGTGAGAGGCTGTGTGAAACCTCAGTGATAGTATCAGCATTGCTTCTTCAAAGAGACAGTTTGATTTCAATTCCCATCACCCAAACCGTTCATCCTCCAAAGCACCAAGAGGAAAGATCTGAAGGATTCACACCCACACCCGCAGACACACCCACACAGACACCCACACACACACAAACACACACACCCACACATATTCACACCCACAGAGACACACACACACACACACACACACACACATATTCACACCCACAGAGACACACACAAACACACACCCACACATATTCACACCCACAGACACACACAGACACACAAACACACCCATGCACACCCACACACAAACACACACACAAACCCATACACACACCCACACAAATACACACCCACATCCACACACACAAACACAAATACACACACTCACACCCACATCCACACACACCCACCCACAAATACATTCACGCATGCACACACACACACACACACAAACCCAGAGAGCACACACACTGACATACAAACGCACACTCAAATACACACATGCACACACAAACACACATACTCCTATTTGAACACACACACAAACACACACTCTCACACACACCCAAACAAACATCCACACAAACACACACAGCTATGTGAACACACACACACCTAGGCACGCACGCAAACATACATACAGCTATGCACACACACACTCCTACACGCATGCACACATCTATAAACATATTCCCACACATGCACACATACATACACACATGTACACCAGTGCATTTATACACACACACACACACACACACACACACACACTCTCTCCTATATCTACACATACCCCTATGTAGACAAACACAGTCCTACATTCACTCCAACATTCATGTACACATTCCAGCACACACACATACACTCCAGCACACATATGTATACACAGAATCCTTGATACAAACATGCAGTTCCCCACCCTCCAACACTGAACAATCACTTACACAATGAGCTTCCTCAGTCAGTAGAAATTCTGATATTAGGAGCCAAGGAGCTGGTGCACGAAGCGCAGTTTGACACAGATTAAAGGAGCAGCTGTCTCCCTGGGGGAAGAGGAACTAACACAAAGACTCTGGAAGCTACACTGAAGAAATGCATGAATTGACTTGTCCTTTACATACAAAAGATTTCAATCACAGTCTGTGGGGCTGTTGGAATGGATCAGTTTCTTCATGCAGGTTCACTTGGACTCAAACCCAAAAATGTGAAAAATGCCCCGCAATGTAACACGTGAATGTTCTGGAGTCTGCCCTGCCAACAAATTGTTAAAAAAAGGTCACAGCCCAACCATAATAGAAAGTGATTCATATCATTCATATAAAACGCTGCAAGTAGACTCACTGTCGATAAATAATCATTACTGAAACCAAATTTCAACAATTAGCTTCCTCATATTTCTAGAGAAATCAGCAATCACTGTTCCATAGTCAGGCACAGTGTGTGATTACCCCTGTGTGGCTGCAATGTTCAGAAACTCCCAGCTTTAACCTATGTAGTAAACTGGAGGGATTGGGAATGTTATAACAATCCCCTGGGTGATGGGATTGAGGACTCAGGTGTGTTCTTGCTGCCAATTTACATTGGGATTAAAACCAGAATAGCAACTTGTGATTCTATACAGTTTGAGTTAGGGTTAGGGTTTGGGTGAGAGTTAGGGCTAGGGTTAGAGTTAGGGTTAGGGTTTGGATTAGGGTTAAGGTTAGTGTTAGGGTTAGGGTTAAGGTTTGGGTTAGGGTTAGGGTTAAAGTTTGGGTTAGGGTTAAGGTTTGGGTTAGGGTTTGGGTTAAAGTTTGGGTTAGTGTTAGGGTTAAGGTTTGGGTTAGGGTTTGGGTTAAAGTTTGGGTTAGGGTTAGGGTTAAGGTTTGGGTTAGGGTTTGGATTAAGGTTAGGGTTAGGGTTAACTCAGTGAAACATCCCAAATATTTTACAGGACAGTTGTCAAACAAAAAGGACAGCATGGTCGTGCAGTGGGCAACATTGCTGCCTCACAGCGCAGCGACCTGGGTTCGATTCCATCTGTGGGTAATTTTCTTTCTAGAGTTTGCACCTTCTCCCTGTGTCTGCATGGGTTCCAGAGAATCATAGAATCCTACAGTGCAGAAGGAAGTGATTCAGCCCATTGAGACAGCACCAACCACAATCCCACCCAGCTTGATTCCCGTAACCCCACATATTTACCCTGCTAATCCCCTGACACTAAGGGGCAATTTAGCATGGCCAATCCACCCAACCTGCACATCTTTGGACTGTGGAAGGAAATTGGAGCACCCGGAGGAAACCCACGCATATTCCACACAGGCAGTCAGCCAAGGCCAGGATTGAGTCTGGGTCCCTGGTGCTTCCTCCGGGAATTGTAGTCGGCAGGACACAGAAAAGGTTTGTTGGCTTTGGGAAGGTTTTTCCAATGTTAGGGTGAGTGCAGAAAATCCCACCCATTAACTCCGTTTTATCTCTCCACATTTACCGAGAGACCTGTTGAATATTTCCAGCATTGTTTGTCTTTAATTACAATCTCAAGCTGCACAGTATTTTGTCTTTGTCCAATCAGCTGGCAGGATCTGTTTCTTGACTATATTATCATACATTTGGATTTAAAATACAGGCTGGGAGTTTACATACAATACAATGCACCAAGCATTAATCATCGTGAGACGTTTCTTTCAGATAGCAAGAATGATTTCTTGCACAAACATGTTGTTTTACTTGCATCTTTTCAATCAGTGTCCGATACAAACCCTGGAATGAACCACACCTAAGAGGCAGGTCTCTCTAACATTCACTCCATCTCTCTTGCTCTTGCTTGTCCAAAGAATTTCCCTTTCCGTCCCTCATTCTCTCTCTGGTTAGGGCTGCTGCCTCACAGCACCAGGGACCCAGGTTCAATTCCCGGCTTGGGTCATTGTCTGTTCGGAGCTTGCACGTTCTCCCTGTGTCTGCATGGGTTTCCTCCGGATGCTCCAGTTTTCTCCCACAGTCTGAAAGACGTGCTGGTTCGATACATTGACCTTGCTAAATTTTCCCTCGGTGTATCCAAACAGGCACCGGAGTGTGGCAACTAGGGGCTTTTCACAGTAACTTCTTTGCAGTGTTAATGTAAGACTACTTGTGACAGTAATAAATAAACTTAGACTCTCAGTTTGACTTTTCTTTTTTAGCCCATGTGCCTTGCTGCATAACTGTTTCTCTTGTTGATCAGTCAGTCCTTTCTGCTGGCTCTGAAAAGAATCTCTCCATTTGCTTTCCTGATGTTCTCCTCCTGAAGACGGTTAGTGCTATGGACCCTCCCTTTTTGCTGACACACACGAAGGAACATTTATACTCAGCATCAGTTAGTTTCAGGAATGGCACTAATGGGGTAGTTCTTTCAAGAGACCAGCACAGCTGTGATGGACCAAATGGCCTCCTTCTCCCCCTGCATGGTTTAGTGACTTCTTATGTGCAATATTAGTGAGACGTTTGCATTTCAAACCCAGATGATGGTCCCACTGATCCTTACGTTCAGTTGAGGCCTACTCCAAGAGACTCTCTGCTTGACTGGAAGCCAAGCCCAGCCGTCAAGCTGATACCTGGGCAGGTATCCTGTCAGGGGGATAAGATGCCCAGCGCAGAGTCAGATTTTCGCAGCGTGGGGGGAAGCCAGGGCTTCTGCAAACCCTTCCGAAAGCCCCACTTGTAAACCCACCCCTGCCAACATCAGAGCCAATATGTCAGGTTGACAACCAATTATCGGATTGTTTCGTTCTCCACCGCTTTGGGACAAATTACCGACCGCTCCAGACATAAACAGCTTAGCGGCACATTAGTTAAATCACCTCATGAAACCAAGGGGTGGAGCGCTTAATTGCATTACAGAAACATGAAGCAATTTGCAGAAGTTGTTTTTGTTTCAGTTTGAAATATTTCACCAACAGCAACATTCACTGGAAGAACACAATGCCACAATATTCATGCAATCTTCCTGATGGCCTGATCTGTGCATTCTAAAGTTGAATTAGCATAATAATGTTCTCTTTCTTACTAAACAACGGTCCCCCAGCACATTCAAATATTGAACCTTCCAGCTCATAAAAACAGCAATTCTTTCAAAAGTAATTTGATTTGATTTATTATTGTCACATGTATTAGCATACAGTGAAAATTATTGTTTCTTGCGTGCTATACAGACAAAGCATACCATTCATAGAGAAGGAAACGAGAGAGTGCAGAATGTAGCATTACAGTCATTGCTAGGGTGTAGAGAAAGATCAGATTCATGCAAGGGTAGGTCCTTTCAAAAGTCCGATGGCAGCAGGGAAGAAGCTGTTCTTGAGTCGGTTGGTACGTGACCTCAGACTTTTGTATCTTTCTCCCAATGGAAGAAGGTGGAAGAGAGAATGTCCGGGGTGCATGGGGTCCTTAATTATACTGGCTGCTCTGCCGAGGCAGTGGGAAGTGTGGACAGAGTCAATGGATGGGAGGCTGGTTTGTGTGATGGACTGGGCTACGTTCATGAACTTTTGTAGTTTTGTAGGAAAGATTACTTGATTCACTTTCTGGTTTTACATCCCCTGACTCTGGAGCAACAGTTCCCTGTCAGCTGGAGCTCAGCACTGTCCTCTCCCACATAAACACCAACCAGTCACTGATACATCTCACCATCTAAACACCAACCAGTCACTGATACATCTCACCATTAGCCCTGTGCCCACCCTTGCCCATCTGTCAGCCCTGCCCCCTCACCTCTCCTGGGCCTCTGTCCCAAAAATGTTAGTTTCAAAATCCCAGGCTAATCCAGGCCCACACTCCCAGAGCAGTGAGTGTGGCGTTATCAGCCATGCAGGCTGACCAATGAATCAAGGACCTCTCAGCTGGATGTAAAAGACCCGACTTCCACATTTCAACAGAGGGCAAGGAAGTTCTCCCTTGCATCCCAGGCAATATTTAGCCCTCAACCAAGACAGCAGAAACAGATTGGGTGGGAGTTTTCTCCCACTCATGGTTGTTTCACATGGAAGGACCTTGCAATCTTGCTATAGGATCATAGAATCTCTACAGTGCAGAAGGAGGCCATTCGGCCCATCGAGTCTGCACTGGCCACGATCCCACACAGGCCCTATCCCCGTAACACCACATACTTACCCCCCCCGACACTAAGGGGCAATTTAGCATGGCCAATCAATATAACCAGCACATCTTTGGACTGTGGGAAGAAACCGGAGCACACGAAGGAAACCCACGCAGACACAGGGAGAACGTACAAACTCCACACAGACAGTGTCCTGGGACTGGGGCTGTGGGGCTGCAGTGCTAACCATTGTGTCATCGTGCCGCCCCATTGTAAACAGGGTTTCCCGCCGGACACATCCCTCGCCACCGAAAAGCCCGGGATGGGGGTCGGCCGTTGGTGGGACTGTAACACTCCCCCAGTGTGAATGGCAATAGGATTTCGGTGACTACCTGGTCACCGTCTCGTTGCTGTTGGTGGGAGCTTGCTGCGTACCACATTAACTGTCTCAAATTATTTCTGGCAATACAGCAGTGACTATACTTCAATAGAACATCATTGGTGTGAAGCACTTTGGAATTTTCTGAGCTCATGAAGTTGCTATAAAAATTGTAAATCTTTCTTTCTGCACTCGCTAACTGAACAGCAACCGGGATGGGGCCTGCAGGAACCTTCCCTGAGCTCAGCTTTTCCTAAAAGAATGATGGTATGTGAATAATACTTAATGTTACTAATGAAAAAATCGCAGCAACCTGCAGCGAGGTTCACTAGGCTGATACGGAGATGAGGGGGTTGGACTATGGAGAGAGACTAAATAGACTGGGTCTGTGCTCGCTAGAGTTTAGAAGGATGAGGGGGGGATCTTATAGAGACGTATAAGATAATGAAGGGGATGGATAGGGTAGAGGTAGAGAGATTCTTCCCGCTTAGAAAGGACAGCAAGACTAGGGGGCACAGCCTCAAGATAAGGGGGGGTGCAGTTTAGATCGGAGTTGAGGAGGAACTTCTTCACTCAAAGGGTGGTGAATCTTTGGAATTCTCTGCCCGTTGAAGTGGTGGAGGCTACCTCGCTAAATATATTTAAGCCACGGGTAGATAGGTTTCTGATAGACAAGGGAATTAAGGGTTATGGGGAGAAAGTGGGAAAGTGGAACTGATCCACTTCAGATCAGCCATGATCTTATTGAATGGCGGGGCAGGCTCGAAGGGCTAGATGGCCGACTCCTGCTCCTATTTCTTATGTTCTTATGTTCTTATGCAGCGAGGAGGAGAGACCCTGTGAAATGGGAAATGCCGGAGGTCACAGGATGGTTTGTGCCATCGCAAAAATGGCAGCTCACACTTAATGACCACTTGACCTTCATAGAAATCGTACAGTACAGAAAGAGGCCATTCAGCCCATCGTGTCTGCACAAACCACAATCCCACCCAAGCCCTACCCCCATATCCCTACATATTTACCCACTAATCTATCTAACCTACACATCTCAGGACACTAAGGGGCAATTTTTAAGCATGGCCAATCAACCTAACCCGCATATCTTTGGACTGTGGGAGGAAACCAGAGCACCCAGAGGAAACCCACGCAGACACGAGGAGAATGTGCAAACTCCACTCAGACAGTGACCCGAACCAGGAATCGAACCCAGGTCCCTGGAGCTGTGAAGCAGCAGTGCTAACCCACTGTACTACCGTGCCACCAAGTTCCTACCCTGCTTATTTGTTAAACCTGCCACCAAGAATTACATCCGGTAATTAACAATGTCAGCAACATGATAATCATTAATGATTGCCAATCTACACCTCTGGCCTGGAAGTCAGCTATTACTATTCTCCAGGATGTTGCCTGGTCTCAAGGGCATTGACTCCGAGGAGAGGTTGAATAAACTAGGATTGTTTTCGCTGGAAAGACAGAGGCTGGGGGGAGACCTGATAGAAGTCAACAAAATGATGAAAGGCATCGACAGAATGGATAGTCAGAGGCATTTCCCCAGAATGCAAGTTTTGATTACAAGGGGGCACAGGTTCAGGGTGGGAGGGGGGAAACGTTTAAGGGAGACATGTGGGGAGGTTTCTCACGCGGAGGGTAGTGGGTGCCTGGAACGTACTGCCAGAGGAGGTGGTGGAAGCAGGCACATCAGCAACATTGAAGAGACATCTGGATGGGTCCATGAATAGGGAGGGAATAGAGGGATACGGACAGAGTAAGGGCAGAAGGTTTTTTTAAAGATTAGTTAGGGCATCATAATCGGTACAGGCTTGGAGGGCCGAAGGGCCTGTTCCTGTGCTGTACTTTTCTTTGCTCTTTTTTCTTAAACCTGGAATCTCATCCTTTCAGTTTCTGTACTTTCTAGATTTCCAGATGTTGAAAATAACAAATTTGAAATGTTTAATTTTTTTTGTTACCATTCCTTTCACTCTCTTTATTTCCCTTTCTGCACTTGAGTTGACTCTAATTCATTTATTCGTTCTCTGTCATTCCTCGGTTTCTTTCCCAATTTTTAAATCTCATTGGATTACGAGATGGGCTGTTGGTACCTCACTCACCGGGATCCCTTTACTCTTGTTATGCTATAAGCTCCTGATTTCAACAATGTTTTTTTTATTCATGGGGATGTGGGCATCGCTGGCTGGGCCAGCATTTATTGCTTATCTTTAGCCACCCTTGAACTGAATGGTTTGCTAAACCATTTCAGAGGGCAGTTGAGAGTCAACCACATTGATGTGGCTCTGGAGTCATACGTAGGCCAGACCAGATAAAGATGGCAGATTTCCCTCCCTAAAGGACGTTGGTGAACCAGATGGGTTTTTCCGACAATCGACAATGGTTTCATGGTCATCAGTAGGTTCTTAATTCCAGATATTTTTTATTGAATTCAATTTCCACCATCTACTGTGGTGGGATTTGAACCCACATCCCCAGAACATTAGTTAAGTTTCTGGATTAATAGTCTAGCGATAGTACCACTAGACCGTCACCTCCCCAAAAAATATAAAACCCTAATCATGCACAACCAGTCTGAGGGGTCCTGAAGAGAAACCTGCCTCTTCATGTCCTTGGATGCTTGTGAGTCATTAGACAGCGATCCAACTCATTCGATATACCTTAACGACTATACTCATTGGAATTCAGAAGAATGAGGGGCGGTCTTATAGAAACATGTAAGATTATGAAGGGAATAGATAAGATAGACGCAGGGAAGTTGTTTCCACTGGTGGGTGAAACTAGTAAAAAGTCTGACAACACCAGGTTTTAGTCCAACCTATTTATTTGATAATATACTCGCAAGCTTTCGGGTTAGCCCCTTCGTCAGGTGAATGGAGAGTTCTGGAACAAGGGAGCATAGAACAAGGGAGCATAGCCTCAAAATAAGCAGAAGCAGATTTAGACTGAGTTGAGGAGGAACTTCTTCACACAATGGGTTGTGAAACTGTGGAATTTCCTGTCCAGTGAAGTATCTGAGACCTCATTGAATATTTTTAAGGCAAGGATAGGTAGATTTTTGAAAATAAAGGAATTAAGGGTTATGGTGAGTGAGTGGGTAAGTGGAGCTGAGTCCATGAAAAGATCAGCTTGATCTTATTGAATGGCGGAGCAGGCTCAAGGGGCTGAATGGCCTGCTCCTGCTCCAAGTTCTTATGTTCTTACCTAGTCAATCAAATGACATCATTGGCCATTAGAGCGAAGAATCAACCAATTTATCTCTGACCGTTGATCCATGGAGAAGATTATTTTCTGTATCGCACCAACATCTGTCCAGAATTATTTGTAATATTTAACAGGCAATGAATGTGCGTTTAGTTCAGGGCTAACCGGTTAATTCTATCGGCTCCACCAGCACCAATCTGATTCACAGAATATGTTGGCTTTCCTGAGACGATAGAATTTCAAGAAATGTTGTGGGGTTATTCAGGATTGTAAGTTGCAGGAGACAAATCTCTGGTCAGCCTTAACTCCAAAATTATTGGCTAAAGTAACTTTTGAAGTTATTTAGTATAACGCTGGAAAGTTCCTACGGGATACATCCTGAAATGTTCATCGTGACTTTTTAGCTATTTGAACATGGGATGTGGGTGTCTCTGACTAGACCAGTATTTACTGTCCATCCCTAATTGCCCCTTGAGAAGGTGATGGTGAACCAGCTTCTTGAGCCGCTGCAGTCCCTGTGCTGTAGGTACACCCGCAGTGCTGTTAGGGAGGGAATTCCAGGATTGTGACCCAGTGACAGTGAAGGAATGCTGATATATTCCCAAGTCAGGACGATGCATGATTTGGAGAGGAACTTTCAGGTATTGGTGCACCCATGTGTCTGCTGTTCTTGTCCTTCTAGATGGTATATGTCACTGGTTTGGAAGGTGGCTAGCGTACACAGTGCATCTTGTACACATGGCTGTCACTATAAAATCTGTGCTATTGGTACTTTATCACTAGCGTGTCTGGATTAATAATGATGGCTGTGGCTGGATTTCAAATCTTGTGAGTGTACAGTATAGCCCGGGGTACATCAGAGACTCTTTATTTCTAAAGAATATCCCATGACATCTTTGACAGGGAAAGACATAGGAACAGACAGAGGCCCTTCAGCCCCTCAATCCTGTTCTGCCCTTCTGCCATTCACACCAGTGTGATTCTCCAGTCCCGCTACAGCGCATGAAGATTTGGCTGAGCTCCAAGTTCTCCATCCTCACCTACAGCGATGGTGGGGCGTGAATGGCTGGTAAGATTGTGCCCCATGACTGATCTGCATCTGAACTCACTTGATACCCTTTCCTAACAAAAGGCTGCCAGTCTCAACTATGAAATTTATCTGCAGCCTCAAGAGTTTTGTGTGTCAGAATTTGTCAAGTCATAGGACTGAACTTTTCCCTCAAATGTCTATCCAATTTCCTTTGTTGTCTGACGATGTTCCTGTTTAGTGCCTTGGGGCACTTTGCCACATCATTGGTGCTATTTAAATGTTGTGGAGTTGGCACTGCATACTAGCAGAATTTTTGATTCTTTTGTCCCTGGCTGCAAATAAAACACTTCTGGGTAAACTGTTCAAGCCTCACCAGGGCCACACTGAGTTTGCAAAATTACTGAAGTGTTTAAATTTATTCTTGTGGCTAAACATCTGTTTCTTCCCTTCAGCTGATCATTCCCGACCCCTTGTCATTTTTAACAATCTTTAAAATTCTCGTGCGTTTCTGTTGCTGACTCTATGAGGTAGTCTGTCATGGGGGGGGTGTGGGTGGAAATTGCATACCTGAATGGTGATTTTATAGAAGCACACACAACAGGGTAGTCACGGATACCGCCTTTCCAAACCCAGTCTGTGTCTGGAGACGGACTGTTTTTGGATGGAAACACTGAGAACTGTAGGCCATTCAGCCCCTCGAGCCGCTTTGGTGTTAGAATATTGGTGGTTGCGGGTCAGACACGAGTCTGAGTAAAAGGGATCGCTTGAGTACAGTACGGAAAAGGAGCAGAAATATACAATCACAGAATGGTTACAGCACAAATGGAAGTCCGGTGACCCGTCTGTGCTGACTGTCTGCGAAACTAACCTCGCCCCCTCGTCCTTTCCCTACCTCCTAGTAATTTCCCTTCAGCTGATGATTCAATCCACCTTTGCACATCCATGGTTGAACCTGCCTCCCCCCATGTTCCCAGGCAGCATATTCCAGATCCTAACCGCTCGCTGTGTGGAAATGCTTCTCCTCATGTCTTCATTGACTCTTTTGCCTAAATCTGAACTCTCTCATTCTTGATCCTTTCAATAATAGAAACAAGTTTCATAAAACCATAAGATATAGGAGCAGAATGAGGCCATTCAGCCCATCGAGTCTGCTCCCGCCATTCAATCATGGCTGATATGACTCTCATCCCCATTTCCCTGCCTTCTCCCCATAACCCCTGGTCCCTTTATTAGTTAAGATCTCTGTCTTCTGTCTTCTATCTCTGTCTTAAAGACATTCAGTGACCCGGCCTCCAGCCCTCTGCAGCAATGAGTTCCACAGATTCACCACTCTCCGGCTGAAGAAATTCCTCCTCATCTGAGCTTTAAAGGAGAACGTTCCTTCACTCTAAGACTGTGCCTTTGAGATCTCCCACTAGTGGAAACATCCTCTTCATGTTCACTCTATCTAGCCCCCTCAGTATTCTGTAAGTTTCAATTAGATCCGCCCTCATCCTTCTAAACGCCATCAAATACAGTCCAAGACTCCTCAACTGCTCCTCATACGATAAACCTTCAATCCTGGGATCATTCTTGTGAACCTCCTCTGGACCCCCTCCAAGGCCAGCACATCTTTTCTTACGCATGGGGCCCAAAACTGCTCACAATATTCCAAATGGGTGTCTGACCAGAGCCTAATACAGCCTCAACAATACATCCCTGCTCTGCCTACTCTGTCCAGATCCCTCGTGATTTTGAATCCCTCTATCAAATCTCTTGTCAACCTTCGCTTCTCTAAGGAGAACAGCCCCAGTTCCTTCAATCTGTCCTCTTGTACTTGTTCATTTGTTCTGTTTCAGGGCATCCAACTAAAGTCCTGTTCTGTGATCTAATTGAACGGTGCAGCAGAGTTGATGGGCTGAATGGCCTTTTCCCCTTCCTATGACTGAAGCAAGTGTTGCAGCCAATTTTTGCCCAGCAAGTTCCCACAAACAACGATGTGAAGATGATCAGATCATAGAATCCCTGCAGTGCGAAGGAGGCCATTTGGCCCATTGAATCTGCACTGACTCTCCGACAGAGCATTTTACCCTGCCCTAGCTCCGTAAGCTCACACAGTTAACCTACTAATCCCCCTAACCTAGACACCTTTGGACACCTTTAGCGTGGCCAATCCCCCTAACTTGCACATCTTTTGACTGTGGGAGGAAACCCACGCAGACACGGGGAGAATGTGCAAACTCAACACAGACAGTCACCTAAGTTGGGAATTGAACCCAGGTCCCTGGCGCTGTGAGGCAGCAGTGCCAAGCACTGTTAGTGATGCTAGTTGAGGAACAAGTATTGGTTATTTTTCAAATAGCCCAGTGAAGGTCGACAGGACCTTGGTTAATGTTTCATTTGAAGCATGGCACCTCTGGCAGTGCAGCACTCCAGTAGGAAGTCTGACAACACCAGGTTTAAGTCTTACTGTGTTTACCCCAGTCCAACGCCGGCATCTCCACATCAGTGCAGCACTCCCTCAGTACTGTGCTGAGGGTACCAGAAAAACTGAAGTCCACTGATTTGTGTTAAACCTGATCCCTACAGCGTACTAACCTATTAACTAGAATCCCGGGGACACTATTCGGGCCGTTTGAGAGAGGTTTATAATAACAAGTAATATTGTTTTTCTGTGGATCTGCCTCTGCTTGTTTTCTTTGTGGGATGGGAGTATTTAATGAGCTCAGATTACTGCATTGGAAAGAATGTCTCACAGCCCATTTGTGTTAGCGGGTACCAACATCGAGCTCTGAGCTGCTGATTCTGAGTCCAGCACTGTAACTGCTGTAGGAGTCAGATGATTATCAGTCTGAGGGGGAGGTGGGGGTGGGGCGGGGGGTGCGGCAGAGGGAAGGGGGGGGTGGGTTTTGAATAGCCGATCAGATATCACTTTGAAATCTGAAAATCTCAACGTATAGAAAATTCTGGATTCCCTCAGCCCCGAAGCGTCACCAAGTGCAGTTGATGTCCATCATTGTTCCAGTGAGGCTTACGTTAACACTGCAATGAAGGTACTGTGAAATTCCCCTAGTCGCCACACTCCGGCGCCTGTTTGGGTACACTGAGGGAGAATTTAGCATGGTCAATGCACCCTAACCAGTACGTCTTTCGGACTGTGGGAGGAAACTGGGGCACCCGGAAGGAACCCATGCAGACACGGGGAGAATGTGCAGACTCCACACAGACAGTGACCCAAGCCAGGAATCGAACCCGGATCCCTGGCACTAACCACTGTGCCACCGTGCCGCTATTGCAGCTGTACCTTCAGCTGTTCGGGCCCTAAGCTCTGGGATCTCCCCCAGTCTCTCCTCCTCTCCGATTCCACTCCTCCCACCCCCACCCACCATCTCCCGCCTCGCGTTTCTATACCTCCCTTGTCCTTTAGGAAACTTCTTAAAACCTACGTCTATGATCACCCGCCCTAGCTCCTTACATGGCTCCCTATCATTGTTTGTTCGTGTGAAGCATCTTGAGAGGGTTTACTAAGTTAAAGGCGCTATATAAATTCAAGTTGTTGTTTTGGACTGAGGTGCCTGAGGGCATAATTACCACCATTGTTTCATTATCAGTTTGTGCAGCAGGATCACAGGCACTCCCTTCGCAGTTATGGAACCGATGATAGTTTTACCAGACACCAGACTAAAACATTTGCTGCAGATACAACGCTGAAGATAAGGCGGAATTGTTGTTTGGTGTAAGATTGGCCTTTATTGAAGTCACTTTTTTATCCATTTCCCTTTGGATGAAGAATAATTCCAAAAGTTCAAAACTGGGACTTTATCAGCTACAGCATCAAAGCCAGCATTGATATTTGGCTGAATCCCAGCTTCTGGGATGGCTCTCTGGTGTTTTGGATTGTTTTATCTGCCCTCCTTCACACAGCTGTGTTACTAATCAATGTCAGTGAGTGTTTAACCTCATTGCTGCAAAATAGCAACCCTACCATCTGTCTGTTAACAACCTGCATGCAACCTGGTCCTGCTTTGATCAGTGTGTGTGTGTGTGTGTGTCACTCACACTGCATAGCACCTTTAAGGTAGTAAAACATCTCAAGATGCTTCACAGGAGCACTGTCGCACAAACAATCAGAGGGAGTCGTATAAAGAGTTGGGACAGGTGATCATACAGGTAGGTTTTAAGAAAGAACGAGAGGTATAGGAATGTGAGGAGGGGAGGTGATGAGTGAGGGTGGGGTGTGCGCAGTGGGGAGAAGGAGAGACTGGGGAAGATTCCAGAGCCTAGGGCCCAGGAGGCTGAAGGTACAACTGCAATAGCCACAAGGGCGGCACAGTGGTTAGCTCTGCGGCCTCACAGCGTCAGGGACCCAGGTTCGATTCCCAGCTTGGGTCACTGTCTGTGTGGCACTTTGATGTGGAGACACCAGCGTTGGACTGGGGTAAACACAGTAAGAAGTCTGACGACACCAGGTTTAAGTCCAACCGATTTATTTGATAGTAAACTCGCAAGCTTTCAGGGTTTGTCCCTTCGTCAGGTGAATGGGCAAACCCTGAAAGTTTGTGAGTTTACTATCAAATAAATCGGTTGGACTTAAACCTGGTGTTGTCAGACGTCTTACTGTGTGGAGTTCGCACATTCTCTCTGTGACTGCATGGGTTTGCTCCGGTTTCCTCCCACAGTCCCAAGATGTGTGGGTTAGGTGGATTGACCATGTTAAATTGTCCCTTATTGTCCAAAGATGAATAGGTTAGATGGATTAGTCATGGTAAATGTGGGTTAGATGTTCTTTTGGAGAGTCAGTGCAGACTTTACGGGCTGAATGGCCTCATTCTGCACTGTGGGGATTCTATGGGATTAGTCCATGGCTGTTTTACACTCTGTCACAATCCACCAAACGCCTCACAATAAAGGAATGTCTCTAACTAGCCTTGAATGCAATGCACAGTTCACAGCTTGTTAATTGTTAATCTGACGGCACTCTCCACAAACCCAAACATCAGCCCTTTGTCTACAACTCCACATTCTCTTTCACCTGGGCCGATTCTGTGGAGATTCGCCTTTAGTTTAATCACATTGCCATCTACAGGAACAATATGGGATATTTTTATAATTCCTCTCTGCATTGGCTGCCTAAATGTCGCTTGAAAGTTGTGTTGGTGATGGTGGCTCGAAGGGTAACCTCCCACCTCACTATCACAAACTCAGGGGATCTGCAGCACTTCCAGCCGGGTTGGGGACTACAGGGTGGGCGTATTCCTGGAGGTTCTGTCACATTGCTGTCACTCTCCAGGTGTACAAAGAACAACTCAGCTCGGGAAACAGGCCCTGTGGCCCAGCAAGCCCGCGCCGCCATTTTAACATTGTGAGTGCCCTCTTCCACCCATGTCCTTCCGTACTTCCCCACCACCGACTGGAGAGGGAGCAGAATCCAACTGTCACCCAATTGGATTCAATCTCGGACTTTTAACAGCCTTTTCCTCCCACAATCGCCAATGTTTTTACAATTAATTAATGAATAATTAATAAATGAAAATATTCAAACCAACGCTCGTCTTTCTCCTCTGATCTTTGGCTGCAGTTCAATTGCTGGAGCCTCCAGTCCAACCCTGGAGACTTGGTGACTAATCTCTGCTGCCCATCCCTCTCAGGTCCAAACCAGGACTGTCGGAGGAGGTTTCGTCAGTTCAATCCAAACAACACCGCACATCAGCTGAGGAATCGGGAGAATCACTGGGACTCCCCCTTTCCCACCCTCTCATCCCCATTAACACCGTTCACAATTTTACCCACATTTTTCATTTAAAAGGAATTAAAACATAATCCCAGAGAATCCAAACAGCGCAGAAGGAGGAGGCCATTCAGCCCATTGAGTCTCCGGAAGAGCACTCTACCCAGGCCTTCTATCTCTATCTCTGCTGGAAGGTGGGATTTTACAGCCCCGCTTGTCCCAAAACCATAAAATCCCACCAGCGGACAAGGGACCTTTCCATGGGGCGGCACGGTGACACAGTGGTTAGCACTGCTGCCTCACAGTGCCAGGGGCCTGGGTTTAATTGCGGCCTTGGGTCACTGACCTGGGTGGGCTTGTTGTTGGTGCAGGCTCAGTGGGCCAAATGGCCTCTTCCTGCCCTGTAGATTCTGTGATTCTATGGCCTGCCCCTTGTCCACCCCTATTCGGGTGGGCGGGTGGGAAGGTAAAATTCCGGCCTCTATCTGTCCCTCAGCAGCTGCTGAGGGTTTCCAGCCTTTCCTGCTTACACTCCACTCCTTGCTTGTGAGCTTAATTTTTTTTCAGGTTTCGAGGAAAGGGGAACAGAAAGAGAAGCAGCAGTGATTGGAGTGTGTCAGATGA
Organism: Carcharhinus amblyrhynchos; assembly: GCF_965287045.1. Taxonomy (NCBI): domain Eukaryota; kingdom Metazoa; phylum Chordata; class Chondrichthyes; order Carcharhiniformes; family Carcharhinidae; genus Carcharhinus; species Carcharhinus amblyrhynchos. The sequence goes on along the minus strand of NC_137352.1, from coordinate 4,992,445 downwards.
AGAGAGAATTGACGGAAAGAGCAGCCAGTGAGTGGACAGAGAACAGACAGGTCAATGTCTCTGATGAAGGAAGCACGAACCCAACTTCCCCATCCACGGGTTTTATTGAGATAACTTTATCCGTGCTTGGGATAGAGTCATAAAGCACAGAAAGTGGCCACTCGGCCCATCATATCCATGCTGGCTCTCTGGAGAGCAGTCCCATTCCCTCACCTTAACGTGGGTGTCACTGAGACCGGCAGCTTTTCTTTCCCATTCCCGGTTATCCTGGGAAGATGAGGCAGTCGATCTCCTGTAAACAACACTCTCTGGGTAGCGAATGGGATCAAAGGTTATGGGGAGAAAGCAGGATTAGGCTATTGGGTTGGATGATCAGCCACGATCGTGATGCATGATGGAGCAGGCTGGAAGGGCCGAATGGCCTCCTCCTACATAAAACATAATAAGAACATAAGAAATAGGAGCAGGAGTAGGCCATCTAGCCCTTCGAGCCTGCCCCGCCATTCAATAAGATCATGGCTGATCTGTCGTGGCTCAGTTCCACTTTCCCGCCCTCTCCCCATAACCCTTAATCCCCTCTCTTATCAAAAACCCATCCACCCGCGTCTTAAAAATATTTAGCGAGGTAGCCTCCACCACTTCAACGGGCAGAGAATTCCAGAGATTCACCACCCTTTGAGTGAAGAAGTTCCTCCTCAACTCTGTTCTAAACCGCCCCCCCCTTTATCTTGAGGCTGTGCCCTCTAGTCCTACTGTCCTTTCTGAGCGGGAAGAGTCTCTCCACCTCTATCCTATCCATCCCATTCATCATCTTATACGTCTCAATGAGATCTCCCCTCATTCTTCTAAACTCTAACGAGTACAAGCCTAGTTTATTCAGCCTCTCCTCATAGCTCAACCCCCTCAACTCCGGTATCAGCCTAGTAAACCTCCTCTGCACTCCCTCCAAGGCCAAAATATCCTTGCGTAAGTACGGCGCCCAAAACTGCACACAGTACTCCAGCTGCGGCCTCACCAGTGCCCTGTACAGTTGCAGCAAGACCTCCCTACTTTTATATTCAATCGCCCTCGCTATGAAGGCCAGCATCCCATTAGCCTTGCTGTTTCTACATGAAGGTGTTCCCGGAATTCATTGACAGTTCTTTGGGAGCCTGCGGCCATGAAGGGACAGTGATTATATGTTCAAACTGGGTGTGTGAGACTTGTGGGGCACCTGAAGGTGATTCTGTTCCTGGCAACTTGCTGCGTTTGCTTTCATTGAGAGTCAGCCGTGGCTGAGTCAGGAGGTTGTGGGTTCAAATCTCTCTCCAGGGGCCTGACCGCAAGAACACTCACACTCCAGCGCAGTGCTGAAGGAGTGCTGCACCGTCAGAGGTAGTCTATTCCTTAACGTCACACAATCAGACAGTGCGTTCATTATAAAAAAAATCTGATTTGTGGGATTGGGCTGCGCAGGAGTTAGCTGCCAAGTTTCCTTCATGATAACAGTAGCTGCATTTCACAAACACCACAATGGCTTACAAAGTGATTCGAGGAATCCTGAGAACGGTGCTATATAAATGCACATCTTTCTTTAGCGGCAAAGTCCACGGGTGGGGGGTGGGCAATGTTAGGATCAGCCCTCAGTGTTGTCATGTGCCTTTGTCATTCCCTGTTGGAAATTTGGGCATCGTGTGTAGAACGGCTAACTCTGAGCTGGAGGTTGCAGCCCTCTGTGACGGCAGGTTACATTCTGTCAGCATTGCTGTTGTGATACTGGTATGTTTTTGACCCACCCCTTTAAGGCCAAGTAGGATCATAGAATCCCCCTCAGTGCAGGGTCAGGCCGTTCGGCCCGTCAACAATCCCACCCAGGCTCTATCCCCATAGCCCCATGTATTTACTCCGCTAATCCCCCTGACACTAAGGGGAAATTTGGAACGGACAAACCACCGAACCCACACGTGGAAACCAGAACACGCGGAGGAAACCCACGCAGACATGGGGAGAACGTGCAAACTCCACACAGACTGAATTGAACCTGGGTCCCTGGTGCTGTGAGGCAGCAGTGGCTAACCACTACGCCACTGTGCCACCCTGCATGGTCTAACCACTGTTCACAGAGGACACCCTGAGATCAGTTGTTAGTAAGAGATGTTTGCACATTTTAAAAAGTAACAACTGAACAGAAGGGACTGATTGGCTTTATTTATTTCAATAGTTTTGACAGCTGCAAGTGCAATGGCCTCAGAAAAGTAATTTCATTGAAGTAGACTGTTTAGATTTTAAAGTTTATTTATTAGTGTCACAAGTCAGCTTATATTAACACTGCAATGAAGTTACTGTGAAAATCCCCTAGTCGCCACACTCCTGCGCCTGTTTGGGTACACTGAGGGAGAATTTAGCACGGCCAATGCACCCTAACCGCACGTCTTTCGGACTGTGGGAGGAAACTGGAGCCCCCGGAGGAAACCCACACAGACACGGGGACAATGTGCAAACTCTGCATAGACAGTGACCCAAGCCGGGAATCGAACTCGCTTCCCTGGCGCTGTGAGGCAGCAGTGCTAACCACTGTGTCACTGTGCCACCCAATTGCGCTTGGCTTCAGAGTTTTTTAAGAGTTGGATGGTCGGTATTCCTGTGTGGAAGGAGGCTTATTTAAAGGCTGCATGCAATTGGTTGGACATTTGAAAGGATGCGCACAATTGGTTCATAGAATCCCTACAGTGGAGAAGGAGGCCATTTGGCCCATCGAGTCTGCACTAGGGACATTTATTCATTGGATTCCTACTTAAGGGAAGGCTCACTTTTGCCTCGTGATCTAACATCTGTTGTCCAACCAACAAGCAGATCACGCATTCTGTGAAATCAAGTCTCGAAAATCTCCAACATTCTCTGGAAATTAACAGCTGCCAGGTTACAAAACCTCAATTAATGATTTCGAAAGGGCGTGTGGTTGTGAGATACAAATTAAAATAATGACAGTCATTACTGGACAATTGTGTCAACATTGTTGGAATAAAACAGGAAGAAGTGATGATAGTGCATCAGTGATGAAGATTGGCCCTTCGTCAGATATTGTCATGACGGAATCAGATAGAATTTTGAATCACAAAGTTTCCCCACCTCCTAAACCTTTTACATTGGAAAACACCTTCTAGTTCTGCAGTTAGTTTGATAATGTAATGTAAAACGAGTTAATTCTGGCACTTTGAATACAGCTTTGGCATCTAATTTATCTGAAAGACTTCCCCATGTCCACCCACACTCATTACAGCGACACTGTGACTCTGAAGTTCCTGTTCATCCGATATTTCAGGAAACAGCTGGAGAAACCCCTGTTCCATTAAGAGTAAAATAACCCAAGCTCTAAACATTCTCTGTTTAATTGTCATGGCAACTGCAAACAGTGCTCCTGGAAGATGGTTACAGTGCACCCCTCACTGAGCCAAGTCTTGTTCAAATAAAAAAGGAAGGGCTTTCATTTATGTAGCGTCTCAAGACCTTCAAAACCACTCAGCACCTTGAGGCCCTTCTTGAGCGGTGGTCACTGTTGTTGTGTAGGTGATATGGCAGCCAGATTGTGCACAGCAAGCTCCCACAAACAGCAATGGCCCATCAATCTGCTTTGGCAAGCATGATTACACCAGGGCCGGCACGGTGGTACAGCGGGTCAGCACTACTGCCTCACAGCACCAGGGACCCAGGTTCAAATCCAGCCTCGGATCACTGTCTGTGTGGAGTTTGCACCTTCTCCCCGTGTCTGTGCGGGTTTCCTCCGGGCGCTCCAGTTTCCTCCCACAGTGCGAAAGACGTGCTGGTTAGGGTGCATTGGCTGTGCTAAATTCTCCCTCAGTGTCCCCGAACAGACGCTGGAGTGTGGCAAGTAGGGGATTTTCACAGTAACTTCATTGCAGTGTAAATGTAAGCTTACTGGTGACACTAATAAATAAACTTTCACTCTGTTCTCTCCACAATAGTGTCACAGGGTCTGTTATTTTTGCCAGAGAGGTACTCTGAAGAAATGCACAGCTGGAGGTGTCATCCCTCGGAAGAAGTGTTAAACCGAGGTCCCGCCTGCCTCCTCAAGTAGGGGCAGCACCGTGGTTAGCACAGTGCCAGGGAACCGAGTTCAATTCTGGCCTGTCTGTGGGGAGTTTGCACATTCTGCCCTGTCTGCATGGGTTTCCTCTGGGTGCTCCAGTTTCCTCTCACAGCCCAAAAGGTTAGATGCATTGGCCATGCTAAATTGCCCCTCAGTATCAAGGGGGCTAGCTTAGAGTAAGCGTGGGGTTATGGGGATAGGGCCTGGGTGGGATTGTGGTCAGTGCAGACTCAATGGGCCGAATGGCCTCCTTCTTGATTCTATGAATGTAAAATATCCGTCAATACTATTTCAAAGAGGAAATGGAACATTTTCCCTGATGTTCAAACCAATACTTCTCCATCTGACGATTTGGACATTATCTCACTGCTTCATGTGGGTTATGGTGTGTACAAATTAGCAGCTATGCTTCCTACACTCCAGTGAGTGCACTGTAAAAACACTTAGGGGGATATAAAGTGCTTTGGGACATCCTAATGTCGTTAAAGATGTTGTATAAATGCAAATGTTTTGTTTGTCATACAGGAAAGTTTCAGCTCTCCCTCAGCCTTGCTGTCCCAGTGAAGTATCAGTCCTCATTATTGGACTTTAATGGAGACTGATTATACTCAAGGGGGCAGTGCTGTGAGGCTGATTAACCCAATTAATCCCCATCAGTCCAAGCAATCACTAGATACAGCCACACTTTGAACAAGATATGAATCAACTCGTCATTCCTGTTCTACAGGAGTCATGCGTTCCTGAGGCTAATATAACCGCACTGTAAGATCATCAAATAGCCAATCCCAATCACCTCCTTGCAAGCACTTGAGAGCTAAGCCAAAATTTTCCAGCCATTCCCACTGGTGGGATTCTCCAGTCTCGCCGACGACAACCCCCCGCCCCCCGCCATTGTTCCCCACCCCCCGCCACTCCAACCCCCACCGCCCACAGGCTCCCGGCAGCAGAAGATGTGAACAGTGGGAAAGCCCGTTGGCAGTGGCGGGAGTGGAAGATTCCAACATGGCCTCTGGCAGTCCCACCACCAACACCCCTCACCCCCACCACCACCCCCACCACCACAAAGCACAGGCTGGGGTGGGGTGGGGTGGGGGTGGTGGAAATCCTATCCATAATTCTCAAAGCATGACATGTTGGTTCGGATGCCTGCAATGTGTCTCACTCTGTCTGCTTCTCCAACTCACAACGGTACAGGATCTATCTATATCAGAAAAGGAGGAGGCCATTCAGCCCCTCAAACTTCTTCCACCACCATTCAATGAGATCATGACTGCCCTGTATCCTAACTCCGTTTCTCCTCCTTAGATCAATATCCTTCAGTCAGCAAAAATCGATCGATCTCAGTCTTAAAATGAGTATTTCAGTTGGGATATCACAGGTGGACCATATTGTTTTCAGTCATGCTCTATCGAGTAACAGCTTGAACAGCCTCTCCATAATAAAATTCTCATTCTTGTTTTCAAATCCCTCCATGACCTCATCCATTCACATTCCTCCAGCTCCACACTCCTCCGTGATCTCTGCATTCCATTAATTCCGCCGTCCTACACACAACCAATTTTAATCGCTCCATCAGTGGCAGGGCCTGCTCTTTGATGGCCTGGTACCCAGCTCTGGAATCACCTCTCTAGAAATCTCCAACTCTCTCCATCTTCCTTTAAGACATTCCTCACTCTTGTTCAGGCTCTTGATCACAAGCCCTCATGCCTCTTTATATAGAATCCTTACAGTGCAGAAGGAGGATATCCTACCCATCGAGTCTGCACCAACAACAATCCCACCCAGGCCCTATCCCCGTAACCCCACATATTTACCTCGCTATTCCCTCTAACCTACATGTCCCAGGACACTAAGGAGCAATTTAGCATGGCCAATGCACTTAACCCGCACACCTTTGGACTGTGGGAGGAAACCGGAGCACCCGGAGGAAACCCACACAGACATGGGGTAAATGTATAAACTCTACACAGACAGCGACCCAATCGAACCTGGGTCCCTGGAGCTGTGAGGCTAACCACTGCACCACTGTGCTGCCCAGTGTTGGGGGGGGGGGGGGTCAAACTTCACTTGAAAACGATTCTGTGCAGTCTCATAGGGCTTTTTGCTATCTTAAGGCACTTGTTGTTGTTGCTCCATTATCTGTTCGATGCAAGCAAGTTCATTTATATTGAATATAGCTTTGAACTTTTTCTCATTTTTGCAAAGCCAGCACAGGTCTGTTACCTCGAGTTTGTGAAACGGGGAAAGCCCCATGTGAAGTGGTCTGACAGATTTCAGGAACCTATCAGCAGCCTCCCGTCCTCAGGAAACCAAACTTTGACTGGGTTGCGATATCTAGAACCTTCACCAGCGGTCAGGCAATTGCCGTCAAAAATCTCTTATCGGCAAATGAAATGGGTTAGAACAGATGCAACAGGAAATGTCACTGAAGTTGCAACTTTCACAGCGCTATGAAGACGTGAACAAAAATATCACATCTGTGGTCAGAAGTAGAAGCTAAACAGATACAAAGAGGCTGTAATTGTGTGAAAGCAGGTATATTTAGAAAGCACTTGTTTTCTGCCATAGCATGGAAACCTGGGCTGTCTTCTCTGCATATCACCGAGGTACAAAACACAACAATTGGTGACTAAGATAGACAACAGTTTGAATTTTTCACTTTTCTTATTTTCACCAGGTAAATTCACTCACTGCCTGATTGATGGATTTATAAGTTCAAGGCAAACTTGCTCATTGTGGGGCTGGACAGTCCAGATGGTGCTGTGGCGCGCAAGAACCAGTGAAGGCCAGTGAATGTTTAAGTAACTCGCAGAACTCCACGAGCGATGTTGGTTTAGGATTAAAAATTGGCCAGGAGATCACTGAGACCTTCCCTGCCATTCTTCAAGATAGTCTAGTCAGGTCTTTTACACCAGATAGAAAATATTTACATCAGTGAAGAGTTCAAGAATAGTACCTGGCATACCTAGAATGAGGTGCCAACTTGGTGAAGCCATAACAGAGGACAGTGCAGACTCAATGGGCTGAATGGCCTCCTTCTGCACTGTAGGGTTTCTATGATTCTATGATTACTTGCGATGCCAAATAGCACAGGCAGCATGCAATCTACAGAGCTAAGCAATTTTACAACCACCAGGTCAGGTCTACACTCACTTCAACCGCATCCAGTCATGAATGATGGTGGAGAATTAGACAACTCACTGGGGAAGGTGAGAGTGACAACTCTTGACATCAAGGTAGCATTTGACCGAGTGTGGCATCAGGAGCCCAAGCAAAGCTGGAGTCAAAGGGAATCAGGGAAAAACTCTCTGGCACAAAGGAAGATAGTGGTGGTGATTGGGGGGAGGTCAATCATCTCAGTTCCAGAACATCACTACAGGAGTTCCTCAAGGTTAATGTCCAAGGCCCAACAATCTTCAACTACTTCCATCATAACGTCAGAAGTGAGATTGTTCGCTGATGTTTCTGGGATGTTCAGCACCGTTTGTGACTCCTCTGATACTCCAGCAGTCTGTGTCCAAATGCAGCAAGAGCTGGACAATATCCAGGCTTGGGCTGACAAGTGACGAGGGCCCTTTGTAGAACACGAGTGCCAGGCAATGGCCATCTCCAACAACTGAGAATCTAACCATTGCCCCTTGACATTCATAGTTCCAAAAACACTCAGGAAGCTCGACACCATCAAGCAGCCCCGCTTGATTGGCACCACATCCACAGATATCCACTCCCTCCACCGATGAACAGTGGTACTAGATGCTCTGCACAAATTCACCAAGGTTCCTTAGGCAGCACCTTACAAACCCACTGCCATCTTAAAGAGCAAGAGCAGCAGGTACCTGGGAACACCAGCACCTGGACGTTCCCCTCTAAATCAGACCCCACCCTGACTTTGAAATACATGGCCGTTCCCACACTGTCACTGGGTTAAAATCCTGGAACTCCCTCCCTAACAGCACAGTGGGTGTACCTACACCACACGGACTGCAGCGCTTCAAGAAGGTTCAAGGGGGCAATTAGGGATGGGCGATAACCAGCGATGCCCACGTCCCACAAATGAATGAAAAAATTAAAGTCCCTCGCATGGCCAAAGTATGTTTTTAAGAACTTCCCAGCCAATGAGGCAACATTTCGTGTTGCACTGGGAGAAATTGCGATCTGTTTTTGTGATGTTGGCTGAGGATTAAATCTTCAACTTTGAGGAGAAACAAAGTGATCTCATGGAGGGATTTAAGAGGCGTGAGAAAGGAATGAGAGAGGAATCCTTTCTGGTAACAAGTTCAGGAGCCACAGGGTCAGGGGTATTGTTGTGTATGAGATCCCTGACTTCTTAAGACAGTATAACAGAAGTCATCTGACTTGAGAGACTAATGGAAGGATGAACACACAGAAGTGGTGTCTTCTAGCGGGCAGAATCTTCTAGAAGTCATGTTGTAAGAATGTAAGAACTTAGGCCACCAACTCCTGTACCAAGTTTCTCTCATCAATAAATATCTTTCTTTCATTCATTCATGGGGCCTGTGTGTTGTGGGCTGGCCAGCATTTATTGTCCATCCCTGGTTCCTGAGCACAGTTGCAAGTCAACCACATTGCTAACAAAGCCTCAAATTACTTAACAATGCTAAAAAAAGCCACAATATAACTGTCTTGCATGACACATTGAGGGTAAATCCATTAGGAACAAAGAGAATGACCAACAAGTGAGGCAGGGGTAGTGTGCTTAAGGCCAGGAAACCAGATCTTCTTCATGGATAGATAGATGCTGCACTATGGGGAGATTGATTGGCTGTGGGATTAGAATTGAGACAGGATGATGTCAAATAGTTTGAAGGTTCAGCCGATCTTACATTGCGATGATAAATCATTGTAACAACACTTCTCTAGTCTTATACTCCAGTCTTTTTGCAATAAGTGTTAACGTTCCATTTTGCCTTTTTGATTACAGGCTGTATCTGCATACTGACTTCCTGTGATTCATGAACAAAGACACCCAGATCCCTCTGCCAGGGCACGTTTTGAATCTGCTTTCCATTTAGACAATAATTTGCCTTTTTACTTTTTCACAGCTGCAGCAAAGTCTCCCAATAAAAGCAGGATTATTTCAGCAGCAATAACGCAGTGAGTGGAGATTAGTAACAAAGTACAAGTTTTGTGCAGAAGATCAATCCCAGTCGCCTGCACTGTCCAGCTGTTGATTGATGGGGCAATGTCTCTTTTGGCAACCAGTGAATGAGGTCCATGCAATGTTGACAACTACAGCAAGTTATATTTTGATAGCACCTTTAACATAATGAAACGTTTGAGGTGCTTTGCAGCAATTGTATAAAACACAGTATGGCACCAGGCGATTCAGGAGAAAGATTTGAAGGATCTCCTTAAAAGAGGATAGCATGGTGGAGGTTGGGAGTTCCAGAACTTTACAGCCTGGCCACTGGCAATGTGACCGCAATGGTATGGTGATTAAAATTGGCAATGATCAAGAGGCCAGAATTGGACGAACGCAGAGATCCTCGGAGGGCTGTGTGGGATTCAGGAGATTACAGAGATCGGGAGGAAGAGGCCAGGAAGGGGTCTGAAAACAATGAGAATAAGTTTTTTTTATTCATTTGTGGGACACTGGCTGGCCAGCATTTACTACCCATCCCTAGTTGCCCTTGGAGGACAGTTGAGAGTCAACCACATTGCTGTGGCTCTGGAGTCACATGTAGGCCAGACCAGGTAAGGACGGCAGATTTCCTTCCCTAAAGGACATTAGTGAACCAGGTGGGTTTTTCTGATAATCGACAATGGTTTCATGGTTATCAGAGAATTCTTAATTCTAGATTTTTTTAATGAATTCAAATTCCACCATCTGCTGTGGCCGGATTTGAACCCAGGTCCCCAGAACATTGGTGAATTTCTGGATTAATAGTTTTGCAATAATACCACTAGCCATCACCTCCCCACAACTAAACCCAGGTGCTAGAAAGTATGACTGGTATTCTTGTAACTGTCTAAATAATCTGGGTCAATGAAGATTATCAGAATGACTTTCACCGCACAATTGCTCCTACTGTGTGCTGTACAGATGGGGGATTCTACGGTGGATGCCATTTTCCTAAGGTTAACTGGCACTGAGATGAGTAAGAATATATCTGAGCTACGTTTAGAGGATTTCTGGGGAGATTTTTATGAGCAGCTATACCTTCATGTGCTCTGAACATCCCAAAGTATTTCATGGGACACGAATTGCTTCAGTGATGGTATCACAGTTTAAACAGAGGAAGAGATAGAAGAGTCACTATGTAGACAAATAGCTGACATTAAAGTACAGGATTTCAATTACCCCAATATTACTCGGGAGGTTTTCTGGCACAGGGGGCTGTGTCCCTCCCTCAGTATACCCGAACAGATGCCGGAGTGTGGCGATAGGGGATTTTCATAGTAACTTCATTACAGTGTTAATGTAAGCCTTACTTGTGACTACTAAATAAGCTGTAAAAAAAAATTGCGATTTTTGACCCTATTCTCTGGGATTGATATCCTAATCTTAGTTTGCTTTTTGTCTCTCAGCTGACATCACATTGCTTCTTGTGACGTTTCACTGCGCAAAAATTGGCTGCCATGTTTCCAGTCTCACAACTGTGACTGCAAAGTAGCACAGTGGTTAGCACTGATGCCTCACAACACCAGGGACCTGGGTTCAATTCCTGTGCTTGGGTCACTGTCTGCGTGGAGTCTACACACTCTCCCCATGTCTGCATGGGTTTCCTCCGGGTGCTTTGGTTTCCTCCCACAGTTTGAAAGACTTGGGTGGATTGCTGTGCTAAATTCTTCCTCAGCGTACCCAAACAGGCGCCGAAGTGTAGCGACTAGGGGATTTTCACAGTAATTTTATTGCAGTGTTAACGTAAGCCCACTTGTGACCAAACTGAACTTCAAGATTGCGTTATTGGCTGTAAATTGCCCTGGGATGTCTTGAGGTTGTGAAAGGAGTAATGCAAATATTTTACTGTACAAGATTATCTGGCACCACCTCAACAGAATCACAGTGTTTAATGAAAGGAGCTGTGAGAGGGTGTGTAATCTTTAGCCTTGCTGCGGCAGAGTGTGGCAACAGAGAAAGTTATATTTTCCAAGCCTGGCCAGAACTGCTTTGGTTCTCCGTCTCACAAACCTTTATTCATTCGCTCAACAAGTCAAGTGATATTTTCCATTGCTATTTATTCCATTTGCTACAATGCATCACCATCTGTAATAAAATCCCTCTTGTTTCTCTAGAGATTGAATGTTCCTTCTCAGAACATCTTTTGTTCATGATTTTTTTTTGTTTAATTCTTGCGCTCAGTGTATAGTGTTAGATTATAACACTTTCGCAATTGTTCCAGCAGCGTCATTACGTGAGAGGGTATCACTCTCACAGCCCAGGAATCCAGAGAACCTGAGTTCAAATCCCAACACGGCATTTGGAAATTTTGAACTAATTTAAAACATCTGGAAATAAAGAACTGTGACCATCAATCTATAAGATTGTTAATACAAAGCACAACTTCTTCAGTAATATTCCTGCCCAGACTGCACTCAATATAATTTCCGACCAACATCTAATGATATACCACCTGTATATGTTCTCCGAATTGGCCTGTCAAGATCCATAGAATCCCTACAGTGCAGAAGGCTATTTGGCCCATCGAGTCTGTACCGACTCTCCAGAAGGGCATCTTGCCCATGCCCCCAGTCCCAGTTTATCCCCGTAACCCCACACATTTACCCCACTAATCCACCTAACCCAGGCATCTTGGGACACTAAGGCCAATCCACATAACTTGCACATCTTTGGATTGTGGGAGGGAACTGGAGCACCCAGAGGAAACCCACATAGACATGGGGAGAATGTGCAAACTCCGCACCCAGGGGCCGGAATTTTACTGTCACGCATCACCCCACCCCCCACCCCCGCCCCCCACCAATTCCGGGGGTGGGCGAGGCTCGGAGAATGGCATTTGCCGTTAACCTTGGGTGGGACATGCTGGTAAAATTCCGCCCAAGGCGGTCCCTGCAGCTGTGAGACAGCAGTGTGTTAACTGTGTCACTGTGACATCTGTGATCATTGTTTGTGTAGGACCACTTCAAAGATTAACAAAAAGGACTACAGAATTCAGAGGAAAGTCCCAACCAACAGACTGTCAAGTTCTGCGGTTTTGGGCTCCGAGTTATAGGTACAGGGACAATTCAAAACCTTCAACACAGGCTAAGTGCTGACCCGCACACTTCATGCAGAACCAACAAAAACATGCATTTCTATAGCACCTTTAAAAAACAAAACATCAAAAAGTGCTTCACAGGAAAGGTTACCCTGCAAAATTTGACAAGGCCACACAAGGAGATGCTGACCGCTGATTTGGGTTGCTGGTTTAGATCTTAGGAAATGTCTTCAAGGAAGAAAGAGAGTCGGGAGTTTAAGAGAGGGAAACCTCGAGCTTAAATATCGAGGTAGCTGGAGGCAGAGGTGGTCACGGCAGAGTAATGAAAATTAATAAAAACAGATTGGGGATTGGAATCACAGAATCCTTACAGTGCAGAAAGAGGCCATTCAGCCCATCAAGTCTGCACTGACAATAATCCCACCCAGGCCTTATTGCCGTAAACCCCCCACCAATATTTGCCTCGCTAATCCTCTGACACAAAGGGGCAATTCAGCATGGCCAATCCACCTAACGCACACGTCTCTGCAGTGTGGGAGGAAACCCACTGGGAGAATGGGCAAATCCATTCAGGCAGTCAGCGGGGACTGGAATTGAACAGCAATTGCATTGCGGTTTGTGGAATCTTGCTGTGTGCAAATTGGCAGCCATAATTCATAGAATCTAGGGCACGGACATAGGCCCTTTGGCCCAAATTGACCCAAGCTGACCCAAAATGCCCATTTGCCTATAGAATCATAGAATGTACGGCACAGAGACACAGAGTTCCTTCACCCACACCAGTAACTGCCCTTCACTGGTACTTGATTGACTGAATAACACTTCAGGATGTCCTAAGTTACAACACTATTTGCAAGTCATCCTACCTGTCTCTGGCCCAGAGTTCCATCGCTGCGCCTGACTGCAATCACCTGACTCAACACAGCAATCTTCACCTCAGAACCAGCCGAGGTTCTATCACGACTGCCCCGCAATGCCGTGCATTGAGAGAGTGTCCGAACTGTTCATTGAGACACACCATTTACTGTGACGGCAGTGAAGTCAATAATGAATGGAAAAGCTCTTCCTGTGTGGGATTGACAGGAAGTAGACGGCATGTCTGCCTCACCAGGCTGAAACTTAGCTCCAAAAATAGATCTTAGTGATGGGATGGGTCCACCAATCAGCTTCCGGCATTACCCTCATCTTATAAATAGAGGAATTTAGATGATGACTGTCTGGAGTCATGGTTTTTTTTTGGGTCTTTTATTGGGCGTGGGTGTTGCTGGAAAGGTCAGCATTCACTGTCCACCCCTAATTGCCCCTTGAGCAGTGAACTGCCTCCTTGAACCGCTGCGGTCCACGTGGTGTAGGTACACCAGCAGTGCTGTTTGGGAGGGAGTTCCAGGCTTTTGACCCAGCGACTGTGAAGGGACGGCAAGTGTATTTCCAAGTTGGATGGTGAGTGATGGGGAGGGAATTTTGAAGGTGGTGGTGTTCCCATCAGTCTGCTGCCCTTGTCCTTGACCGTGGAGTCAGGGATTTGGAAGAAACTTTGGCATTATGGAATACAGGATGACCCAACAATACCATCAGCACATAGTATCTGTTACCCTCATTATTTTCCTTCTTCTGTTCATTTCTGATTATAGTCACTGGTCTCCTGCTGCGCAATTGCTACAAGGGAATTTACTTCCCCATTGCCTCAATTAAGTGATTGTCCTTCATTTGTGGTACTAACGGCGTTCTTTTTACTTAAATTATTCATCCAAATACACTACATTCCAAGTATGTTATAATTTCACCATGATAAATTATTAAAACAACAGTCAACAGCAAATATACCTTCCTTAACACAGCAGCAAACAACCTCCCTTCCAATGAAAATGGGATTCGTTATAAGCTATCTATCACCTTCTGGGGTTTCGCCTTCCTGGAACTCTCCCAAACAGCGCTTGAGATGTACCTACAGCAGACAAACTGCAGCGGTTCAAGTGGGCAGCTCACCATCCAGCCAGCAATTCAGGATGGGCCGTAAATGCCAACCTAGCCAGTGACACCCACATCCCGCCTTCTAGGACACACACAAGCCCCAACTGGAACAATAGCATACAGGTCCCATCCAGGACTATTTTACTTTGTGAGGCATCACAGCTGATTTTATCATCGATTGAGGGTGGCATGCTGGTTAACACTGTGCCAGGGATCTGGGTTTCATTCTGTGGCTTGGGTCACTGTCTGTGTGGAGACTGCGCGCTCTTCCTGTGTCTGGGTGAGTTTCCTCCGGCCGCTCTGGTGCCCTCCCACTGTCCAAAGATGGGATTGACATTGTTACGTTGCCCCTGAGTAACAGGGGGACTAGCTATGGTAAATGCATGGGATTATGGGGATAGGGTGGGATTGTGGTCGGTGCAGGCTCAATGGGCCAAATGGCCTCCTTCTGCGCTGGAGGATTCAATGATCTCTCTTTAACAAATTCATCGGGATGTGGGTGTTGCTGGCTGGGCCAGCATTTATTGCCCATCCCTAATTGCCCTCAAGAAGGTGGTGGTGAGCTGCCTTCTGGAATCATTGCACTTTGTCTGGTGTAGGTCCATCCACAGTGCTGTTTGGGAGAGAGTTCCAGGATTTTGACCCAACACTGTGGGTGTCCCTACACTAAATGGACTGCGACGGTTCAAGGTGGCGGCTCATCCCTACATTCTCAAGAGCAATTAGCAAAAGATAAAAGTACATTCTGGCCTTCTGGGAGATCCTGACACCTCCAGAACAAATTAATAAATAGGCCTTCTCTTTTGTTTAGGTTTGTTCCAGTGAGTTAATCAAATAACAGGGGGCAGGTGCATCCCCTCAGACTTCATATCTTCCTGGTGAATACAACCTCCCTGAGTGGAGAGTGCGGCTTCTTCTTAGGAACAGGAGCCTAACAGGATGTACACAACAGAACAGGCAGGATACAAACTTCTCCTGCGTTCCCAGGAGGTCAGAATCAACCGTAAACAAACCTGTAAATCCCACTCGCCTGTCCCACTGCAGGACAAGAACAAGTGGAAACGGGATAGTCAGCAAAAATAAAAGATAATTCCAAGGGAAAATGGCCATTAACTGCCAGGAAATTTGAGGAGGAAGATTGGGTAATGCCTGGTCAGAATTTGGGAATAGGAAGGAGATTTTTCCTTCAGCAAGGATAAGGCCAAAGTGGGGAAGGGGTGGGGGAGGGGTGGGATGCAGGGGGGTGGGGGGGGAGGGGGTGCAAGTGGGGTGGGCGCTGGTCAGGATGTTCAAAATTCTGAAGGGGTTTGTTCGGGATAAGCAGAGACGATAGTTACCACTCAGAGAGAAGGCTGCAGCTGGAGCCAAGAAATCCAATTGGGAATTCAGGAGGAACTTTGAATGGGAATGTGGGGCTCGCTTCCCCACGGAAGAGTTGAGGTAAACAGCATACATGTATTTAAGGAGAATCATAGAAGCCCTAGAATGCAGAAGGAGGCCATTCAGCCCATCTGCCTCTCTGATAGAGTATCTTACCCATCCAATCTGTGTAAACCCACACATTTATCAACCTAATCCACCCAACCTACACATCTTGGGACACTAAGGAGCAACTTAGCATGGGCAATCCACCTAACCTGCACATCTTTGGACTGTGGGAGGAAACTAGAGCGCCCGAAGGAAACCCTTGCAGACACGGGGAGAATGTGCAAACTCCACACAGACAGTGACCGGGGCTGGAGTCGGACCCAGGTCCCTGGCGCTGCGAGACGGCAGTGCTAACCCACTGTGCTACCCTTTATAGTTTTGTGAACATCATTAGACTTTTAATTCCAGATTTTTATTGAATTGAAAGTTTGCCACCTGCTGTGGTGGGATTTGAACCCAGGCCCTCAGATCTTATCTGGTGACAACACCACTAAACCACTGCCTCCCCAGCTAGAAGCTAGACAAACACACAAGGGAGAAGGATATGGTGATGGGGTGGGATAAATTAGGGTGTGAGGAGGCCATTGTGGAGCATAAGCATTGGCATAGGACAACAGTGCTCCTTTCAGTGCCTGGCAATTCTGTATCAATGTTAAAATGCCAAGTTTTGCTCAATATTGTCCTCATGATAATTATAGTTTAAATTCCTTTGGGATCTTACTCTACTATCCTGACTAATGTTGTCCCCTCCTCTTCTGAAGGTCCTGTAGGGATATATTTCTCCCAGGCATAGTGAATTCTCCTCTGCCAGCTCTCACTTACCATCATACCATCCCTACAGGGCAGAAAAGGCCATTCGGCCCATCGAGTCTCTGAAAGAGCATCTTCCCGGACCCTCGCCACCGCCCTCTCCCCATAACCCCACATATCTACCATGGCCAATCCACCTAACGTGCACATCTTTGGAGTGTGGGAGGAAACTGGAGCACCCAGCCAATCTGTGCTCAGCAAGATCCCACAACCATGAGACCTGAAGGTGTTTCGGGAGAGTGAGGATATTTCACACTGAGAGTAATTGCTCTAAACCACCATTCCCCATTAGCAGAACATTTAATCGCCAATCCCATTGGGAATCCCATTGTGCATTGTGGCCTACAGGTCTTGGCCCAGGAGAAGAAGCAGGATACAATGCAGCAACGGAGCTGCTATTAAAACCGTGCTATTTACAGAGATGGGGGACAGCTCTATTCATATCTCCACTCTCAGGCCTAATTAGGAAGGGCTGTTCCTTTGACTCTCGTGCTGGCCACTTGATCTTGTCGTTTGGACGGGAAACCAATTTTGTGGAACAAAAGTAAATCCCATTGTTCGAACATTCCGGCCCACAGTGTCCTCAGCACAGCCAGAGGCCAGGAGGACATGAGTAAAAACTAAATACACAATCCAGAGGCACAAAAGGTATTGAGCTGCTTGGAGCAACTCAACCTGAAGCAGCAAGAACACCTTTCATTGATATAGCACCTTTCACAACATTTAGAAAATCCCAAGGCACTTCACAGGACATGAAGGACACACAAGGACAAGTAGCCAAGGACTTAGGGCAAGAATTTTACTGACAAGGCCACCCAAGGCCAATAGAGATTGCCGTTTTGCAATCAGGGCGTGCTGGTAAAATCAGGGCCCAGAGGTAGATTTTAAGAAACTCCTTCGAGGAGGGGGAGCATTGCAGAGTGGTTCAGAGAGGGAATTCCAGAACTTGAGGTCCAGGCAGCTAAAGGCATGACCAATGCGACTGAGATTAGTTAAACCCAGCAATGATCCCACCAGCCTGGGCCTTCCCCTGTTCAATCGCCTCTGTGGTGTATTGTTTCATCCAGTTCTGGGGTAGGCATACAGTTAATTCCCCTCAACCATGTGTAACAAAACCGCTTTTGTAAAACTCCTGAAGGAACAATTATTTTACATTACTATCCAATCGTTACATTATCATAATAAACACAAAATCAATTGCTTAAATAAAATGTCACTTTAAATTATTAAAACCACAATATTCCCTTGTTAATTTCCAGAAACTGATTTATGTTGAGAAATATTAAATGTTCACAACTGTTTGCGAAGAAGTTACAGAATTGGAGCTGCCTTGAAATTTTAAACACTTGAATCAAATTATTTGGTTAATTTAAGGGCTCAGATTAGCCTCTTTAAACACAAAGTAAACATATTAATGACGTTAGTAATTATATGCCTGACTAACCCATCTCTTTCTGTTGCAGCTCCTAACCTCTCCTTCCTAGTTCAGTGTGTTTCCCACACATTTATTTTTAAGATCTTTTAACATTAAGAAAAATGTTGCCCAAAAGCATTGTGGAAAAGCAACTTCTGCTTGGGGTCATTCTTAAACAGACTCATTGTAGAAATGGGGACCCTCTCCAATGGGTGCTAACACACACAGTGAGTGACCTCTTGTCTATATTTAGTCAATGGAGAATCTGTAGCTTACCAAGTAAACAATAGCAATATGGTCTAAACAGCTGGAAGGGGAAAATCTGGGATTGAGTGATTTCCCCCTGACCACCCTGTCTTTTTCACCTTTCTCTGCCTGCCTCTTTCCTCCCCAGATTTTCCTTCACGTGGAGCTTATTATTTGAGGTGCCAGGTGCTCCGGTTTCCTCCCACTGTCCAAAGATATGCAGTTTAGGCTGACTGGCCAAACCCAATTGCCCACTGGTGTCAGGGAGCTTAGCAGGGTAAATACGTGGGGTTACAGGGATAGGGCTTTGTTGGTGTAGGCTCGATGGGCCAAATGGCCTCTTTCTGCACTGTGGGGATCCTATGATTATATGTATCATGCTGTTGGTTTGGTTTTTCTGGATTGTGATATTTAAAAACAGCTGTCAGTGCTAATTTGGTGATGAGTTTTTGAGACTCTTGCACTCCAGTAATTCTGTCAAAACACATTCCATCAGGCAACCTCCAATACACCAATTTTCTAGTATCAGGGAAGTAGAGGGCATAGGTTTAAGGTGAGAGGGGAGAGATACAAAAGGGTCCAGAGGGGTAATTTTTTCACACAGAGCGTGGGGAGAGTCTGGAACGAGCTGCCAGAGGTAGTAGTAGAGACAGGTACAATTTTGTCTTTTAAAGACAGTTGCATGAGTAAGATTGGTGTAATGGGATATGGGCCAAATGTGGGCAATTGGGACCAGTTTAGTGGTGAAAACTGGGCAACATGGACAAGTTTATTTATTTAGTGTATTTATTTATTAGTCACAAGTAGGGCTTACATTAACACTACAGTGAAGCTCCTGTGAAATTCCCCTAGTCGCCACACTCCAGCACCTGTCTGGGTCAATGCACCCAACCATCACATCTTTCAGAGAATGGGAGCAAACCAGGGCACCCGAAGGAAACCCACACAGACACGGGGAGAATGTGCAAACTCCACATAGACAGTGACCCAAGTTGGGAATCGAATCCAGGTTCCTTGGTGCTGTGAGGCAGCAGTGCTAACCACTGTGCCACCGTGCCACCCCAAGTTGGGTCGAAGGGCCTGTTTCCATGCTGTAGATCACTATGACCTCTATATGGATAAAATTCTCCTTCGAGCAGAGAAAGTTAAGGGGAGATTTAATCCACGTCTCCAACATTATAAGGGGTGTTGATTGAGTAAATCAATAGAAAGTGGACAGGAGGCCAGTAACCAGAGGATACAGAGTGAAGAGAATTAGAAAAAGAATCCGAGGGGAATGTGAGAGATTTTTCACTCCGCAGCCAGTTGTTATGAAGTGGAACTTGCAGTCAGAAGCAGGTCACAAGATCATTATAAGAAAGGGTTTGGATAAACATTTGAAAAGGAAAAATCTGCAGAGTTGCAGGGGAAGTGCAGGAGGTGTGGGACGAACTGGTTCGCTCTTTCAAAGAACCGGAACAGGTGCGATGGGCTGAGTGGCCTTCATTCTCTGCTGCTACAGGATTCGCCGAGAGGTTAACAAATATTTCAAATCCCACTCAAGCTCAGGGCGAAGCTTCAGGGGCAGCTCTGAGGAAATGAGGATGGTCTGATTCTCCTGGAGTCTTACATCAACACCCCTCTTTTGCAGCTAACCATTAAGCTTTGACAAAGGCTCATCTGGACTCGAAACATCAGCTCTTTTCTCTCCTTACAGGAGCTGCCAGAAAATTTCCAGCATTTTTTCATTTGGTTAATCATTCATTACATTGCCCTCTTTGGAATCTTGCTGTGCATGGAATCACTGTCTATGCCACAGCAGTCATTAGAATTTATTGGATGTTTAAGACGTTTCTGAGGTGCCATTTAAGATGCTACAGTCCCGTTTTAAACAAACCCAGGCTTTTAAATCTTTGACTATCACAAGTTTAACAGCAGTCTGTCTTTGACAGTTCCCCAGGCGGTGCGCTGTTAGTAATTTAGATTGGCAAATTATGCGGCATGCTTCTGGTGTTCCTTGAACCTTAGCTATGTGAACAGTTTCTTTCAGTCTTCAGAGGACGTTGCTGTAATGCATGTGTAAAATCTCCCATGTGACGTTTACTATATAGAAGGGGTTTGTTTGCCTGGAAACAGCTTGAGTGTACACTGCCCAAGCCATTAGTCACACACTCTGACACACACATACCCTCCTGTACTTGAAAGTTTGCTAACTAAATGTGCCAAGACTTCAGGGGAAAATGTATCTTTCTCCCCATAAATGATTAGTATGGAATTTATGGTGATAATTTACACTGCACTGAGACCCCAGGATCACAGTCATCATTGAGTTTGCTGAATTCATTGTGCGTACTGATCACAAAAATACCGAAATCTTGCAAGATGTTAGAATCATAGAATCCCTGCAGTGCAGAAGAGGCCATTTGGCCCATTGAGTCTGCACTGACTCTCTGACAAAGTACCTTATGCAAGCCCTCTCTCCCACCCTATCCCCATAACCCCACACTCATTTACAATGGCTAATCCCCCCAACCTACACATCATGGGACACTAAGGGGCAATTTAGTATTGCCAATCCACCTAATCTGCTGTGGGAGGAAACCGGAGCACCCAGAGGAAACCCACGCAGAGATGGGGAGAATGTGCAGACTCCACACAGACAGCGACCTGTGGCTGGAATCGAACCTGGGTCTCTGACATTGTGAGGCAGCAGTGCCACCCATGCCACGGTGCCACCTTCTGGCTTCTCAGCACTACCATTTCCAACTCAGAAGGTTGAAGTCTCAACTCCCACTCCAGTCCCAAACTGAGCACATAATCCAACCTCTCAACACAGTACTGTGGGAGTGCTGCACAGCTAAAGGAGCCAGCTTTTGGATGAACCAATTTGTGCACAGCAAGATCCCACTAACAACAGTGTACCAGACAGCAGGTGATCAGTTTTTAGTGATGATGGTTAATGGGGGTAGATTTTTACTAAGACACCAGAGAGAATTCCCCTGATTTACAAGTCCATCTGAGAGAGCAGGAAGGAGGCTCCTTTGACAGTGTAGCATTCCCTCAGTACTGCGCTGGGAGTGCCAACCTGATTTTTGGACTTGAACCTCGAGGTAGTTCGAAAGCCCTGACCCGCTGTCCCTGATGTTAGCAGGCTGCCCACCCAGTGATTGCTGACAACAAAATACGGACTTTGGAACAAGGGAGCGGTCAGCACTGCTCCCTCAAAGCACCAGTTACCTGGGTTTAATTCTGGCCTTGGGCGACTGTTTGGAGTCTGCACGTTCTCCCTGTATCTGTGTGGGTTTTCTCCGGGTATCCCGGTTTCCTCCAACAGTCCAAAGATGTACAGGCTAGGAAGGCTGGCCGTGCTAAATTGCCCCTCAGGGTGGAATTATACAGCCTCTCTTGGGCGAGACCAGAGATTCCTGCCGAGGCCAATGGAGATTTCTGTTGTCGGACCCCCGCCCACTCCAATTCCGTGGTGGGCAAGGTGACAGAGTGCTGGCCTTAGTGTCCCAAAATGTGTCGATTAGGGGAGCTGCCCATGTGGTTACGAGGATAGGGCTGAGGGGGGAGGGGGTTGTCTGGGTAAGTTACTCTTTCAGAGAGTTGGCGCAGGTTCGATGGGCTGAGTGGCCTCTTTCTGCACTATTCTGTGGATTGTGAAGTTGATGTTCTCTTGATCTGTATATCATGCACAGTGCAAGGAGTGAGGTTTCAGGAACACTCCATTTCACTGCCTGTCTCCTGAATTAACAGAATTGGGAACGATATTGACTGGGAATCACCCCTCCACACTCTGTGGGTAGGTTCAACTCCCAAACTCTGTAATAGAACATTACAGCGCAGTACAGGCCCTTCGGCCCTCGATGTTGCGCCGACCAGTGGAACCAATCTAATGACCCTCTAAGCTAAATTATTCCAATGTTATCCATATCCCTATCCACTGACCATTTGCCCTTAAAGTTAGCGAGTCCACAACTGCTGCAGGCAGGGCATTCCACGCCCTTACTACCCTCTGAGTAAAGAACCTACCTCTGACATCCGTCCTATATTTATCACCCCTCAATTTAAAGCTATGTCCCCTCGTGTTAGCCATCACCATCCAAGGAAAAAGGCTCTCAACGTCCACCCTATCTAACCCTCTGATCATTTTGTATGCCTCAATTAAGTCACCTCTTAACCTTCTCGCTAACAAAAACAACCTCAAGTCCCTCAGCCTTTCCTCATAAGACCTTCCCACCATACCAGGCAACATCCTAGTAAACCTCCTCTGCACCCTTTCCAATGCCTCCACATCTTTCTTATAATGCAGCGACCAGAACTGTACACAACACTCCAAGTGCGGCTGCACCAGAGTTTTGTGCAGCTGCAACATGATCTCATGGCTCCGAAATTCAATCCCTCTACCAATAAAAGCTAACACACCATACGCCTTCTTAACAACCTTATCAACCTGGGTGCCAACTTTCAGGGATCTATGCACACGTACACCGAGATCTCTCTGCTCATCCACACTATCAAGGGTCTCTCCATTAGCCCAACACTCTGTAATCCTGTTACTCCTTCCAATTTCCTGGAACCAAGGCCTGAACTGGCCAGTCTCACAGACCCTCCATCAACACACTTTGAAAGAAATATTTCATTTCTTTGTGGCTCTACAACCTTACAGGAAATGATGGAATGACACAGAAACAGGCCATTCTGCCCATTTGGTCCATGCTAGCACTTACGCTCTATCCATTCTGTTTCACCCAATCAGCATATCCTTCTGTTCTCTCTTTTATCCAGATTCCGCTTCAACACATCGATGTGATTCACACCAGCTGCTTCCCGTGATGGCCGAGTGTTTAACTCTGGGTAAAGACATTTCTCCAGCATCTTCATTGGAATTTTTTTAAATGACTTTTTAAAGTATTTATGACACCTGGTTTTGATCTCACCAAATATCTTTGCCACGTCTACGCTGCCAAACCCCTTCCTAATTCTGAAAAAGAGCAGCTCGGCCTCGTCCTTGCTCTGTCTCTCGAGGAGCCTCAGTTTGTTGAACCTTCAGACTGGCATCAGCATGTTCCATTTCCAAGGATAATTAATCCTGAATTTTAATCTTGATTATTTTTAAAGCCGGTAACACAAACTGTGGAGTGAGATTTCTCCTGACAGCCCCAGTGGCAGCAAACTGATAACGTGTTAATACCAAAGTGACAGGAATTTCACCCACACAAAGTGTGAAGATACCTTTCGATTCAATTGTTATTTTCACACTCACACACTCAGACACACACACACATACAGTCACACAGACACACACACACTCAGACACACACTCACTCACACAGACACACACACACTCACACACAGACACACACACACACTCTCACACACACACTCACACAGACACATACTCACACACACACTCACACAGACACACACTCACTCTCACACAGACACACACACACTCACTCTCACACAGACACACACACACTCACTCTCACACAGACACACACACACTCACTCTCACACAGACACACACACTCACTCTCACACAGACACATACTCACACACACACTCACACACAGATACACAAACACAGACACACACACACACACTCACACACAGATACACAAACACAGACACACACACACAGATACACAAACACAGACACACACACACACTCACACAGACACACACACACACACATACAGACACACACACACACATACAGACACACACAGACACACAGACACACACACACACACTCTCACACAGGCACACACATTCACACACACATACATATACACATACACACACGCATACACAAAAACACACACACACTCACACACACACACAGACAAACAGACACAGACACACACACTATTTATTAAAAGACCTCTGCAGGGAATCACATAACACCAAGCGAGGACATTCAGTCCATCGTGCCTGTACTAACCGCCTGAAAGAGCTAACCATACATCGCTACCCCCCAGAGAGCTGCAGATTTTTCCCCATCTCATGCCTTTATCCAATGCTGAACCGAATCTGCTTCCGCTGTCCTTTCAGGCAGTGCCTTCCGGATCATAACAATTCACCAGGCAGATGGTTGGGGTCCCCCTCTGCTGGGCCTTTAAATTTCCCAGGGGGCCCTCCCACTCACTCCCGACTTGTCCACACTTTTAAGTGATGTGTGTGAGATCTACAACATCTCACCCACTCTCGCTCCAATTAAGGACATAAGAACTAGGAGCAGGGGTAGACCATCTGACCCCTCGAACCTGCTCCGCCATTCAATAAGATCACAACGGGTCTTTTTGTGGACTCAGCTCCACTTACCCGCCCGCTCACCATAACCCTTAATTCCTTCACTGATAAAACCTTTTTTTTATTAACAGGGGGTTTGAGTTTAAGAGCCGTGGGGTTATGCTGCAACTGTACAGGACCTTAGTGAGACCACATTTGGAATATTGTGTGCAGTTCTGGTCACCTCACTATAAGAAGGATGTGGAAGCATTGGAGAGAGTGCAGAGGAGATTTACCAGGATGCTGCCTGGTTTGGAGGGTAGGTCTTATGAGGAAAGATTGAGAGAGCTGGGGCTTTTCTCTTTAGAGCGGAGGAGGGTGAGAGGCGACTTAATAGAGGTTTATAAGATGATGAGGGGGATAGATAGGGTGGACATTCAGAGACTATTTCCTTGGGTGGATGTAGCTGATACTAGGGGGCATAACTATAAGGTTCATGGTGGGAGATATAGGAGGGATGTCCAAGGTAGATTCTTTACTCAGAGAGTGGTTGGGGTGTGGAATGTGCTGCCTGCTGTGATAGTGGAGTCGGACACTTTAGGAACTTTTAAGCGGTTATTGGATAGGCACATGGAGCACACCAGAATGACAGGGAGTGGGATGGCTTAACCTTGGGTTCAGACAAAGCTCGGTGCAACATCGAGGGCCAAAGGGCCTGTGCTGTGCTGTCCTGTTCTATGGAAGATGATTGGGGCACGCGGTGCTCAGGGATAGGGCGAAGCTCAGCAGGTGACAGGTCACCCTGCTCAGGTCTCGGTGACAAGAGGGAGCCTCCTTCAAAGGCCCCCGGGTACCCCCTAAGGGAGAGACTTTCTCTTCCATGTTTCTGAAGCTCGTGTTTTGAGTTTTATCATTGGCAGCAATCATATTAGGCTCTGAATCAGAAAGCCAGAGATTTGAGACAAAATAAAATCATTCTGGTAAAATCATTCAGGGGGCACAGATCAGCTAGATAGTCAGTATCCTTCCCCAAAGGAAGGGGAGTCTAAAACTAGAGGGCAGAGGTTTAAGGTGAGAGGGGAGAGATAGAAAAGTGTCCAAAGGGGCAATTTTTTCACACAGAGGGTGGTGAGTGTCTGGAACAAGTTGCCAGAGGTAGTAGTAGAGGTGGGTACAATTTTGTCTTTTAAAAAGTATTTAGATAGTTACATGGGTACGATGGGTATAGAGAGGTGCGGGTCAAACATGGGCAACTGAGATTAGCTTAGGAGTTTAAAAAAAAGGATGGCATGGACAAGTTGGGCAGAAGGGCCTGTTTCCATGCTGTAAACCTCTATGACTCTATATCTTATTAAGCTTTTCCCTGAAACTGCTCAGAAACACCAGCATTATAAATTATTTTCACTACCTTTTAAACCATCTTCGAGTCACATTCACCCCTAGCAATTCCACGTGTCTCTCACTGAGGCACTGTAAACTCTTTGGCTGAATATTTCCCACCTTGCATGCTGCGGGAGTTGTAACGGGCGAGACAGGAAATGTGGTGGACTGTTTAAAGATCCGCTGTGCTGCGGGGGAATTTCGGGTCTTAGGGCAGGTGTGGCCGGAGGATCCCATCCCTTAGGCTGGAATTTTACTGTCCCACCTGCCACGGGAATCGGAGCAGGTGAGGGACGTCCATGGAAAGGTCCGTTGACCCCAGGCAGGTCTTTACAGTCTCACCACCCTATTCCATCAGTTTTGCTGTATTGTACAGATCCCAAAAACTGAAAATAGCATATGAACATACATACAAAGGTACATACATAATAGGAGCAGGAGTAGGCCATTCAGCCCCTCAAGGCTGCTCCACCATTCAGTCATGGCTCGACTGATTGTAACCTCAGCGCCACATTTCCCCCCTCATCCCTGATAACCTTTCACCCCCTCGCTTCCCAAAAATCCATTAGCTCTGCCTTAAATATATCCAAATTCTCCCATCTGGCACTCAGTTCCATGGTGGGGCGGGGAGCGGGTGGAATGTTTCCTACTGTGGGGCCTCACACATATCTGGGTGCCCAGGTTTAAAAGGTCCCCGACATTATTGACCCATCATTGAAGAATGAAGGTGGGTCTCTTGGAGAAAGAAGATGGATTCCCAGGAACCCGCTGAGGCTGGAAGAGGGACCTCCTCGTTCACATTGCTGTGATCTCCCAGGATCCAGGGTTGCTGGTAGCCTCCATTCTGAACCCCAGCTTAAGCCCCACGTTCTCTTCAGGTAGGTCCCGGCTTCTGAGTGCCATATTGCAGACTACGTTCTGGACCAGGGTGTTTCCCCACTGGTATCACAGGGAACTGGGCGTTGGGGGGAAGATCCCGGTCAGGCCTTCACCTGTATCCCATCAGTGGGATGCAAATCAGTTTCAGGTGGGGTTACCTGATTCGCCATTGCGGGCACCAGCAGAAGATCCCGTGGGAAAGTCATGCTGGTTATTGGACCTCCTGCTGAATCCAACCACCGCCCCCCCCCCCCCCCCCAAACAACCATTGAACCAATCAATGCCAGAGAATTCTGCCAAAGTCTCTGCTTCCACCCCTCTTTTAATCTGCATTGATATAGCGCCTTTCACAAACTCAGGATGTACCCAAAAGATTTTACAGCCAATACTTACTTCCATTAAAGTGTTGTAATGGAAAGCAACGTGGCAGCCAATTAGTGCACAGCAAGATCCCACTAACAACACTGAGAAAATGAGCCAATAATCTTTGCGTTTAGTGCGGTTGGTGAAGGGAAACCTTGGGGTTGTGAAGGAGAGGGTTCGGGTGCAGAAACAAACCCTTTGATGGTGGGAGGGGAGGGAAAGCTGGAAGGTTCAGAGGTTTAGGGTGGGAAAGCCTGGGGGTGTGGGTCTGGGGCTGGGACCCACACGAAGGCAATGAGGAAAGTGATGGCATGTGCTGGGAGGTGGTATTCGCGCACACACACACACACACACACACACACACACATGCACACACACACGCACACACACACATGCACATACACACACACACACACACACATGCACACACACACGCACACACACACATGCACATACACACACACACACACATGCACATACACACACACACACACACATGCACATACACACACACGCAGACACACACACACACGCATACACATGCACACACGCACACACAGACACACACACACATACGCACACACACACATACAGATATACACACACACATGCACACACATGTGCACACATACACACACTCACACATATGCACACACAGACACACACCCACCCACACACACAGACAGACACACACCCACCCACATAGGCAGACACACACACACACACACACACACACACATACACCCACCCACATTGGCAGACACAGACACACACACACACAAACACACACACACACAGACAGGCAGATACACAGACACTCACCCACATAGGCACACACACACACACACACACACAGACACACACACACACACACACACACACACACACACACAGGGGTTGCTCCCAGGAATGTTTAATTACTCTTTTGCACAATTCACTCGATGTAGAGAATGTAGAGAATGTTGGTTGCGCAGGTTGGAGATTGGAATTTTCCTCATTATTGCAAACTCTGCCAAAGGACCATTCACTGGGCCTCACCGTTCAAAATTCATTCAACTTTCTCAGCATCAGTGGAATTCACGGCATGCGGATTGTCCAACTAATCTCAACTCCTCAAAGTGTCCCAAACTTGCACGGCATAATGCATAAATATTTACACTGAACAGTCCAGTTCTCTAGTGCAACACAAACATCATCATCGGAATAATGACAAGCAACTTGTCATTAAATATACGGCTGGGACCCACAGGCTGTTTGTTCCGCCATTGCAGCAGCTGTACAAATCCAGCTCCTAGACAGAGGTGACCTTCA
This sequence comes from Carcharhinus amblyrhynchos, assembly GCF_965287045.1. Lineage (NCBI taxonomy): Eukaryota > Metazoa > Chordata > Chondrichthyes > Carcharhiniformes > Carcharhinidae > Carcharhinus > Carcharhinus amblyrhynchos. The sequence continues at coordinate 4,964,160 of NC_137352.1, read as the reverse complement.
ACTGAAGGTTGGATTTGCGTTGGAGTGGTGGGAGGCAAGGGAGGAATCGGAATTCCCGATTCCCATGAGATGTTGTTGCAGCTGTAACAACTGCAGAGGGTGGGAGATTGCTGTGGTTGAGAAGGCCTGACCTCATCTGGATGTTACAGTTGCGGGTGTGGTCCCTACTCGGGTGGGATGTGAAACCATCTGAGTGCGTCACCCTCTTAAACTCGATTCCAGCTGAATTAAACACACGGTGGAACTGTTTTCATTTAGTGAAAACATTAAGTGTTCACTAAAACATTCCCTTTCCGTTTTTGGGGAGGGAAGAGAGCATAATTATTGTCTATTTCTAGGGAAGCTGATGGCCGAGAGGTATTATCGCCAGACTAATAATCCAGATGCTCAGCTAATGTTCTGGGGACCCGGGTTCGAATCCCGTCACAGCAGATGGTGAAATCTGAATTCAATTTAAAAAAATCTGGAATTAAGAATCTACTGATGACCGTGAAACCATTGTCGACTGTCAGAAAAACCCATCTGTGGGAGTGCCGCACTGTCAGAGGGTCAGTGCTGAGGGAGTGCCGCACTGTCAGAGGGTCAGTGCTGAGGGAGTGCCGCACTGTCAGAGGGTCAGTGCTGAGGGAGTGCCGCACTGTCAGAGGGTCAGTACTGAGGGAGTGCCGCACTGTCAGAGGGTCAGTACTGAGGGAGTGCCACACTGTCAGAGGGTCAGTGCTGAGGGAGTGCCACACTGTCAGAGGGTCAGTACTGAGGGGTTGCCGCAAATTCAACGCCGTCTTTCAGGTGCGATATTAAACTGAGCCCCATCTGCCCTCGGGGCTGGACGTGTACCACCCTATGGTAATATGTGGAAGAGCAGGGGCTCTATCCTGGTGTCTTGGTCAATGTTTATCCCTCAACCAACATTCCTGAAATTAGACTTTCTGATTGCTATCTCATTGCTGTTTGTGGGTTCTTGCTATGCACTAATTGGCTGCTCTGTTATCTGCATTAAAACAGTGACTATACTTCAAAAACACTTTGTTGGCTGCAAAGTGCTGGGGACACTCTGAGGTTGTGACAGGCGCTAGACAAATGAACTTAAATAACTAGACAAGAGGGCCAAAAAGATGCCATCTCACCGAATCAGAGGTGGGCGAGGTTCCCAGAACGGGAATTTCCATTGGCCTCAGGCAGGACTTTACGATCTTGCCCAAGCAAGGCTGTAAAATCCCACCCGACGTGTCTGATTCTTCACAGAATGGAAATGTTGAGAAAATAAAATGTTTGTCCTCCTACACATTTTCACAAAGGGGGCACCCCCATAAATTGTACAGCCTCATGAAGCAATCGGAATCTACTTTCAGATTGTGTCAAGGATAAGGGGGTAACGTGTACTTAAAATGATAGAACCAGCAGAGTAAAATGTTCATGTGAAAGTTAGCACACACAGCAATAGCGCGAGTTGATGCAAGTTAGGATATGGGAAACCGAGTTGGGAACGGAGGGTACGGGATGGACAGCAATGAAATAGCCTAAGACTGGAGGTAACAAAAGCACGGGACGTCACAGGACTTCTGACCCCTGCTGAAGTCGCTACAAGCGAGAATAGTTAACACCAACTGCAACAGGACGTATGGTGGCACAGTGGGGTTAGTACTGCTGCCTCACAGGCACCCAGGGTTCAATTCCCAGCTTGGGTCACTGTCTGTGCGCAGTCCGCACGTTCTCCCAGTGTCTGCGTGGGTTTCCTCCGGGTGCTCCGGTTTCCTCCCACAGTCTGAAAGACGTGCTGGTTAGGCGCATTGGCCTTGCTAAATTCTCCCTCAGTGCACCCAAACAGGCACCGGAGCGTGGCGACTAGGGAATTTTCACAGTAACTTCATTGCAATGTTAATGTAAGCCTACTTGTGACATTAATGAAATAAACTGTAAGATTATATATAGACATCTCCTTTCCTATTCACAGCATTATTCTGCCATCTTACTCACAACAAAGATTGTTTTGTTTAGGATTGCCCAAATATCACAGAATACTTCAGCAGAAAATGAGGCCATTCAACCCATCCCCTCAATGCTGGCTCTTTAGTAGCGTTATCCAGTTCATCCCATTCCCTATAATGAATGTCAAGTTTATCCAACTCTCCACAATACAGGAGAACTTCTTCAGATCTAAAATACACCTCCGAGATGTTTCCAATTCTTTTCAGATCAGTTTTGTGTCGAGTCTGTTTCACTTACTTTGGTAATAACTTGCACACTGGTGTTGGGCAGTAAGGTGGTGATCACTTTCAAAGGGAAGTCTGCACGCGTGCATTTTCTACTCTCCATCTCGTGCTCCCATCCCTCGCGCCGAGGGAGTGGCGAGGGTTGGGGGGGTGGGGTGGGGGGGCAAGGTCCCGTCAATCCTCACAAACTTGGCAGGTCACTCGCCTCCTAATGGTGCCAAGGCAACCAAGCGCAACCAGGAACTCACACCTCCACATAGTCTGGCCCCAGGCAAACCTCCGGCAGGTCAGCACACACAGTGTGGAGCTGACGGCGGCGTTCTAAACACTTTCCAACCGCATTGACAATTCACTCTGGAAGCAGGGTGACCCAGCAGTCACTGGATCCCGGAGTCATCGCTTTCGGACGGACAATCTCACTCGCCAGCTTCAGGTTGAGATATCTCTCATCGCCCAACAGGATCCCGCACTGGGGAACTTTGTTTTGTTATCCCCATCGCAGCAAAAAAACAGCTTTGGATTTTAAACTGAGGATCAGACTGGAGCCAGGAGTGGCTTCTCCTCCGTCTCCTCTCCCTCTCGGCAGTGTTTTTCAGAGCTTTGGAGACAGGAACAGCACACTGTGGGTGGACAAAGAGTTGGAAAGAAACTCCACAGGCCTGGAAATGCAATCTCTTAACTCCTTTCAGCCCAGTCTGAGACTGTGAACTCTCCAATTATAAGGTTTGTTCTCTCTTCATCACCCCACCCCCCCACACCCTCCACCTCCCACCCCAGCAACTTGGCCCTCCTTATCCCACTCCTGCATTTGTTTGGCCTCAGTGGAGGATGATGCTTCCAGGAATAAACTCTGCTGAAACCCTCCAGGCTTTATCTCGAGATTTAACTCCTCATTCTCCCGGCCTGCCTCCCTCCACACACTCTCTCACAATGTTTCGTAAAGTTCATTTATTAGTCACAAGTCAGGCTTACGTTAACACTGCAGTGAAGTTACTGTGAAATTCCCCTAGCCGCCACACTCCGGCGCCTGTTCAGGTCAATGCACCCTAACCAGCGCGTCTTCCAGATTGTGGGGGGAAACCGGAGCACCCGGAGGAAACCTACGCAGACACGAGGAGAATGTGCAAACTCCACACAGATAATGACCCAAGCAGGAATCCAAACTGGGTCCCTGGCACTGTGAGGCACCATGCCAACCCAAGACCATAACAGATCCAAGACCATGAGGCAAATAGGAGCACGAGGGAACTGAGACAATGAGGGAACTGAGACAATGAGGGAACTGAGACAATGAGGGAACTGAGACAATGAGGGAACTGAGACAATGAGGGAACTGAGACAACGAGGAACCCAAGACACCTTCCCCTGTTAGGGAGAGACGAGTGCTTTGATTGCATGAGGAGCATCATTCTGCAGAAAGAGTGGGGAAAAGCAGTACCTCCGTGAAGTACCACAGCCAGAATGGACATTGAACCCATGCCATTGACATCATTCTGTACCACACTCCAGTCAACTGTGATAACCATCCCCTACATATAACAGAAATTAGCATTTTCATAGCACCTCTAATTTAGCAAAACTTCCGAAAGCATCTCACAGCAGTGAGGATCAAGCATAATTTATAATGAGATACACATGAAGATATGAGGACAGGTGACTAGAAGCTCAGTCAAAAAGGAAGATCTTAAAGGACCTTCTCAAAGGGAGGAGGGAGGTTTGGAGACTGTGAGACAAAGAGGGTTAGGGAGACAATGTCAGAGCTAAGGCAAATCCACTCATGATGGAACAATTACAATCTGGAGAGGCCTGAATTAGAGGAGCCTGGATAAAATTGTTGAAATTACAAGAAAAGTTAACCTAGATCATGACTTTAAAGCAAGCAAGAAAGATATAAATACACAACTTCTAACTCAAGCTGACTTGTGCTGAGGTGGCACGATGGCACAATGGTTAGCATTGCTGCTTCACAGCGCCAGGGACCCGGGTTCGAGTCCAGCCAGGGGTCACTGTCTGTGTGGAGTTTGCATGTTCCCCCCGTGTCTGCGTGGGTTTCCTTTGGGTGCTCTGGTTTCCTCCCACAGTCCAAAGGTGTATGGATTAGGTTAATTGGCCATGCTACATTAACCCTTAATGTCAGGGGGTCTCGCAGGGTAAATACTTGGGGTTATGGGGATAGGGCCTGGGTGGGATTGTTGTCGGTGCAGGCTCGATGGGCCAAATTCTATGATTCCATTTTACAATATATCTCATAAAACACAACGAGCGATCAACGTGTGGAGTGGACCTTCGGCTAGAGTCGTGGAGGCAAAACCCAGGAGCCGTTTAAGGAACCATTTGAATGCTAAGAGGTGGAGGTTCTCATGGTTACTCTGGCTGGTTAGATTAGGCTGACTGCTCTATCTTCTGATAAGCCCATGTGTATCCACCAGAACTTGGTGTTACCCTCATCAAGAATCAACCGCAGTTCATGATTGAAGTTTGTTGCAGGGAGGGAACCTTTCCCAAATATTCTCCTGTTCTAAATCCTGAGATTTTGTCAGGAATTTTGATGAGAAAACTGTGCTAAGCTGGAACCTTTATCAGATTGTGTTCCCCAGGGAGTGAGGAAAACATATTTTCAGCCTTGAATGTTTGACAGTTGAACCTGCCTGTCGTCACAAAGGCTGGTCCAATATTATTGGATAATACAAGACATTGGGCAGATCTTGTACAACCCTCAGCCCAATATAGCTTGACATCTTCTGCCATGTTACATCAGGTCAAATCTCCATCAAAACAAGACAGTGAGAGAGAAAGGGAATTATTACTTTGTAAAATCAAGAACTCAGTCCTATTTATCAAATGTTATCTATTCACAGAATGACAGTTGGGCCTTAGTCCAATCTTGTTCATGAGCAAACCCATAAGGAAATGATCGGATCTCTCTGATTGCATCGCTGTTGTATAAAGCCATCGCAATGTCCTTCCTCTAACAAGATTCTGATGGATAGCGATAGTTCCACCCTTCATATCGATTTTGATCTGATATCCAATCTAGTTTATTTGTTGTTTATTTTATTATTGTCACAAATAGGCTACATCCTGCACCCTTTCCTCTCCTTCTCTATAAACAGTATTCATTGTATAGCACGCAAGAAACAATACTTTTCACTATATACCAATACATGTGACAATAATAAATCAAATCAGATTAACACTGCAATGAAGTTACTGTGCAAATCCTCTAGTCACCACATTCCAGCGCCTGTTCGGGTACACTGAGGGAGAATTTAGCATGGTTACTGCACCTAACCAACATGTCTTTCAGTCTGTGGCATTAGAATGTAACCGGTGACAATCTTGATTGGATGCAATGTGACCAATGGAAACAAGATGTAAGGGTCTAACCTAGTAAAACATGGAACCAATTAATAGTCAGCTGACCAGCTGATTCACTATAAATAAGGAACTATATAAGATTGTGGGAAGCTTGGAGTGGCCCAGGGCAAGGCCCCAGGTTTGGAGTAATGAAGTTTCTTTATTAAATCCTTTCTTTGATTTATAAGTTGGAGTAAGTTTTGCTGTATTTTCATTAGCTGCATTTTGAAGAGTTCCTTCTGAAAGAACACGTGGGAGGAAACTGGAGCACCCCGAGGAGACCCATACAGACATGGGGAGAATGTGCAAACACAGACAGTGACTCAAGTCAGGCACTGTGCAATAAGATTGTCACACAGCCACACATCTGCCTCCTCTGCCCTGCCTGCCAGTCCCAGTGCAGAACGTTGCAGCTCATCAGGCTGAATGGCCTCCTCCTGTTCCATTAAGTGTTTTTCATAAATTCTCCTTTCAGATAAACCACCCACATGTCATACAAGTAGTTAAAATGACACAACAGCCTCCTACTGGAAAGTAGCCACTCGAACACAAAGGCCCAATGGAGAGGAGCCACTACAGCAAATTCCTCTGCTAGGAAGAGCCAAGTGTAATTGAACAGCTGGCCTGGACGCTGTCCCAAATATTCAGCAACTGTGTCTCATTTTCCGCCTCCATCTTTTCTCCCCAACTTTCCTCGCAGGCTGAATTCAGTGAGTCCAAACACCCTCGGGTGCTGTTGCCAAGCTGCCAACGTTGATACATTATTCCAGATGATGAGCCTCTCTTTTCCTAGGGTAGTGTATTTTGCCCTCATCTTGAGTAACCAGGGTGGCACAGTAGCACAATGGCTAGCACTGCTGCTGCACAGCACCAGGGACCCGGGTTCGATTCCTGGCTTGGGTCACTGTCTGTGTAGAGTTTGCACATTCTCCCCGTGTCTGTGTGGGTTTCCTTTGGGCGCTCCGGTTTCCTCCCACATTCTGAGAGACGTGCTGGTTAGGTGCATTGACCCAAACAGGTGCCAGAGTGTGGCAACTAGGGGATTTTCACAGTAACTTCATTGCAGTGTTAATGTAAGCCTTACTTGTGACTAATAAATAAACTTTACAGGTATGGCAACCTAGAGATTTGATTTATTATTGTCACATGTATTAGTATACAGTCAAAGTGATTTTTTTCTTGTACGCTACAGACAAAGCATATTGTACATAGAGAAGGGAAGGTGAGAGTGCAGAATGTAGTGTTACAGTCATAGCTAGGGTGTAGAGAAAGATCAACTTAATATCAGTCTGATGGCAGCAGGGAAGAAGCTGTCCTTGAGTTGGTTGGTGTGTGACCTCAGACTTTTGTACTTTTTTCCCAGCAGAAGAAGATGTAAGAGAGACAAATGGGCCGGTTTTCCATCTGCAGAGCCAAGGGTCACGAAGGATGTGACATCTGACCCTGGCCGATGTCAGTGAAAGTGATGATCGAGCCCAGGTCGGCGTGAGAAGGAACTTGCGACAGAGGGATTGCTCCTTGTGAGGTACAGGACGAGTTTCTCCTGAGTCTCCTCAGGGAGAGGAATGCATCCCTGGCGGAGAGGCATTAACCTTGAGGAGAAAATAATATTGTGTACTGGTGACATCATTGCTGGAAAGTGCCTTGGAAGAGTTAAACTCAACGATGAGGTACTTTTGTATTTTTAGGCTTGTGATTAGTTTGCCAGGTAATGACTCATTTGAAGGAAGGTCTGTCAGACCCAGGCAAGAACTGGCATGAATCAGCCTCATTGGGCATACACCTTCCACCCACTCAGCATCAGCCAAACCCCTTGACATACAGACATCACACAATTGCTTCATTATTGAGATGCAGTTGTTAGGTAGATAAATTGGCCAATCAGTTTGTGCGAATGAGTTAATTTGGTTTTTGAATTTCTGGAACACTGTAACTTACAAAAGGGATTTGGATAAATTATTGAAAAGGAAATAAAAATGTACTAACTCTCGATGGATTATCCCAATGCATTCCATCCTCCGTAAATCTGAGCTCATCTGAGATCTTGCTGCTGGTCAGAACTGTCAGGGACTTCTGTTTCCCAGTCACCCATTGTGTTCACTCACCTTCCTGGACTAACTACATCTTGACTTTAAATTTCTTACCTGTGTTTTCAAATCCCTCCATTGACTCGCTCCTCCCTATCTCTGTCGTCTCTGCCAGCCCCACAATCTCTGCACTCCTCTAAGTCTGGCCTCTTGATTGTAACTACTCCACCATTGGAGAACGTGGCTTTAGTTTGGAAGGGGCTGTCGAAGGAGCCTTGTTCAGTTCTTGTAGGTGGTACGCACGGCTGCCGTTGATTTTCAGTGGCGGAGGGACTGAATGTTTGTGGATGGGGTACTGATCAAACAGGATGCTTTGTCCTGGATGATGTTGAACTTCTTGAATGTTGTTAGAGCTGCACTCATCCAGGCAAGTGAAGAGAGAATATTCCATCACACTCCTGGCTTGTGCCTTGTAGATGGTGGGCAGGCTTTGAGGGGGGACAGGAGGTTAGTTGCTCACCACAGCATTCCCTGTCTCTGGCCTGTTCTGGTAGCCGCAGTATTTATTGGACTAGTCCAGTTCGATTTCTGGTCAATGGCAACCCCTTCGGGTTGTTGAGAGTAGGGGATTCAGTAATGGCAATGCCATGCGCAGTTTTGGGCAGCACGGTGGCACAGTGGTTAGCACTGCTGCCTCATTGTGCCAGGAATTCGGGTTCAATTCTGGCCTCGGGTCGCTGTCTGTGTGGAGTTTGCATATTCTCCCCGTGTCTGAGTGGATTTCTTCCGGGTGCTCTGGTTTCCTCCAACAGTCTGAAGATGAGCGGGTTAGGTGGATTGGCCATGCTAAATTGTCAGGGAGACTAGCCAGGGTACTTGCATGGGGTTGTGGGGATAGGTTCAGTGCAGATTTGATGGGCTGAATGGCCTCCTTCTGCACTGTAGGATTCTATGAATGTCAAGAGGACATCCAACTGAGGAATATTACTAAATTAGAAAGAGTGCAGAAAAGATTTACCAGGATGCTACTGAGACTTGATGATTTAAGTTATAAGTAGAGGCTGGATAGACTGGGACTTTTTCTCTGGAGTGTAGGAGGCTGAGGGGGTGATCTTATAGAGGTCTATAAAATAATGAGGGGCACAGATCAGCTCGATAGTCAATATCTTTTCCCAAAGGTAGGGGAGTCTGAAACTAGAGGGTACAGGTTTAAGGTGAGAGGGGAGAGATATAAAAGAGTCCAGTGCAACAATTTTTTCACACAGAGGGTGGTGAGTGTCTGGAACAAGCTGCCAGAGGCAGTAGTAGAGGCGGGTACAATTCTGTCGTTTAAAAAGCATTTAGATAGTTACATGGGTTGCGTGGGTATAGAGGGATCTGGGCCAAATGCCGGCAATGGGACTAGCTTAGGGGTTTAAGAGAAAGGGCAGCGTGGACAAGTTGGGCTGAAGGGCCTGTTTATATTTTGTAAACCTCTATGACTCTAATAATCTCCTGACATCTCTCCCCTTCTCTACCTCCATTTCCTACACTCCTTCAAACCCTCCTCTTCAACCAGGTTTATGATCATCTGACTTAATATCTCTTCAAAAGGCTGTGCGACATATTTGACTTGACGAATCTCCTGTGAAATGCCTTGGGGCATTTTATCCTGCGGACACACTACAGAAATCTAAGTTGCTGCATCTCTGGCAATCTTTTGGAAACAATCTGCTCTGACTTTAGAGGAACATCTGGAAATATAGTTTTAAAAAAAACACTCAGACACCATTATTCACCAGACTCTGATCAAGAGATTCTGACACAAACAATTTCACAAAAAGGAAGTCAAAGCAGCTCGAGACACAATAACTACTTACTTGAACGGATGTGAGTTCAGTAGCTGCTCAAAACAGCATTTGAACTTTGTCACCTATACAAATGTAGGCCTGGGCTTTAACTAACTGCACCTGATGATCTAGTTAAGACTCATTAGAACTGTCACAGAGACAATTACAATGTACAACTCAAACCAAACAGCAAATGATGAATAATACACTGGGTCCAATTCAATCTCTGCGATGACCATGAAGGAAAACCCCTGGCAAATCAGAAAAAAAAATGTGACTGATTGTGAACCAATGGAAATGAGACTCCTCAAACCTCTAGAGATATTTAAACAGGAAGTCACAGAAAGGGAAATATTTGCATCAGCTTTCCAATACGGTCACCCAAGTGTGAAGGAACCATTTCCCCCAGAGGGTTAGACCACAGTCTATGTTCCATTAACAGGCATATCAAAGTGCCTGCCTCATCGTCAATGAATTGCAGGAAATGTCCGATAGAGGCTTCTCACTCAATTATCTGCTGTCAGAAAGTGGTTGTCGTAGAAGATGGGAGCAGGAGGAGGCCATTGGGCCCTTCGAGCCTGCTCTGCCATTCATCACCATCATGGCTGATTGTCCAACTCAGTAGTCTAATCCTGCTTTCTCCCCATAACCTTTGATCCCACTCGCCCCAAGTGCGATATCCAGCCGCCTCTTGAATACATTCAATGTTTTGATATCAACTACTTCCTGTGGTAATGAATTCCACAAACTCACCACTCTTTGGGTACAGAAATGTCTCCTCATCTCTGTCCTATATGATATACCCCGAATCCTCAGACTTTGGTCTGGACTCCCCCACCATCGGGAACATCCTCCCTGCATCCACCCTGTCCAGTCCTGTTAGAATTTTATAAATCTCTATGAGATTCCCCCCCGCTCATTTGCCTGAACTCCAGCAAAAATAATCCTAACCTAGTCGATCTCTCCTCATACATCAGACCCGCCATCCCCGGGATCAGTCTGGTAAACCTTCGCTACACTTCCTTGAAAGTAAGAACATCCTTCCTCAGAAAAAGAGACCAAAACTGCACACAATACTCCAGGTGCGGCCTCACCAAGGCCCCTGTATAATTGCAGTCTGAAGTCACTGAAACAGTCCATGTCCAAATGCAGCAAGACTGGGAAAATATCCAGGTTGGGCTGACAAGTGGCAAGTAACATTCATGCCACACAAGTGTTGGCAATGACTATCACCAATGACAAGAGAGAATCTAACCATCACTTGTTGACATTCAATGGTATTACCATTACTGAATCCCCCACTATCACCATTCTAGGGGTTAATATCGACCAGAAACTGAATTGAATTGGCCATATAAATACTGTGGCTGCCAGAGCAGGTCAGAGGAGGAATTCTGTGAGAGTAACTCACACCTCCTGACTACCCAAATTCTGTCCACCACCTACAAGGCACAAGCCATGGAATACTCTCCATTTGCTTGGATTGGTGCAGCTCCAACGCATAAAGAAACTCGAGACCATCCAGGACAAAGCAGCCTGCCTGATTGCAACCCCCTTTTCACAAACATTCACTCCCTCTGTCACTGACAGCACAGTGGCAGCAGTGTGTACCATGTTCACCTGCTCCAAAAACCATGCCATCTCAGGAAGGACAGGGTAGCACCCAGTTACAGCGGGCAGTGAAGAGTGGGTTCTATCAGCTCAGTGTCAGCACTGGGGCATTGCGCAGTGAGACAGGTACAGGGCCAGGATAGTGTCCATGGCGGAGAGGAGATGAAACTTTCTACACTGAGTTAGTGTTCATTCTCATTCCATCCCAATCTTTCAGGCTTTAAGTGCGGATGCTGGTTAGAGTTATAAAGCTGTCCCCTGTTGGGTAATGTGTGTTTTAGATTCTCACATACAGCACAGTAAAGCAGATTGGGTTATGTCACGGTTCCAATAAATTGTTTTCAGATCACAAGGATATCGTCAGATACTCTCACACACTCACGCATTCACCATCAACACACACACACACACACACACACACACAAACACAGACATGCACACTCCTATATGAACACGTGCACACACAACAGTCACACAGACATACACACAGGCACAGATACACACACATACACTCACACACACACACATACACTCACACACACACGCAGACAGACACACATGCGGACACACACACAGACACACACATGCGGACATACACACACGCAGACACACATATGCAGATGCACACACACGTAGACACACACACGCAGACACACATACGCAGGCACACGCACACGCAGACACACACGCAGACAAACACACACATGCAGACACAGAAACACACACACATAGACATACACACACACGCAGACACATGCACACATAGACACACACACGCAGGCACGCACACAGACACGCACACATAGACACACACGCATGCAGACACACGCACACTTAGGGCCCAATTTTACCATTTGGATTCTAATTGCTGAATCTGGGAGTATTTCTGATCCAACTTTTAGATGTGTTCTCAGGCGCCCCCCGTACACACACACTGAAAAAAAAGCAGTGATTCTGAATTGCGCTGCAGAAACCTGTGGGCGGGGCTTATTGCCCCCGAAATCCTGCAGCTCCGATCAGCATTTCCAACTGCACATGCGCAGAAAAAAAAATAGAAGAACGCTCCCTTGCCACATCACTTCAGGGCCGTAGATTGCCTCCCCCTGGCCCCCACAGGCATTGCCCCACCCCCACAACATTACTGTCCCCTTTATCCTCCCAACCCCCAGCTACATGGGGGGGGGGGGGGGGGGGGGGGGCCTGCCCCCCTCCCCCTCGCACTGACTGCACACAGAGTGGCAGTGGACTACCCCCCCAACCCCCTCCCCACCAGAGAGCCATCTGGCCTGCCTCCCCCCCCCCACCACCAAGCAATCTGACCTGCCTCCCTCTCCCCCCCCCACCCCCGGCACTACCGATCTGAGTCAGAGAGCCACCGGAAGCTCTGAATTTACCTCTTCAGAAGCTGGAGCGTCCCAGACAGGCCTTTGGGGACCATGTCCGTTTTGCGCTGATTCTGGATGGGCGAATGCGGTGGTAAAGGGGGAAATGCCAGTAAGTTTGGACATATAAATTGACGTTGCACCTATTTCGGGTGTGGTCCCGACGGTGGCCATTTTTGGGCCTTGGTAAAAGGGGCAACAGGCGCGGAGGTGGGCGCCGATCACACCACTCGCCTCACGCCCAACTTTACCAAGTTTTCGCAGCTGAAAACGGGGGCAAATTAATGGTAAAATCGGGCGCAGTGAGTCACGCATTCATCATCACCACATTCTTGGACACAACCTGTAAGCATCCTGCACTCCCCCCCATCTCCCCCACACCACCCCCCAACTCACACACTCAGTAACAGACACTTACACAGACACACACAGATACACACACACTTACTCTAACATATGCGTAAACAAACACACTGCACACAGATTGCATTGCGTTCCCTCTGGCACCCGTGCTCGCTCTCATGTACACACACATTCCTCACTGAGACACAAACCCCACATTCACAAACACATTGTCATTAATGCTGTACTGCAGGTCTTAACGGAGAGACAGACCATGAAATTGTTATTTTTTTTTAAAGACGGGGCAAATATTTAAGTGTCAGAAACAGAGAAGAAGCCGGGAAGAAGGCAGGAAAATGGGATTGGATAAAGGTCTTGGATTGGTGCAACCAGAATGGGCCAATTGCCCTTCATAGTGAGGTGTTACATTTCCCAGAAACAGTTCTGTTCAGGAAAATTAGAAATACTTGATATAGAAATACAACTTGCCAAAGAATATCCTGAAAATTTGGACAGACAATAAATGTACCTCTCGCTCTCTTCAGAAGCTCCTCGATGAATTATTCTTCCAGTGTTCAGATGCCCATGAGTGTTATTGCCATCAATTCATTTCCCAAATCTCATTTAAAGATCGGAGTCAATGCTAAGCTCCTCTGCAGCTCCTTTTAGTGCGACCAAGCTCCTGGTAGCCTCCACAAGGCTAGAGAGAGCAAGTGTGAGGGTGCAAGCAAGAGAGAGAGAGAGAAATTGGCAGTGATGGAAGCTCTCAGACTGAGGGTTGTCTGTCGAACTAGCCCTGCCTAAGGCAGTGTGACCCTGCTCCCCACCCCTGTCAAACAACAAGGCTGCCTTTATTCCCGTGGAAAGGGCTTGCAAACAGGGCTCTTGTTCATTAATGGGAGAAAGGCCTTCAGACTGAAATGCCAGAATGGAGAAATGTAAGCATTAAATATCTACAGTGCCAAAGAAAACCCCACACAGCCTCTCTCGCAATCTGGCTGCAAAGACACCGAACACATTGCCGTTTGTCTTTTAACTCCCAATTTAGTTTTAACATGACACCCAGCCAGTTACGAGCTAGCACGAAAGTTACAGATTAACCTCATCCAACAACATTTTCCAGGGGCTAAATACTTTTTTAAAACTACATTTCTCAAACCGATCTTCAAAAACTCAAGAGTTGTCCAATGTTATCCATTGAGATATTTACAGTTTGCAGATCATTTTTTAAAGCTCAAATGAAGTTTCCACATTCATCCAGCTCAGAAAATTGACCATGTCTCAGGAGTAACCAGTGTCAGTGAGTGCACATCTGTCAGAAACTGGGCAGGCTGCTTTATAATGTGAATGTAAAGAATTAACTTTATTATCTTTTACATTACAAATACTAAAAAAATGTGAAGACACCATGCTTATACTGTCTCTGTACACATATACACCAACACACACATGCACACACTCATACATGTACATGTGCCAATGAAAGTGCACAGACAAGCACACACAGTCAAAGTCACATATACTCATACACACAGACACAGGCATTTCGACACAGAATCATAGAATCCCTACAGTGCAGGTGACCATTCAGCCCATCAGTCCCACCCAGGCACATTGGCACAGTGGTTAGCACCGTTGCCCCACCGCGCCAGGGGCCAAGGTTCAATTCAATTGGAGTTTGCATGTTCTCCCCATGCCTGCGTGGGTTTCCTCTGGGTGCTCCGTTTTCCTCCCACAGTCCAAAGATGTGTGGGTTAGGTTGATTGGTCATGGTAAATTAGCAGGATAAATATGAGGGGCTGCGGGAGTAAGGCCTGGGCGGGATTGTGGTTGGTGCAGGTTTGATGGGCCAAATGGCCTCCTTCTGCATTATCGGGATTCTATGAATATAATTCCCCACGTATTTACTCTAGGTAGTCCCCTTGACACTAAGGGGCAATCTAGCACGGCCAATCAACCCTAATCCGCACATCTTTGGACTGTGGGGGGAAACCAAAGCACCCGGAGAAAACCCACGCAGAAATGGGGAGAATGTGCAAACTCCACAAAGACAGTAACCCAGGCCAGGAATTGAGCCCGGTTCGCTGGTGCTGTGAGGCAGCAGTGCTAACCACTGTGCCACCATGCCACCCCAAACATATGCACTCAAACGCACATGTGCACACGTACATACACATACCAATGCTGACATATCACAAGTGCATACACGCAAGCATACACGGGGAAGATGGGTTATCTCGGAAATGCGTGTACTGAGTGACCAACTGCAAGAATTTGTTGGGGTGGGGGGGGGATGAAATGGACCAATTAGCAGCCGGTGATCCCAGTGTCCTGGTCAATATTTATCCCTTCAGCCATGATGTGGAGATGCCGGTGTTGGACTGGGGTAGGCACAATAAGAAGTCTCACAACTTCCCTGTTTGTGAACCCAACTCTCCACTCACCTGATGAAGGAGTAGCGCTCCAGAAGCTCGTGCTAC
The DNA here is from genome assembly GCF_965287045.1 of Carcharhinus amblyrhynchos. Taxonomy (NCBI): domain Eukaryota; kingdom Metazoa; phylum Chordata; class Chondrichthyes; order Carcharhiniformes; family Carcharhinidae; genus Carcharhinus; species Carcharhinus amblyrhynchos. The sequence continues at coordinate 4,948,919 of NC_137352.1, read as the reverse complement.
CAAATAAACCTGTTGGACTTTAACCTGATGTTGTGAGGCTTCTTACTGTGGCTATCCCATCAGCAACATAAACAAAGCTGATGATTTGGTCCCTATCATGTTGTGGTTTCTGGGAGCCTGCGTTGGGTGCTATGTTTGCGATAACCATACAGTGCTGCCACGGGCATTGGAACCAAAGAGGGATTGGGTGCCTGCACCTTCCAACACTGAGATCCCTGGTGTAATCTGCTGGGGGGGGGCAGCCTCCTCCACAGCTCTATCCCTGCAACCCCACACATTTATCATGGCTAATCCATACAATCTCGATATCGTGGGACACTGAGGGGCAAATCAGCCTGGCCAATCCAGCTAACCCGCACACGTTTGGAGTGTGGGAGGAAACCGAAGCACCTGGAGGAAACCCACGCAGACACGGGAAGAATGTGCAAACTCCACACAGGCAGTGGCCCAAGCTGAGAATTGAACCTAGGTCCCTGGCGCAGTGAGGCAGCAATGCTAACCACTGTATCACCCTGGTTCTATTAATAAATAAATGATTAAGCATTTTCTACAACTTGTTATGAAATATTCAACTTGTATTAAGTGTATTTAACCTTGGTCAATGGTCATGGTCAGTGAACAAGGCAGATTTCAATCTTGCCACCCAGGAAGATAATGGAAGGCATTTGTGTAGCGCACACGCTAGCCTCGGTTATCCATCTCTGATGTAGACACACACTTACTGCAAAACACAGAAGAGTTATACTGAAACTTTTAAAGCTGAGAGGGACACCGTAGGGGAATCCCTCCAAAGAATATGACATAGAGGCAAATTCTAGGTGATGCTGCCAAACTGACCCTAATGATACCCCGTATTATGGACTTGGGAGCCAATCCTGTTACAAGCCCAATTCTGGGAAACTTCCCAGGGATCAGAAATGCATCTTTAGATATTAAGGGGCCATTTTAGCACGGCCAAACCACCTAACCTGCTCATTTTTGGAGTGTGGGAGAAAACTGGAGCACCCGGAGGAAACACACGCAGACACGGGGAGAACGTGCACACTTAGCACACAGACTCACTCAAGTTCGGAATTGAAGCCAGGTCCCTGGCGCTGTGAGGCAGCAGTGCTAACCACTGTGTCAGCATGCCAGCTTGGAATTACTGTCAGGATTCATAGCCTGGGGATCAGCAAAGATCGGGCATTGACCAGGTGATCTTTATTCTGACTCCTGTCTGTTGATTCGGAAGGCTATATCAGAGAGAGTGTTGCCTCGATTTACCAGAACGAAATCTGGACTCTAAGAGTTTAGTTATGAGGAGAGGCTGCATAAACTAAGTGTGTATTGCCTGGAATTTAGACGGTTATGAGGAAACTTGGTCAAAGTTTCCAAGGCAGGGTAACTAGTGAGAAACGATTTCAGCTGGTGTATGGAGCCTAGGACCAAGGGAGAGTCTAAACCCTCGAGCCAGAGCGTCCCCAAGAGTGACATCAGAAAGCATTTCTGCACACATAGGGCAGTAGAAGTTTGGATCTCTTTTCCAGAGATGATAATTAATGTTGGATCAGTCGGTAATTTCAAAACTTGAGATAATAGATCTTTGCTTCTGAATGATATTAAGGGACATGGGGCAGAGGCAGATAATATGGGGTTAGATCACAGATCAGTCATGATCTTGATTGCCTCAGGTTCAAGGAGCTGAATGGTCTCCCCCATTGATATAAACAGGAGCAGGCCATTCAGCTCCTCAAGCCTGTTCCATCATTCATTGAGTTCATGGTGGATCCTAACTCCAATCTTGGCTGCTTGTCCTTTTCTACCATTTGTCTAGCAGAAAAGTAGCAATGTATCGCTGGGATAATGAACAGGTCCGCACTGTCAGTGTGATAAAACCGGGAGATTATGGCCAGGATTTTATGGCCTCACTTGTCCCGAAACCCTAAAATCTCGCCCTAGCTCAATGGACTTGCCCGTAGTCCACCCCTCGCCCACTCTGAACCCAGGGTGGGCGGGATGGTGGGACTCCGGCCAATGTTTTGAAAAAAGTAGAATTCAAATTTAATTCACAAAATTTGAAAATGAAAGTCAGGAAATTAGTTTTTGTAGATCTTTATCAGTTTGATATGAAAATGAGGTAGGATTTGTTCAAACTGGAAGTGAAATAATACATAGTGGTGTAACACCCATGGGGTCCGTGGGGAATCTCTGATTAATCTCCCTATGGGGCCCATTGAGTATGAGTTCCCCTGGTAACTGCCCAGCTAGAACTCATTACCTGAGTCTTTTTTGCCTATTGTCCCAGGCGGGGATTAATGCATGTACACCACAGTAGTGCTTTTACTTTGCATTCTGTATAATAAACTATGTTCCTTTCCAGTCAGCATTCCAGAGACACTGCAACGGTCAAGTTAAGTATAAGCAGTCAGTGTTATTAAACTGGGCAACGGCCTAGTGGTATTATCGCTAGACTATGAATCCAGAAACTCAGTTAATATTCTAGGGACCTGGGTTCAAATCCTGCCATGGCAGATGGTAGAAATTGAATTCAATAAAAAATATCTAGAATTAAGAATCTACTGATGACCATGAAACCATTGTCGATTGTCAGAAAAACCCATCTGGTTCACTGATGTCCTTCAGGGAAGGAAATCTGCGGTCCTTACCTGGCTTGTTCTACATGTGACTCCAGAGCCACAGCAATATAGTTGATTCTCAACTGCCCCTCCAGGGGCAACAAGGGATGGGTAATAAATGCTAGCCAGCCAGCGACATCCATGTCCCATGAATGAATTAAAAAATCTTAATACCTGCTATCATTCGTAGATCTTGAAGAACTTTGAAGTTAAGTTTTGGGGTGTGATATTTATCGGTTATCGTGGGAGAAAATAAGATGTGGTGGGCGTCAAATTGTTTCTAAGTGAACACTAGGGCTCACTGATCAAAGAAAGACTTGCATTTATATAGCGCCTTTCAAGGCACATCTCAGCCAATGAAATACTGCTGAGGTGCAGCCAATGTTGTAAAGAGGGTAACACAGCACCCATTTTTTCCACAGCAAACTCCCACACACAGCAATCTAATAAGGGACACGATAATCTGTTTTAATGATGGTGGTTGAGGGATAAAGATTGATTGGGAAATTAGGGAGAACTCACCTGCTTTTATCCAAATAATGCCAGTGGATTGTTTACATCCTTCTGAGGGGGTGTGGGTGGGCCCTCGGTTTAATATCTGATGTGAAAGATGGCACCTCAGTCTCTGCAGAACACCCTCAGTGCTGCCCAAAGAGTGTCGGCACAGATTACCTGCACAAGCCTCCGGGTTGCGTCTTGACTCTTTGATTTTGAGGTGGGAGTGACGCACCAATAATGACAGAACACTTACAGAGCTGATGTGATTCCTCCATCGGCCAAACATCCTGCCACAGTTCAATATCGGTGTTGGCAACACAAATATTGGGCACTCAGGCTACAAGGCAAGGGTGAAAAAAATCTCAACAGTAATTGTAAAAAGACTTTTTTTTCTTCATTCGTGGGACCTGCATGTTGCTGGGTGGCCTGCATTTATCGCCCATCCCTAGTTACCCAGGGGCAGCTGAGGGTCAGCTGTGGCCCTAGAGTCACGTGTAGGCCAGACCAGGTAAGGACGGCAGATTTCCTTCCCTAAAGGGACATTAGTGAACCAGATGGGTTTTTCTGACAATCGACAATGGTTTCATGGTCATCAGTAGATTCTCAATTCCAGATTTTTTTTGCTGAATTCAGAATCGATCATCTGCCATGGTGGGGTCCGAAACCAGCTTCCCAGAACATTAGCAGAGTTTCTAGATTAATAGTCTAGTGATAATACCATTAGGCCATCACCTGCCCTATATTGTCCTTATATCTGTGGCTTGAACACAATAACAAGCATTAAATTCCTCACTGAATCATTGAATGGTATCCTATTAACCTGACTTTTATCATTGTTAGCCAGATTGGTGGTTAACATCTGCATGGAATTCCTACAGCACAGAAGGAGGTTATTCGGCCCATCGAGTCTGCACTGACCACAATCCGCCCAAGCCCTATCCCTGTAACAACACATATTTACCCTTCTAATTCCCTTGATACTAAGGGGCAATTTAACATGGCCAATCAACCTTACCTGCACATATTTGGACTGTGGGAGGAAACCGGAGTACCCAGAGGAAACCCATGCAGACATGTGGAGAATGTGCAAACTCCATACAGTCACCCGAGGCCAGGATTAAACCTGGGTCCCTGGCACTGTGAGGCAACAGTGCAAACCACTGTGCCACTCTGCCACCAACAATCACAAGACTAGCTCTTGGATGAGCCTGTCAGTGAGATGGTGGATGGGCCTGGAGACTGGCTATTGGCTACGTGGAGCTATGTGTTGTTGGGGTGAAATGTGGAAGCTGAGCCCTGTGTGGGGCTTTGTAGATGGAAGCAAAAGAGGGAGGAAAGGGAGGTTGGGCTAACGCTGTGGGAAAGGGAAGGGAAGTCAGGCTCAGGATACAATCCAAGAGATAAAAACAGAACAAAGCAGCCCCAGCCAGCAGGATGATAGAGGAGAGGTGTCACTCATTGCTTCATTGCACTAATTGAGTGACACCTCACTCACAACTCTCACCAACTTTTACTGATGCACCATAGAAAGCATTCTTTCTGGCTGTTTCACAGTTTGGTATGGCTCCTGCTCTGCCCAAGACCACAAGGAAGTACAAAGTTTTGTGAATGTAGCCCAATCCGTCACGCAAACCAGCCTCCCATCCACTGATTCTGTCCACACTTTCCACTGCCTCAGCAAAGCAGCCAGAATAATTAAAGACCACACACACCCCAGACATTCTCTCTTCCACCTCCTTCCGTTGGGAAAAAGATACAAAAGTCTGAGATTACGTACCAACCGACTCAAGAACAGCTTCTTCCTTGCTGCTGTCAGACTTTTGAATGGACCTACCTCGCATTAAGTTGGTCTTTCTCTACACCCTAGCTATGACTATAACACTACATTCTGCACTGTCTCCTCTCCTTCTCTATGAACGGTATGTTTTGTCTGTATAGCGCGCAAGAAACAATACTTCTCACTGTTTGTTAATACATGTGACAATAATAAATCAAATCAAAATCAATGCTTCTCCTTAGTCATGTTCTGTTTGTTTGTTATCACCTTAATAAGGCCATTGACAACATCTCGCTTCTTGTTGCCTTCACTCCACATTCCAATTTTATCCATTTGTTTTCTTCCTCTTCTGTTTTTATCCTCAATTTCTCCTTCACTTGTTACCAGGGCAACTTGTTGTTGGGTCTTTGTTTCTAATATCTGTTTTTGGCTGCCTGTCTAGCTGGACTTAGAGGCCCTTCTGAGTCCTGAACACTTAACTTTTGATCTAACCCATCCATTTGTCTTTCTGTCCACTCAGAACATCCTTTGCCAAGCCCCGTGCATTGTCAACCGCCTGGTTTTTAACGGACAGTTTTCACTGTGTTTTAGAGGATGCAGTGTCTGTAATATGAAGTTGTAGTTAGTTACAGGACAAACCTTCCCCGACTTCCTGTGGGTGTGAAGTTGTCTTGGCTAAATTTAGCCCCCGATTGAAGAGACATTCTCCACAGGCTTCCTGTCCGGCTTGGCACTGCCGGCTGGAAAGGACAACCACTTTTTTTGCAAAGTAATATCAGAGGGCGAGAGTAAACTCAATCCGTAGCCACAGGATATCAAACATCCTGACTGCAGGGGCCCCCGGTCTGAGCTCAGCCCAAGGTTAAACTTTTTGAATTTCTGTGCTATTAAATGACATGAATATTTTGTGATAGGTGTCCTGCTGAATATGAATAAAGCTAACAAGTAGAAAGTATAGTTCTTTGATTCTCTGAGCAGAAGAGAGGGGAAGCAAGTGAAGGAGACACTGGAGAGAGGAAGAGAGAAGGAAAATGATAAACACATGGATTGAGAAATAGTGAGAGAGAGAGAAAGAAAGAGACATAAACAGATGGAGTGAGAGGGAGCAAGAGAGAAAGAGAGAGAGCGAGAAACAGATAACCAGATGGAATGAGAGGGAAAGAGAGAGAAGGAAACAGATAAGTAGATGGAGTGAGAGAAAAACAGATAAACAGATGGAGAGGGAGAGAGAGAGTGAGAAACAGATGAGGAAGAAAGAGAAAGAGAGAAATAGATAAAGAGATGGAGTGAGAGAGACAGAAAAACAGCTAAACAGATGGACTGAGAGAAAGAAAAAAGCAGATAAATAGATGGAGTGAGGGAGAGGGGCAGACACACACACACACACACACACACACACACACACACACACACACACACACACACACACACACACACACACACACACACACACACACACAGAAATGGATAAGTACTTCAACCTATTGGCCGAGAGAGAGGGAATGTGAATAAGAAACTGCTAGAGATGGAGAGAAAAGACAGAGGAGAAAGGAGAGACAGAATAGGAATGAGAAACCTAGGAGAGAGTCAGTGAAAGGTAACAGGTGCTCCCCAGCCCTTTACCTGAATAACTATTATAGGAGAAACGTAAGTTACTGAATGACAACAAAGTGACGACAGTGGCTGAAAGATGGCACACAACCTTCTCAAACCTGCAGAGTCTTCCTGTCCTTTTCACAACATCACTGACTTAGCAAATCCAGTTTCTAATAGTGAATTGAGGAACTGTCTGTGCTAAGTCCGAACACCAGCCACCCTCCTAGACAGTCTCCAATTCCTCTTTCCTGCCCTAAAGACCTCGGTGAAAGGTTAGGGGTCACTGCCGTTGTTGACTCTGAATCGGCCACTGTGAGCCTGAGGGCAGCAATATTGGACTTTGTGGAGTCCCCACCATTGACCAGTGCCACTCCTCAGGCTCAGGTCGACAAGGTATGATGGTGGCATTACCCATTGCTGTCAGGAGGGGAGTGATGGAAATAAAAATAGTTAAGTCTTTCTGTCCACCTCCCACAGGGTCTTATTTAGGGATCTGTAACTATTTGATAGAATCTCTACAGTACAGAAGGAGGCCATTCAACCTGCACTGACTCTCTGAGCATCCCATCCAGATCCCATCCCCATAACCCCAAATATTTACCCCACTAATACTGCCTAATCTCTACACCTTGGGACACCAAGGGGCAATTTAGCATGGCCAATCCACCTAACCTGTACCCCTTTGGACTGTGGGAGGAAACCGGAGCACCCGGAGGAAACCCACACAGACACGGGGAGAATGTGCAGACTCCGCACAGACAGTGACCCAAGCTGGGAATCGAACTAAGGTTCCTGGCGCTGTGAGGCAGCAATGCTTACCGCTGTGCCACCATTTCAGAGGACGTTTAAGAACTAATCACATTGCTGTAGCTCTGGAGTCACATGTAGGCCAGACCAGGTAAGGACAGCAGATTTCCTTCCCCAAAGGATATTAGTGAACCAAATGGTTTTTAATAACAATCTAGTAGTTTCACAGTCTTCATCGATGAAACTAATTTTTTTATTCCAGATTTACTTAATGAACAGATTTTAAATTTCCCCAGCTTTCATGTGGAATTTGTCCCCAGATCAATTGTCCAGATCTCTGGATTCCCAGCTCAGTAACATAAGCCCAAAGCTAATGCTCAGTGTACCAGTTCTGAGCACCACATGCCACAGCAAAACCATTCAGATCTTTTCCTGAGGTGACCAGCCTCTGATCAGGTCAAGCTAAGTGGAACGTGGATATTGTCCTGATATTTGTGGGTTTATCTCTGTCCTCCTGCCACTCTCTACTGTTTTATTGGAGAATTTAATAAGGAATTGCTTGTACAATCATAGCAACAGAGGACATTTTAAAGTTTATTTCTTTATTAGTGTCACAAGTAGGCTTATATCAATGAACATGGAACATAGAACACTACAGCACAAACAGGCCCTTTGGCCCACAAGTTGCACCGATCACATCCATACCTACCAAGCCATAGAACTATCTGTAACTCCCAATCCCATTAAATCCCATATACTCATCCAGAAGTCTTTTAAAAGACCCCAGTGAGTTCGCCTTTACCACCACTGACGGCAGCCGATTCCACTCACTCACCACCCTCTGAGTGAAAAACTTTCCCCTAACATCTCCTCTGTACTTGCTTCCCAGCACCTTAAACCTGTGTCCTCTCGTAGCGACCATTTCAGCCCTGGGAAATAGCCTCCGAGAATCCACTCTATCTATTCCTTTCAACATCTTATAAACCTCTATCAGGTCGCCTCTCAACCTTCATCTCTCCAGGGAGAAGAGACCTAGCTCCCTCAACCTATCTTCATAAGGCATGCCTCCCAATCCAGGCAACATCCTTGTAAATCTCCTCTGCACCCTCTCAATAGCCTCTACATTCTTCCTGTAGTGAGGCGATCAGAATTGCGCACAGTACTCCAAGTGGGGTCTGACAAGGGTCTTATAAAGTTGCAGCATTACCTCCCGACTCCTAAACTCAATCCCTCGATTAATGAAGGCCAGTACACCATACGCCTTCTTGACCACATCCTCCACCTGCGAGGCCGACTTGAGCGTCCTATGGACCCGGACCCCAATGGATGAGCCCGGGGTGAAGTTAGAGTGAAAATCCCCTAGTTGCCACACTCTGGCGCTTATTCGGGTACACTGAGGGAGAATTTAGCATGGTCAATGCACTAACCAGCACACCTTTTGGACTGTGGAAGGAAACCGGAGCACCTGGAGGAAACCCACACAGACACGGGGAGAACATGCAGACCCCACACAGGCAGTGACCCAAGCCGGGATCGAATTCGGGTCCCTGGCGCTGTGAGACAGCAGTGCTAACCACTGTGCCACCGTGCTGCCAATGCCACAAGATACACCACATGATACCAGGTACATGGAGAAGGAGGAAGCCATTCAGCCCCTCACACCTGATTTACTATTCAGCTAGAGTATGACTGGTCTTCAATGTCCAGACGTTTTCCTGCACTATCCCCATATCACTTGATATATTTAATATCTAAAAATCTATCAATTGCTGTCTTGAACATGCTCAGTGACTGAGTCTCCATAACCCTCTGGGATAGAGAATTGCAGACTTTGCTACCCTCTGAGTGCAGACATTATTCCTCATCTCGGTGTTCAGTGGCCTGCCCCTTGTTCTGAGATAAGGGGAGAGTTCTCCGGCTGTTCATGCCGGCAGGATTCTCCGGTCCCACTGGCAGGAAACACATTCCCACAGGTTTCCCAATGACGTGGGGTGACATCAATGGGAAATCCCATTGACAGTGAAGGAACCAGAGAATCCTGCTGCACACCAACTCCCATCATTGAGGAACACGCGGCTGGGAGGCTGGAGAATTCTTTCCTACATCTCCTGGTTCCAGACACCCCCCCCCCACCCCCCAGCCAGGGGAAACATCCTTCCTGCATCTACCTTGTTAAGCCCTGTAAGAAGTGTATACATTTCAATGAGATCACCTCTCATTCATCAAGCTCCAGAGAGTACAGGTCTAGTCTCCTCAATCATTCCTTATTTGGATAATCCTGCCATCCCAGGAATTAGTCTGGTGAACCTTCCTTTCACACTCTATGTCAAGTACAGCATTCCTTCAGTAGGGAGACCAAAACTGTACACAATACTCCAGGTTCAGTCTCACTCAGGCTCAATACAATCGCAGAAAGATATCTTTGCTCCTCTACACAAGTACTCTTGCAATAAAGGCCAACATACCATTTGTCTTCCGAATTACTTGCTGCACCTGCCTGTTAGCTTTCAGTGCCTCATGAACAGGAACACCCAGCTCCCTTTGAACATCAACATTTCCCAATCTCTCACTATTTAAAAAAGACTCTACTGTCAGAATTTTACCATCTTGCCTGCCCGAGACTCGTAAGATCCCACCCAAGGCCAAAGGAGGATCCGGTTCTGGGAGCCTCGCCCGCTCCGATTCAGCGAGGTGGTAAAATCCTGGTCTACATTCCTATTTTCTTATCAAAGTGCAAAACTTGCTATTTTTCCACATCATATTCCATCTGCCATGTTCTTGCTCACTCACTCAGTCTGTCTAAATCCCCTTGAAGTCTCTTTGCATCCTCCTCACAACTCCCATTCCCACCTAGTTTTGTATCATCACAAGATATTACATAACATACATGCAATCCTGCTCCAAGTCGCTGCCAATTCAACATAGGACCAAGCCTAGCTCTGTACAAAGCCAACATTGGCATGATTCACAACACAATGGAGTCCTGTTGATTAAAAATAAAATAAAACGGAAGATTCTGGAAACACAATGGCAGATCAGCCAAAACATGAAAGAGGAAAGAGAGGTCAATACTTCTGAAGAAAGGTCTTAGACCGAAAACTTCTGAACTCCAGGGTAGCAAAACTGGAGGGTACCCCAAAGATATGCTGGTGTCACCCATCAACCCCCATCAGATGTTGCCAGTAAGGTTTGTGGGCAATTGTCTGGGAAATGTAACCTTCCCCTGGGTAATAGCTCTGTACTGGGAACCATCTGAAAACATGATTCAAATTAAAATTTAAAATTTACACATTGTAAAATTACACTTAGCACGTCAGATGTACAAGTTTCAAGTGTCAATTCAAACATTATACAAGTTCAAAGGTATCCAATTGAGTCTTTTTTTTATACAGTGTATAGAATGGTTCTGACGGGTTTATGACCATAATTACCCAGAAAAATTTCAAAGCATTAAAACCACTTCAAACTTCTGGGTAATTGCAAATTCCACCAACGCCGCCCACTATCACTCCCTAAGGGAACTCTCCCACCACCCCCAACTCCAGCTGCCATCCACACCCCCAGTGGATTCCCCTATGGAACTCCCCCTGCTCATCTCCCCATTCGTGGGGGGGCGTCATCCATCACCCTACCCTCCCCCGCAATTGGGAATCCCCCACACTCCACCAGATCCGACTCCCAACTTTCATCCCACCTCTGCCAAGGCCCAAACTGAAATCCCCCCTTCCCACTCAAAGTCCTACCCACTTATTCACTTTGATTTGGATTTGATTTGTTATTGTCACATTAGTAATACGTAGTGAAAAGTATTGTTTCTTGCGTGCTTATACAGACAATGAATACTGTTCATAGAGAAGGAAAGGAGAAAGTGCAGAAAGTGTTACAGTCAGGGTGCAGAAAAGATCAACTTAATGCAAGGTAATTTCATTCAAAAGTCTGATAGCAGCAGGGAAGAAGTTGTTCTTATAGAGTCATAGAGGTTTACAGCATGGAAACAGTCCCTTTGGCCCAACGTGTCCTTTTTGCCACTCTTTTTTAAACCGCTAGGCTAACCTCAATTGCCTCTACACACATCGTACCCATGTAACTGTCTAAATGCTTTTTAAAAGACAAAATTGTACCCACCTCTACTACTACCTCTGGCAGCTTGTTCCAGACACTCACCACCCTCTGTGTGAAAAACTTGCCCTTCTGGACACTTTTGTATCTCTCTCCGCTCACCTTAAACCTGTGCCCTCTGGTTTTAGACTCCCCTACCTTTGGGAAAAGAGATTGACTATCTAGCTGATCTGTGACCCTCATTATTTTATCGACCTCTATAAGATTACCCCTCAGTCTTCTATGCTGTAGAGAAAAAAGCCTCTCCTTATCCAGCCTCTCCTTATAGCTCAAACCACCAAGTCCCATTAGCATCCTAGTAAATCTTTTCTGCACTATAATAATATCCTTTCTGTAATAGGGTGACCACAACTGTACACAATATTCCAAGTGTGGCCTTACCAAGATCTTGTACAACATCAACAAGACGTTCAACTCCTGTATTCAATGTTCTGACCAATGAAACCAAGCATGCCGAATGCCTTCTTCACCACTCTGTCCACCTGTGACTCCACTTTCAAGAAACAATGAACATGTACCCCTAGATCTCTTTGTTCTGTAACTCTCCCCAACATCCTACCATTAACTGAGTAAGTCCTGCCCTGGTTCAATCTACCAAAATCATCACCTCACATTTATCTAGAACAAAGAACAAAGAAAATTACAGCACAGGAACAGGCCCTTCATCCTCCAAGCCTGTGCTGTCTGACTTAACTAAAACCCCCTACCGTTACGGGGACCATGTCCCTCTATTCCCGTTCTATTCATGTACTTGTCAAGACATCTTCAAAAGTCACTACCGTATCCGCTTCCACTAGTCCCCCGGCAATGAGTTGCAGGCACCCACTACGCTCTGTGTAAAAGATCTGCCTCGTGCATCTCCTTTAAACTTTGTCCCTCGCACCTTAAACCTGTGCCCCCTAATAATTGACTCTTCCACTCTGGGAAAAAGCTTCTGACTATCCACTCTGTCCATGCCTCCCACAATCTTGTAGACTTCTATCAGGTCTCTCCTCAACTTCCATCGCTCCAGTGAGAACAATCCAAGTTTCTCCAACCTCTCCTCATAGCTAATACCCTCCACACCAGGCAACATCCTGGTAAATCTTTTCTGTACCCTTTCCAAAGCTTTGAGATCCTTCTGGTAGTGTGGCAATCAGAATTAAACTTCGTCTGCCACTTGTCAGCCCATTGGCCCAATTAATCAAGATCCTGTTGCAATCAGAGATAACTTCCTTCACTGTCCATTATGCCACCAATCTTGGTGTCATCTGCAAACTTACTAAACATGCCTCCTATATTCTCATCCAAATCGTTCGTATGAATGACAAATAACAGTGGACCCAGCACTGATCCCTGAGGCACACCGCTGGTCACAGGGCTCCAGTTTGAAAAATAACTCTTTACAACCACCCTCTGGCTCTGCCAAGAAGCCAATTTTGTATCAATTTAGATACCTCACTCTGGATCCCGTGAGATTTAACCTCATGCAACAACCTACCATGCTGTACCTTGTCAAGGGCCTTTTTAAAACCCATGTAGACAACATCAACTGCACTGCCCTCATCTACCTTCTTGGTTACCCCTTCAAAACACTCAATCACATTTGTGAGACATGACTTTCCACTCTTAAAGCCATGCTGACTGTCTCTAATCAGTTCTTGCTTCTTTAAATGCCTTTAGATTCTGTCTCTCAAAATACCTTCCAACAACTTACCCACCACAGATGTGAGGCTCACTGGCCTGTAGTTCCCAGGCTTTTCCCTGCAGCCCTTTTTAAACAAAGGCACAACATTTGTCACTCTCCAATCTTCAGGCACCTCACCCGTGACTATCAATGATCCAAATACCTCAGCTTGGGGAACGAGCAATTTCCTCCCTTGCCTCTCACATTGTCCTGTGATACACTTCATCAGATCCCGAGGATTTATCTATCTTGATACGCTTTAAGACTTGCAGCACCCCCTTCTCTGTAATATGTACACTCCTCAAAACATCACTATTTATTTCCCCAAGTTCCCAAACATCCAAGCTTTTCTCAACAGTAAATACTGATGAGAAATATTTATTCAAGATCTCACCTAACCCTTGTGGATTCGCATATTGATGACCTTGGTGATCCTTAAGAGGCCCTACTCTCTCCCTAGTTATTCTTTTGCCCTTTATATATTTGTAGAAGCTCTTTGGATTCTCCTTTGTCTTTTCTGCCAAAACAATCTCTTGTCCCCTTTTTGCCCTCTTGAGTCAGTTGTTATGTGATCTCATATTTTTCTATCCTTTTCCCGATGGAAGGAAGTGGAAGAGAGAATGTCCGGGGATCCTTAATTATGCTGACTGTTCTGCCAAGGCAGAGGATGGAAGGCTGGTTTGATGAATTGGGCTCTATTCATGACCCTTTGTAGTTCTTTGCAGCCTTGGGCAGAGCAGGAGCCCATACCGCTATTAGCATCCTTCTCTGCCATGAACTTCACCATTTACATCCACTTTGTCCTTTTGCCTGTGACATTTTGTCAATTACCCCCTCCCCTTGCAGTTTAAATCTCACCCTATTCTCTCTGTCTTTGGCTCTGACAAAGGGTCATCCAGACTCAAAACGTTGACTCTATTCTCTCTCTCCACAGATGCTGTCAGACCTGCTGAGGTTTCCCAGCGTTTCCTGTTTCAGATTCTGGCATCTGCGGAAATTCGCTTTCACGCTCACCACCTCCCTGGCTAGTCAAAGACATTAAACCTGGCTGAACCTTTAAACGACCTGCTTTACAACAGCTAGTCGCCTCTTCTCCTGCAGAACGGCAGTGCTGGATTCAAGGCTCCAGGAGCACACACAGTTCCTGCCTCGTCTGAGTTGGAAGAACAAGCGGGACAAGATTGAAGAAATGTAAAGGTATGAAAGCAGGTCGGATTGGCAATCAACTCCACAGAGGTTCACCCTTTAACCTTGATTCCCTCCTCCACACAGGCTGCCAGACCCGCTGAGTTAGTTTCAATGTTTCGGGTTTTCCAGTGAACCTGACTAAAAGATCTTCAATCACTGACAGCTCAATGCCCTCTCAGCATTTCTGAGATTTGACCTTCTACTTTTCATTGTTATGAATTAAAAACTTTCAATGATTACAAAAACACAAACAGAAAATAAATATTGCGACGACTAAAAGAATAATTTAGAAAAACAATGAATTACCTTAAAGTGCACAGAAACTAACTTTTTATTCTTTCTTATCTTCCAGGAGAGAGACAAACTATTCCCCATGACTAGGAGAGGAATCCTGTTCTGTTCTTACTTACGCAGTGGCCAATCTAGGTTTGTACCTAGAATCCAAGCTCATGCGGACGGTAGTCGTTCTCCAAAAGGAAGAAGTCGAATGAAAAGTGAGCCAGTGTCCCACGCAGGCACGGCTCATTAAGAGCTTACAGCACCCCAGCCTCTTCTACGAGAGCAGCTGAACTTTCCCAGGCTTGGATTGCCTCTCCACCTGTTGCTGATCTGTGCCCACGCACAACCGAAAAAGAAATCATAACTTGCAACTAATGGTTTCGGACGGAAGTTGCCACCTCACGATAGATGGTTGGCAGGGTTACAGATCCCCACAGCCGTCATGTCCTCTGCAATTTCTCTCAGCTCATTAAGCAGATTCCTCACACACTGCTGTGCACGAGGGCGGTTTTCAGTAACATGGCAACATGAGCCACTTATCCAACGATCAGATCCGGACCCTCGTTCGAATCCCAATAATTTTGCAAGTGTGGATGTGCCAGCTCTCGGACTCTTGCTCCTGTTTCCTGTTTCCCAGCCCTTCTCTCTGTTTCCCAAATATTATTCTATGTACGTCAACCGGACATCAATCAAATTGATGCTGCAGTTATTAGAAGAAAGGCTTACATTGATGTATCGTCTTTCATGACTTCAGGATGTCCCAAAGAACTTCACAGCCAATATACAGGGGGGGTGGAACAGTAGCACAGTGGCTAGCACTGCTGCCTCACATTGCTATGGGTTTGAATCCCGGCTTGGGTGACTGTGTGGAGTTTGTATGTTCTCCCTGTGTCTGCATGGGTTTCCTCGGGGTGCTCAGGTTCCCTCCCACAGTCCAAAGGTGTGCAGCCAAATGAGAAAATGCTGGAAAATCTTAGCCGGTCCGGCAGCACCCGTAAGGAGAGAAGAGAGCTGATGTTTCGAGTCCAGATGACTCTTTGTCAAAACACAATTGAGTGCTGCAGCGGTACTTGAACCCGTAGCCTCTGAATCAGCGGTGAGATGTTCACTGACTCTGAGCATTCCCAGACAGTAACAGGAAAGCCATCTCAACAATGATGGAAGCAAGCAGCCATGCCCAGTTAGAGTATCATAACTAGGGCTAATGGAGTTCTGATGAATCATCTCTGACTAGAATCTCTCATAGTCGCGAGGAATCACTGCATTGATGATATCACTGCACACTTGGCGATAGATCTTTTTCCAGAAACGATCTCATGGCCCATCATTAACCACAGTTTTGTTCGAAAAACTTAAAGGAGCATAGAACCACAGAAATGATCCAGGACAGAAGGGGAACATTCAGTCCATCTGGTCCATGCTGACCCAGGTGCCCTTTCTAATCACATCTCCTTGCGCATGACCCATCGTCCAGTAGTTTACAGCACATGGGATGTACTTTTTAAAAGAGTTTAGGGTCTCTGCCACCACCACCAACTCAGACAGCGAATCCCAGACATCCACCACCCTCTGCGTAAAAAAATTTTTCCTCATGTCCCCCCTAATCCCTCTGCCATTTAGCTTGAATCTATGACCATTGGTTTTCGAACTCTCTGCCAAGGGAAAGAGGTTGCTTCTGTCTATCCTCTCTCTATCCCTCACAATTTTGCACACTTCAATCATGTCACCCCTCAGCCTTCTCTGTTCCAAGAAAAACACTCCAACCTCCTCAATCTCTCCTCGTATCTGAAATTCTCCAGTCCTGGAAACATTCCAGTGAATCTCCTCTGCACCCTCTCCAGAGAAATTACATCCTTCCTGTAAGGTGGTGACAAGAGCTGCACACAACACTCCAGATGCAGCCTCACCAGTTCCATCTTTATATCCCTACTTTTGTGTTCTGTACCTCTGCCAATGAAGGAGAGCATTCCATATGTCTCCTTTACATCTTCATCTGCTGTACTGCTACTTTTAGGGACATGTGCACTTGCATGCCAAGATTTCTCACTTCATCTATCTCAGAATATTCCCAGAAAAAGTTGGAAAAATTAAAACAACTTTATTGTGTACTGTCTCTTACTGTTTGACCTCCTTGAATGCATTACCTCTCACTTATCAGAATGATAGAACATCATGTAATCCCTATAGTGCAGAAGGAGGCCATTCAGCCCATCGAGTCTGCACCGACCATAATCCCACCCATGCCCTATCCCCACAACCCCATGCATTTACCCTAGCTAATCCCCCTGACACTAAGGGGTAATTTAACATGGCCAATCCACCAAACCACACATCTTTGGGCTGTGGGAGGAAACTGGAGCACTTGGAGAAAACCCACCCAGACACGGGGAGAATGAGCAAACTCCACACAGACAGTCACCCAAGGTGGGAATCGAACCTGGGTCCCTGGCGCTGTGAAGCAGCAGTGCTAATCACTGTGCCATTGTGCTGTCAGCGAACTCCATCTGCTACTTTCCTGCCCACTCCACCAACCCATCAATACCATTTTGGACCTTACAGCTATCCTGTACCCTATCCACTACACAGTGTTGTCTGCTCTGTGGGTGTACCTACACCACAGGGAGTGCAGCAGGTTCATGAAGGCAGCTCAACACCACCTTCTCAAGGGGCAATTAGGGATGGGCAATAAATGCTGGTCTGGCTAGTGACGCCCACATGAATGGATAAAAATAAACTTCAGATTTGAAAAGTTACCTTCAGCTGGCCCAGCTCCAGATCCTTTCTTGATTGGATTTCTCACTGTAACATCTGTAGCTGATAATTATTTTTAAACTATGCAGTTTGCAATCATTGAAGGGCCCCCAGGTCAGGTAGATAAAGATATCTGAAGCATTTCTGTTCACTCTCCTCTCTCACTGGTTGCTGGGGGGGGAGGTGAGGAAAGCTAGCCAATGGCCTCTCGGGGGATTTTTCCCATCATTTCATTGCATATAAAACGAAATTTAATCCAAAATGGCATCATCCAATAACAGTAATAATAACGGTGGCATGGTGATTCGCACTGCTGCCTCACAGCTGCCAGGGACCTGGGTTCGATTCCCAGCTTGGGTCACTGTCTGTGTGGAATCTGCATGTTCTCCCCGTGTCTGCGTGGGTTTCCTTCGGGTGCTCCAGTTTCCTCTCACAATCCAAAGATGTGTGGGTTAGGTTGATTGGCCGTGCTAAATTGACCTTTTGTGTCAGGGTGACTAGGAGGGTAAATATGTGAGGTTACGGGGATAGGGCCTGAGTGCGATTGTTGTTGGTGCAGGCTCGATGGGCCAAATGGCCTCCTTCTGTACTGTAGATTCTATGAACAACAACTGGCATTCTTTGGTGCCTTTAACAGTGTAAAACATTCCATGGTGTTTCACAGGAATATGACTAAGCAGTGAGCCACGTAAGGACATATTAGGGCAGGTGAGGGGAAGGTGTTGAGAGGTGTCTTAATGATGGAAAGAGCTTTAAGGAAGAAATTCCAGAGCTTAGGGCCCAGGCCACTTACCATCCTGACTCAGAAATATATCGGCTGTTCCTTCACTACCATTGGGTCAAAACCCTGAAACTTCTTCCCTAACAGCACTCTGGGTGTACCTGTACCACATGGACTGCTGCGGTTCAAGAAGGCAGCTCACCACCACCTTCTCGAGGGGCAATTAGGGATGGGTAATAAATGCTGGCCTAGTCAGTGGCACCCATGACCCTTGACGGAATACAAAAGTGGCATGATTAAAGTCGGAGATGACATAGAATCCCTCCAGTGCAAAAGGAGGCAATTCGGCCCATCGAGCCTGCACCAACAACACCCTATCCCCATAACCCCACATACTTACCCTGCTAATCCCCCAAAACTAGGGACTACTTAGCATGGCCAATCAAGCTAACCTGCACTTCTTTGTACTGTGTCTGTGTGGAGTTTGCACATTCTCCCCGTATCTGCATGGGTTTCCTGCAGGTGCACTGGTTTCCTCCCACAGTCCAAAGATGTTCGGGTTAGGTTGATTGGCCATGCTAAAATTGCCCTTTAGTTTTCTGAGATGAAACTTCACTGCAGCGTTAATATAAGCCTACTTGTGACACTAATAAATAAATAAAATAGCTTCCTGTGGGGATCAATGGGAACAGTATTATTAATGTTCAAAATTATTAGCGTTCAAAGCTTCATTGGAAAGCAGCGAGAGGCCAGTAAACCGACTGTAAAATGTATCACCAGTTGGGAGAGAAGGGAAAATATTATAAAAACAAAGGAGACTTTGCATTTCTCTGTGAAAAAAACAATTAAAACCCTTCGAACTGCAGGTCAGTGCCAAGAGTGACCAATGTGGAAAGGCAGCAGAAATTCCGCAGAGACGTAAAGAATTTCAGAATGAGCTTCTCCTTCACTGAACGCTTCCAAGATTCCCAAAGGATAATGAATGGATTATTGAGGAGCTTTTGCAAAGATGCATTTTAACAAGTGGGTGTTACCCAGCTGTTTGAAAGCCCAGTGAGGCTGGCAAGCACATTCCAACTCTCAAATCCGGTGATCGTCACCGGCTGTGTGTGTGCACACTTAGCAGAGACAAACTCCACACCCCATTCCGCTTTCACCCGATAAACTCCAGCTTCTCCCTGTCGCGTACCTCCGTTCTCAGCGCATTCCTCATCTCTGAGGAATCAGCTGTGTCTCCGTGCGTGTCACTAGTCCCTCCTGAGTCTGGATGCTGTGGGTTTGACCCGTCCCAGAAACCCGTGGAGGAATTTTACGGTTCCCCAGTGCGGAGGGAACAATAGATCCTGCGGGTGGGAAGGGCTTTAAAATTCCACTCCTGAGCCCAAAATACACACCGACACGCCCAGTGCTGTATTGAGGGAGTGCTGCATTGTCAGGGGTGCCATTTGCGCTGAGGCTTTAAACCCAGTCTGCCCTGGTAGGTGGATATAAAAGAATATCTGAAGGAGAGGGAGAATTCGTCCTCAGGTCTGAACATACATTTATCAAGCAACACCCAACAAATCCTGTAATTGGCCATTTATTTAATTGATTTTCATGGGAACTTTTTATACAAACTTAAGAAATAGGAGCAGGAGTCGGCTATCTAGCCCCTCGAGCCTGCTCCGCCATTCAATAAGACCATGGCTGATCTGATAGTGGGTTCAGTTCCTCTTACCCGCCCACTCCCCATAACCCTTAATTCCCTTATTGGTCGCCATGTTGATTTAACAATGTCAGCATCGCATTAGCAATACTGACAATTTGTATTTACAATAACACCCTGAATGAACGAAGACATTCCATACGGCTTTGTGTGAGGAAAGAAAATTTCACACGAGCCACATGAGGTGAACAAAGAAGACAGAACAGAACAGCACAGGAACAGGCCCTTCAGCCCTCCAAGCCCGTGCTGATCATGTTGTCCTACCTAGACCATCCGCCTCTATC
Source organism: Carcharhinus amblyrhynchos (assembly GCF_965287045.1). Classification (NCBI taxonomy): domain Eukaryota; kingdom Metazoa; phylum Chordata; class Chondrichthyes; order Carcharhiniformes; family Carcharhinidae; genus Carcharhinus; species Carcharhinus amblyrhynchos. Next base: position 4,928,973 of record NC_137352.1, on the reverse strand, counting down.
CCTCTATTCCCCGTCTGCTCATGCGTCTATTCAGATAAGTCTTAAATGTCACTAACGTGTCTGCCACAACCATCTCACTTGGTAGTGAATTCCAGGCCCCCATCAGCCTCTGTGTAAAAACCTTCCCCGCACGTCCCCACTGAACCTTTCCCCACTAACCCTGAACTTGGGCCTCCTTGTAATTGTCATTTCTGCCCTGGGAAAAAGCTTTCCAACTCTTCACCCCATCTGTACCTCTCATAATTTTATAAACTTCTATCAGGTCGCCCCTCAGTCTCTGTCTTCCCAGGGAGAACAATCCCAGTTTATTCAATCTCGCCTGATAGCTAATCCCCTCCAGGCCAGGCAACATCCTGGCAAACCTTTTTGTACTCCCTCCAAAGCCTCCACGTCCTTCTGGTAGTGTGATATTAGGTCAGGTGGCCACAAGTTTGGACAAGGAGATGGGTTTTAAGGAGAATCTTAAAGGATGATAAGGAGGTGGAAATATTTTGAGGGACTGGGCGGGGGGGGGTGGGTGGGGTGCGGAATTCCGGAGCTTAGGAACCAGGCAGCTAAGGCACAGTGACCAATGGTTAGAATCAGTAGCGTGTAAAAGGCCAGAATATTAAAGAAGTGCAGAGATCCTGAGGGATCCAGGATGAGGTTACGGAGATAGAGAGGGAAGCCACCAGGGAGGAATAGGAAAACAAGGATTAGAATAGCAAAATCAAGGTGTTATTGAACCGGACGGAACCTGGTGCAGATCAGCGAGCATGGGGTGAGTGATAAGTGAACAGAACTTGGTGCAAGTTATGGTCTAGGCCATAGAGTTTTATCATAGAATCACTACGGTGCAGAGGATATCACTTTCTCAGAAGACCAAGGAAATTTGGCACATCCACTGTGACTCTCACCAGCCTTTACAGATACACCATAGAAAGCATTCCTTCTGGTTGTATCACTGCTTGGTATGGGCTCCTGCTCTGCCCAAGACTGCAAGAAACTACAAAATGCAGTGAATGTAGTCCAATCCATCAGGCAAACCAGCCTCCTATCCATTGACTCTGTCTACACTTCCCGCTGCCTCAGAAAAGCAGCCACATAATTAAAGACCCCACACACCCTGGACATTCTCCCTTCCGCCTTCTTCCATCAGGAAAAAGATACAAAAGTCTGACGTCACGTACCAACCGACTCCAGGACAGCTTCTTCCCTGCTGCATCAGATTGTTGAACGTACCTGCCTTGCATTAAGTTGATCTTTCTCTGCACCCTACATTACTGTAACGTTACATTCTGCACTCTCTCTTTTCCTTCTCTATGAACAGTATGCTTTGTCTGTAGCACGCGCAAGAAACAATACATTTCACTGTATACTAATACATTTGACAATAATAAAACAAGATCAGAAGGAGGCCATTCAGCCCATTGACACTGCACCGATTCCATCAGAGCACCTTACCCAGGCCAATCCCCCCTCCATCCATATCCCTATAATCCCACTAAACTACATATCTTTGGAAACAACGGGCAATTTAACACAGCCAATCCATCCAACCCGCACATTTTCAGACTGTGGGCGGAAACCCACGCAGTCACAGGGACAACATGCAGACTCCGCACAGTCACCCACGCAGGGAATTGAAACCAGGTCCCTGAGGCTGTGAGGCAGCAGTGCTAACCACTGTGCCACTGTGCAACTGTGCAAGATTATGAAGGACAGAAGATGGGAAGCCAGCCAGGAGAGCAGTGGAATAATTGAATCTCGAGGTGACAAAGGCTGGGATGAGAGTGTCGGCAGCAGATGGGCCAATATGGCAAGGCTGAGTCAGGAGATATTATGGAGAAGAGAGTAGGCGGCCTTGGAGACAGAGTGGGTATGTGTTTGGAAACTCATCTCAAGGCTAAACAGGGTGCGAGCAGTCTGATAGAGCCTCAGATAGTGAGCGGACAGAGGGATGGATGGCGGAATTCTATTGCCCCACACGGGATCGGAGTGGGCAAGGGGCAGACAGTGGAAATATCGGTTGACCTTGGGTTCGAGCGAGGCTGCAAAATTCCACCCAGAGTGAGAGAACGGAAGTTATAGTGAGGAACATTCAATTTTCCCAATATTTTACAAGAGGACATTTCTACTCATCCAGAACTGGATGTTGAAGAGGTAACAATCCAGAGGAGGAGGGGAGGTTGAGAGAGGCAGTAATCTAGAGTTGAGTGTCTGCAGCGTACAAAAGCAATTCTCCCACCTTTCTCCACCCGCCACTGCTGCTGGATCTCCATTCACCGCAGCGGGGCTGGAAAATCCCAGCCCTGAGTGAGGTCGGAAAATCCTGGCTAGTGTGTTTTCCGAGGATATGACTGCGGGCCAACAGGTAGATGACAATTGGGAAGGATATATCCCTGGGGACTCCCAGGAACGTCTGGAATGGGAAGTGAAGCCATTGCAAGTGATTCTCTGTCTAGGTGGATTGGAATTCCTCCATAACGTGCTCCAACTGCGAGGCTTCAGCAAACTCACGGAGCTGGCGAAGATTCCAGGTCCATACAGGATGATACAGGTTAGATGCAGGGAAGATGTTCCCAATGGTGGGGGGAGTCCAGAACCAGGGTTCACAGTCTGACAATACAGGATAGACCATTTAGGATGGAGATGAGAAGACATTTCTTCACCCAAAGAGTGGTGAGCCTGTGGAATTCATTACCACAGGAAGTAGTTGATGCCAAAACATTGAATGTGTTCAAGAGATAGCTGGATACAGCACTTGGGGTGAAGGGGATCAAAGGTTATGGGGAGAAAGCAGGATTAGGCTATTGAGTTGGATGATCAGCCATCATTGTGATGAATGGTGGAGCAGGCTCGAAGGGTCAAATGGCCTCCTCCTGCTCCTATCTTTTATGTTTCTATGTTGAAGCCTACTCACTTAGGAATGGTTATCAAAAACAGATAATGCTGGAAAATCTCAGCAGGTCTGACGGCATCTATGGAGAGAGAACAGGGCCAACATTTTGGGTCTGGATGACCCTTCTTTTTTATCAAAATGGTTCTCTGCCATTTAGTAAGGTACCATCTGGCACGTGGCACAGTGGTTATCACTGCTGCCTCACAGCACCAGGGATCTCGGTTCAATTCCCGGCTTGGGTTACTGCCTGTGTGGAGTTTGCATGTTCTCCCCGTGTCTGTGTGGGTTTCCTGCAGGCACTCCGGTTTCCTCCCACAGTCCGAAAGACATGCTGGTTAGACTCATTGGCCGTGCTAAATTCTACCTCAGTGTCCCCAAACAGGTATTGGACTGTGGTGACTAGGGGATTTTCACAGTAACTTCATTGCAGTGTTAATGTAAGCCTACTTGTGACAATAATAATAACAAATAACCTTTGGATGGAAGTCGGAGAGAGCAGTGCCAACCTAGCAGATGTTTTAGTGACCAGATAGATTCTTTTACAACAATCTAACAACTTCAGAATCACTTTTACTGACACCAGTTTTTGAATGTCAGAAATTCTTTTTAAAAAGAACACATTGTCAAACTGCCACAGAGAGGAACATATCCGGTAACATCACTACTATACAGCATTGCCATCAATTTGATTTGATTTGATTTATTATTGTCACATGTATTAATATATTGTGAAAAGTGTAGTTTCTTGTGTGTTGTACAAAGCATACCATTCATAGAGAAGGTAAGTTTATTTATTAGTCACAAGTAGGCTTACATTAACACTGCAATGAAGTTACTGTGACAATCCCCTAGTCACCACACTCCAGCACCAGTTCAGTACACTGAGGGACAATTTAGCATGGCCGATGCACCTAATTTGCGCATTTTTGGACTGTGGGAGGAAACCGGAGCGCCCGAAGGAAACCCACACAGACACGGGGAGAATGTGCAAACTCCACACAGACAGTGACCCAAGCTGGGAATCGAACCCAGGTCCTTGGCGCTGTGAGGCAGCAGTGCTCACCACTGTGCCACCGTGCCAAAAGGAGAGAGTGCAGAATGTAGTGCTACATTCACAGCTAGGGTGTAGAGAAAGATCAACTTAATGCAAGATAAGTCCATTCAAAAGCCTGAAGGCAGCAGGGAAGAAGCTATTCTTGAGCCGGTTGGTACGTGACTCAGACTTTTGTACTGTTTTCTTGACGGAAGAAGGTGGAAGAGAGTCATAGAAGGAGAGTAAAAGATAGAATTAGAAGGTGTGCTGGGCACAGCTTGCAGCAAGTCTCCAGGCTCCTACATGAACGAATTAAACATTAAATCAGCAAGAGTGATGTTACTGGAGATTTTTCACACCTCAGGTAGATACAGAAGGAATATTTCACGAGCCCAGTATTACACTTCGCAATGACAACAGTGTAAAGCTGACTGTTAGTTCACTGAATATATTATACTGAATTTATAGACACAGGAACAGGCCGTTCAGCACACAGCTCTCTACTGGCCCTGTGTCCCATGTGAGCTTTATCCCCCCCACCCCAGCTGCATGTTAAACAGAAAGGTAACCCTTACCTTAAACCGCACTCTCTTTATCACCTTCTTGCTGTCCAAATCCAGCACTGTTGGGAGTTGCTCTACAGGATTGCTCGCAACCAGTGTTCGACACAGCTGAGGACCCGAGTCCTCCAGGTACCCCTGGCTTTGTTGCTTCTTCTCCCTCATACTGTATCCGACCCTCAGCTCCCGGAACAACTCAGGAAAATCCCCTTCGCTGTGATAAGCATATTGATTGCCTCAGGAGGATGACCCTGGAGTCAAAGATAAGTCAGCCCCCGGGAGCCGGAATGCTCGCTGCCTCCTGGTTTCCTCCTTTCTCTCCCGGCAAGGTGGGTTTTCGCAGCACCAATCAGCACAGAGCAGGACAAAGCATTCCTAACGCTCTCCGTGTACAGACAAGAAGTGTGGTCCTTCCCCACCCCCGCATCCCCCCCCCCCACCCCCACAGCCCAAGGCTCTCTGCTCGAGTTGAGAGCCTAATTCAGAAGGAAATCTTCCTCTGCCTTTATACAATGATGAAGCAGGAACTAACACACGGAGACTCAGAGTTGCCACCTACACACCCCCGAAAACTAAACACACAGCTTCCTGACAGAAACTAGGACGACAAAGAATAAAATGTTCATGGCCCTCGAAGGCAGTGCTGCTCAGGAGCGCAGCCTAACCAGAATACATTTGCATTATTTTTCACCTTTTGATATTTTCTTGGTTCCTCTCCACCCCGTACACTCACTGGGGTGCGTTTTGTCAAATCGTTAAAAGCCCAAAGGTATCACTTCCAAGTGACCAGCACTTTATGTGTGGGTCAATATTCCCAAACAGCAAGCCCCCACCTAGCACGACACAATTTAATACCAAATTTTCTGCTTTTAATGAGGATTGTTGAAAGGTTTATAGCAAATCATAGAATCCCCACAGTGAAGAGGCCATTCAGCCCATCAGCTCTGCACAGACTCTGACAGAATATCTTGCCCAGGCTCAATCCCCATAACAATTACCATGGCTAATCCCTCTAACATATATTGGTACACTGAGGAGCAATTTAGCATGGCCAATCCACCTAACCCGTACATCTTTGGAGGAAACCAGAGGACCCGGAGAGAACCCATGCAGTCACGGGGAGAATGTGCAAACTCCACACAGACAGTCACACAAGGCTGGAATTGAACCTGGGTCCCTGGCACTGTGAGGCAGCAGTGCTAATCACTGTGCCACCGTGCTGCCCCGCAAGTGGCAAGGACACCAGGGAGAACTCCCCTGCCCTATTCCCTGTATTTCTGACGGAGTGCTGTATCTCTGTACTGATGTCTTTGAGTGGGTTTGTGCTATTGCTTGACATCATCGGCAGTTCGGGTTTTGGCAAGTTCAGGAGTCTGCAGGAGAGCGTATGTCAGCAAGATCTGGGTACTGGTTCCTCCAGTTTTTTTTTCATTCTCACTGTCAGTTATTGCCATTTGTAAACTTTGTTATTTAATTATATAAAGATTTTTTTTTGACAACGCGTTTGGTCACCTTTATCGTGGGTTCACGTTACTACATACATTGGTGACGAGGAAGAAACTTCCATTGGTGATGAGGAGGAACCAGTAGACAAAGTTATTCAATGTCACAGTGCGAGGCTGTGTACAGTGAACGGCTAGTTTACATCGTGAGTTTTGTTCAATGGAACGTCACATTAGCAGCACCATGGCAATGTTCGGGCAGTCGGTGAGTTGGATGAGAGAAGCGAGGACTGGGCTGAACAGGTAGAGATGTTGCAGCAATTCTTTTCAGCAAATGGAACAGCAGGTGAGTCGAAGCAGTGCTTGATTCTCCTGAGTGTGTGGGGCAGGGACCTACACTTTGACGAGGAGTTTGACCACACCTCAGAAGCCAGGGAACACTCCATTTGCAGATTTAGTTGCACTTGAGCAACATCATCACAGTCCGAAACCTTCAGTGATTGTCCAAAAATTCAAAATTCATAGTCAATTTCCAAAGGCAGGTCCATTGGCAGCTAATTTTGCGGCAGGATTACATCAGCTCTCAAAATATTGTGAATTTGGAGGAGTATTGGAAGACATGCTCAGAAATAGGTTAGTTTGCTGCATTAGTGAAGACAGCATTCAGTGTCGGTTGTTGGGCAAAGACACACTGACTTTTGCAGGGCATGGAAACGGCTGCCAGTAATGTTAAAGGTATTCAGAAGGTTAATGTTGGTGCCCAGGCAGAGGTGCTACATCAAGTGATGAAAGAGCTTGTGAGCAAAAAGGTGGGCCTAAACTGTGTGAATCTTTGCAAATTTATGGATGTGGTTTATCACTGGTGCAGCAAGAAGAACATTAAGTGAAGAAATGCAGGGAAGGGAAAGGTCAAGCGAAGGCTGAGCAAGAAAATTTGAAATTCAAAGAAGCCTGAATCAGCTACGCTTCATCCAGACATCAGAGCAGGCAGAGGAGCAAGCTTCCAGCGGGTTTAGAGTGAATAGACACAAGCAGAGACTATTTTTACTCCAGTGGCGGCCAATGGTTAGCAAATCAAGATGGAAGTCATGAGAAGATACTGAACCTATTGAGTAACACATCAACTTTTAAAACCAAGCTACAAATGTGCAGGAGGCACTGACTGCAGACACAAACCGCAGACACAAACCGCAGACACAAACCGCAGACACAAACCGCAGACACAATCCGCAGACACAAACCGCAGACACAATCCGCAGACACAAACCGCAGACACAATCCGCAGACACAAACCGCAGACACAATCCGCAGACACAAACCGCAGACACAAACCGCAGACACAAACCGCAGACACAATCCGCAGACACAAACCGCAGACACAATCTGCAGACACAATCCGCAGACACAATCTGCAGACACAATCCGCAGACACAAACCGCAGACACAAACCGCAGACACAATCTGCAGACACAATCCGCAGACACAATCCGCAGACACAATCCGCAGACACAAACCGCAGACACAAACCGCAGACACAATCCGCAGACACAAACCGCAGACACAAACCGCAGACACAATCCGCAGACACAAACCGCAGACACAATCTGCAGACACAAACCGCAGACACAATCTGCAGACACAAACCGCAGACACAAACCGCAGACACAATCCGCAGACACAATCCGCAGACACAATCTGCAGACACAAACCGCAGACACAAACCGCAGACACAAACCGCAGACACAATCCGCAGACACAATCCGCAGACACAATCGCAGACACAATCCGCAGACACAAACCGCAGACACAATCTGCAGACACAATCCGCAGACACAATCCGCAGACACAATCCGCAGACACAAACCGCAGACACAATCCGCAGACACAAACCGCAGACACAATCTGCAGACACAATCCGCAGACACAATCCGCAGACACAATCCGCAGACACAAACCGCAGACACAATCTGCAGACACAATCCGCAGACACAATCCGCAGACACAATCCGCAGACACAAACCGCAGACACAAACCGCAGACACAATCCGCAGACACAAACCGCAGACACAATCCGCAGACACAATCCGCAGACACAATCCGCAGACACAATCCGCAGACACAATCCGCAGACACAATCCGCAGACACAAACCGCAGACACAATCCGCAGACACAAACCGCAGACACAAACCGCAGACACAAACCGCAGACACAAACCGCAGACACAAACCGCAGACACAATCCGCAGACACAATCGCAGACACAATCCGCAGACACAAACCGCAGACACAATCTGCAGACACAATCCGCAGACACAATCCGCAGACACAATCCGCAGACACAAACCGCAGACACAATCCGCAGACACAAACCGCAGACACAATCTGCAGACACAATCCGCAGACACAAACCGCAGACACAATCCGCAGACACAATCCGCAGACACAAACCGCAGACACAATCCGCAGACACAAACCGCAGACACAATCCGCAGACACAATCCGCAGACACAAACCGCAGACACAATCCGCAGACACAATCCGCAGACACAAACCGCAGACACAATCTGCTGAGGTAAATTGCAGAGATGGGTGTGGCTAATCGGAAGGTTAAAATTCAGTGTTGCTGAGCCAATGGGGGACAAAGAAGGGATGTTACCAAAAAGTATATGTATATAGGGCCTTTTAGAGCCCATTCTGTACCCACACCCCCCTCTCTCTCTCTCACTTTTTGGAATGTAGCCATCCTGTGTGAAGCAATCAATCCCAATTTATGTCTTTTATTGGAAATATGAGTCCCAACAGAAGTGGACGCAGAAGCCTCTGCATCCATAATTAGCGACGATACCTACAAATCAACATGGGACTCTAACCAAGCTCAAGCCCGGATACTGACAGGGATCAATCTCTGGACGTATGCTGGAGAGTCCATACTGTAACTCAAGGCTTTGAAAGTTCATGTTGAGTAGAACAGACAAGAAGCAAGGGCATGCCTCCTTGTGGTAAAGGGGACTTAAGTAGGATGAGACCAAGTTGTAATGGCCATGCTAAATGACCGCTTAGTGTCAGGGGGATTAGCTAGTGTAATTACACAGAGTTGGGTTGTGGTTGGCGCAGACTTGATGGGCTGAATGTCCTCCTTCTGCACTGTAGGGATTCTATGAAATGAAAGGCTCTAAGTAGAATGTTACAACTCACCCACATAAAAGGCAATTCAAGTAGAATTGGTCGTTGGAGTATCTGCCTGTCTGGGAATTACTTTGAGAATGATGGACAACTTGTTACAAGGCATTCCTCACACAGCAGTCTATGTGGATGACAACTTGATTACTGGGAAGGCTGAGGAGAAGCTCCCTAATGACCTGGATCAAGAATTACAAAGATTTTCAGAGGCGGAACTGAGTCTGAAGTGGAGGGAGTGCATTTTCCAGGCACAAAGTATAGTGTATTGAGATCATAAAATCACAGCACAAGGCTTGTCTCCTGTGGCAGGAAAAATTGAGCTATTAGGAAAGCTCTGGAGGCCAGGAATGTGTCCAAACTCAGATCAATTTCTAGTGTGACGAACTACTGTGGGGAGTTTTTGCCAGACTTTTCAACAGTGTTAGTTTCACCGTATCTGCGGCTTCACAAAGAGACCCAACAGAAGCGGGGGCCTGCACACTTCAGAAAGCTCTCAAAGGTGTGAAAGCAAAGCTACAATCAACTAATCTGCTGGTTCACTTTGATCAAGACAACAGAACTCATTCTGTTATGTGACACCTTGGCCGACGGTGGGGGACAGAACTCTCTTATCTATCGGAGGGCGGGTCAGAAAAACCCATTGAAACCAATGACACCCCAGACACTGACAACAGCTGAGACTGGATATTTACAGTTAGACAAGGAAGGTCTGGCTTTTGTTTTCGCTGTGAAAAGTTTCTAGCAGTAGGCCTGCGGTCGTTCATTCGCCACATGAACCGGTCACCAGTGGTTGACGAAACTTTCCATTGAGTCAAAATGTGCTCCTGCCATGACCTCAGCTAGAATATAGTGCTGGTCCTTTCATTGTCATCTTAGCAATACAACATTGTGTGCAGGACAGGGAAGGACAATGCAGATGTAGCTGCGTTGAGCTGTCATCATAGAACCCCCATAGTGCAGAAGGAAGCCATTCGACCCATCGAGTTTGCACCGACTGCAATCCCACCCAGGTCCTATCTCCATCTCCATTTACTCTTAACTAGTCCCCCCAACACTAAGGGGCAATTTAGCATGGCCAATCCGCACATCTTTGGACTGTGGGAGGAAACCGGAGCACCCGGAGGAAACCCACGCAGACACGGGGAGAAGGTGCAAACCCCACACAGACAGTGACCCAAACCAGGGATCGAACCCAGGTCCCTGGTGCGGTGAGGCAGCAGCGCTGACCCCACTGTGCCACCCAGTTGTCTCTCTTTACCCAGTTTGCCAAGCCTGCTATTGTTACCTCTCAGAATGATTTTCGTACTCGAGAGCTTTGTGCATTCTCCAGTGAATGCTGCGCAGATTAAGCAGCGGACAGGCAGAGAACACTCTAACCCAAATCAAGGGATTGCTGATGCAAAGATAGCTGACTGCTGCAGAAGATGAAAGGTTAAAGCCTCCTGGGAAGTGTAAAGATGAGTTAAACATGCAGGATGGCTGCATATGTCAGGCACGGTGACACAGTGGTTAGCACTGCTGCCTCACAGCGCCAGGGACCCGGGTTCAATTCCGGCCTCGGGTCACTGTCTGTGTGGGGTTTGCACGTTCTCCCCGTGTCTGCGTGGGTTTCCTCCAGGTGCTCCGGTTTCTTCCCAGTCCAAAGATGTGTGGGTTAGGTGGACTGGCCATGTTAAATTGCCCCTTACTGTGAGTGGGACTAGCTAGGGTAAATGCATGGAGTTATGGAATAGGGTCTGGATGGGATTGTGATTGGTGCAGACTCAATGGGCCGAATGGCCTCCTTCTGCACTGTAGGATTCTAACCAGGCTCTCCGGGTTGCTGTTCCAGTATCGAATCACGCCACAGTCAACACTTGAGCTCTCTCCCGCTGAATTATTGTTGAGTCGAAGACTAAATTCTCACCTGGATCCACTTCACCCAGATCTCAAAGTGAGAGTGAGCAGGAGATGAGAGAAGCAGAAGGAGGAACACAGTGTCATGCCAAAGAGAGATGGTCCATCATGGTGGATTGTGTTTATATCAGGAACTTAGGTAGGAACCAGAAATGGTTCTAAAGCAGAGTTGTCAGGTACGTTGGGTAGTGAAACTGCTCAGTGGAGATTGTTCATTGAGACGCAGGGGGCTGCACAGTGGTTAGCACTGCTGCCTCACAGCACCAGGGACTTCAGTTCGATTCCCGGCTTCGGTCACTGTCTGTGCGGAGTTTGCACATTCTCTCCGTGTCTGTGTGGGTTTCCTCCGGGTGCTCCAGTTTCCTTTCACACTCCAAAGATGAACAGGTTAGGGTGGATTGGCCCTGATAAATTGGATTAGGAAGGTAAATGCGGCGGGTTACAAGGATAAGGCCTGGGTGGGATTCTATAATTCAAAGGTCGTACTCATAGAATCATAGAATCCTACAGTGCAGAAGGAGGCCATTTGGCCCATCACATCGATACCAACCACAGTCTCACACAGGCCATACCCCCATAACCCAATGCATTTACCCTAGCTAGACCCCCTGACATTAAGGCGCAATTTAGCATGGCCAATCAACCTAACGCGCACATCTTCAGGAGGAGCACGTGGAGGAAACCCATGCAGACATGGGGTGAATGTGCAGAGTCCACACAGACAGTGACCCAAGCCGGGAATTGATCCCGAGTCCCTGGCACTGTGAGGCAGCAGCACTAACCTCACTGTGCCACTATTATGACATTATGCCTCTGAGTCAGCAATAGGAAACGTGGCAGAAGGTGATGATAGTGTCGGCCTTCGCCAGGAAGTGGTTTCTGATGCACAAAACCTCACTGTGGGAATGGATGAGGACAGTTCAGGCAAAGATTCTCAGCCTTCTTCTCCGCCCACAGATCCACTTCAGCCGAGGAAAGATACACCAGCTGTTGATCAGTCACTGGTGGTTTTGTGTGGGTGATAGAACTGAGAAGTTCCTGAAAGACTGCTGTGTCAATGATATTTTGGGCAGGATCTTCGGGCCACACTCACCCTGTAACCGGAAAATCCTGCCTGAGATCAACATCCCTTTCCATGGCCTGCCCTTTCCCGTGGCAGGCAGAATGGGTATATTCACCCCATTAATTTTATTTCTGTCCTGGTGGTAAGTTGAGTCTGAAGGTGGGGCGAGGTGTTGCAGAGTGCTGTATTAGAATCTCTCTGTCTGTGTAAATGTATTACTGATGTCTATCAGTGGGTTTGTGCATTCACCTAACATCATCAGCAGTGCAGGTATTGGTGGGCTCGGGAGTCTGCAAGACAGCGTTCTCTCAGCAAGAACTGTGTAACAGTTCCTCCTGTTTCCATCATTCTCACTGTTCCTTTGCTATTGCCATCTGTAAACGTTGTTATTTTATTATATAAAGAAAATTGTTCCTTCGAAAATGAGTATGACCACTGTTATTGGGCAGCACGGTGACACAGTGGTTAGCACTGCTGCCTCACAGTGCCAGGGACCCGGGCTTGATTCCTGGCTTGGGTCGCTGTCTGTGTGGAATCTGCACGTTCTCCCCATGTCTGCGTGGGTTTCCTCCGGATGCTCCAGTTTCCTCCCACCGTCTGAAAGATGTGTGGATTAGGTGGATTGGCAATGATATTTGCCCCTTAGTGTCAGAGGACTTGCTAGGATAAATGCATGGGGTTATAGGGATAAGGCTTTGGTGGGATTGTGGTCGGTGCAGACTCAATGGGCCGAATGGCCTCCTTTGCACTATAGGATTCTATGATAATCTATGATTCTATTGTGGGTTCAAGTTTCCACAATAACACTGGATCTTTTTTGCTCATCTTACTGGGCTGATGGGGTCTTGATTTAAATCTCTCAACCAAAAGCATCCCCTCCAACAGTGCAATAGGGCCTACTAAGGCAGTCCTTAGTAGGACTTGAACCCATAACCTACTACAGACAAGGTTGCACTGGGGCCTGGCTTGTTGTAGAGAGTGAACATCAAGGGCCTCTTCTGTTTAAGGTCATTGGACTCAACCAACGGACGAGGAGAGGTTGAAGTGTCATCACTGTTGTGATGGAGGAAAGGTGGCAGCCATTTTGTGCACAGCAAGCTCCCACAAACAGCAATGTGACGATGACCATATAATCTATTTTATAATGCCAATTTGAGACTAGCTGACTTTGAGACCCTCATTCTGGATTGCTATCCAATTATTAAACATACATATTCCTCCATGTCTCCTGTGCTGAGTTACTGAGGGGCTGTGTGGACCATGTTTCCTGGAGGTCCAGAGAAACATAGCCACCTGTTCCAGTTTGACAGGAATGAGGCATTCTCACTGCTGATGTCCTTGGGGGATTATCTCGCCATTGTTTGTTGTGTCTGGTACATTGAATGCCTCTCTCTTTGTTGACGCCTCTCAGGGTCAGTTTTATTAAAGCAAATGCAGGAAAATAAAATAAAAATGGAAGGCATCCGTGATTCCACAACACATTGTTCCTCTCCCACCCGGAGCAGCTGGATGGAATGTCGGCACCATGGAATGGCTGACACTTTGACCAGAAAACTGGAGACTGAACGGAAAATTGCAGAGCAGAGCCTAACCCAACCCCTATCCCACCCATTCCTCCCCCTCACTCCCCCGCCCTCATTCCCCCTGCCCTCACTCCCCCTGCCCTCACTCCCCCTGCCTTCACTCCCCCTGCCCTCATTCCCCCTGCCCTCATTCCCCCTGCCCTCACTCCCCCTGCCCTCATTCCCCCTGCCCTCACTCCCCCTGCTCTGACTCCCCTCGCCCTCATTCCTCCCCCTCACTCCCCCTGCCTTCACTCCCCCTGCCCTCACTCCCCCTGCCCTCACTCCCCCTGCCCTCACTCTCCCTGCCCTCACTCCCCCTGCCCTCACTCCCCCTGCCCTCATTCCCCCTGCCCTCATTCCCCCTGCCCTCACTCCCCCTGCCCTCACTCCCCTGCTGTCACCCCCTCTGCCCCCCACCTGCCTTCACCCCTCTGTCCTCACCCCCCCACACCTTCACCTCTCTGTCCTCACCCCCCCACACCTTCGCCTCCCCTGGTCTCACTCTCCCCCCCTGTCCTCGGCCCCCGCCCCACCCCTTGCCCCCCCACCCCCCCCTTCACCTTTCAATAATGGAATAAAGGTTCCAGCCTCTCACTCAGAGGGTGGTGAGTGAGTGGAATCGGCTGCCATTGGTGGTGGTGGAGGCGAACTCGTTGGGGTCTTTTAAGAGACTTCTGGATGAGTCCATGGGATTTAATGGGATTGAGGGTTATAGATAGGCCTGGGAGGTAGGGATATGATCGGCGCAACTTGTGAGCCGAAGGGCCTGTTTGTCCTGTCGTGTTCTATGTTCTCTCACAGTCCTATGAACACACGAAACATGGCTTTGCACACGTGACAGATGTCACATGTAGTCTGGGCATCCATGAAATGGCTCAGAAACAGTTGAGTGTCATTGCCTCTGACCTTTAGGCCCAGTCCAGCATCGAGCAGTAGTGCTACCCACTAATAGGAGGAGTCCATTCAGCCCCTCAGGCCTGCTACACCAACTGGATCACGGCTGATTGGTACTTGGAATTAATTTTCATGTCTTTGTGCTTCATATCCCTGACCTAATGAACAAAACAGTCTTGAAAAGTGCAAATTGATCCCCCGCTGTTGCACGGGCTTGGACAGAGAGCTCCAGATTGCTCTGAGACCTTGTGTAAAGAAGTGATTGAGAAGGGAGGACAGGTGAGAGCTAGGATCCCACTATCAATCTTTGTATCGCTGTTATAGAGTGAATCACCTTCCTGTAAACGGCCAGTGTCCCCATGTGTTTCCATCAGTTGATACACAACACAGAGAGAGTGTATGTTTCCAGGAGGAGCGCAGACAGTGGAGTTTGGCTGATTGATATTTTGCTTCCGATATTTAATAGCAGCTCAGTCCATTCTCACGGCTAGGTTACAAACACAGCTGTTCACACTGTGCACAGGACAGGATGGAGTACCAGCAACTCAATCAGTGTGACTACGGCACTCTGCCAAGGCCACCAGTGACAGCCACTGAAATCCAGAACCTGCTCCAGCTCAAGAGGCTGCTCGCTCCGATCGCTGCTTACGGGCGGCGCTCACAACTCAAAAAGCTGCCCAGATTTTGGAGGAGTAGAGGTTGGGCAGGGTCTGAAGACACAAAGAAAATTCCAGTGTTTTCTCCCACAGTGGCCTCCTGCCCTGCAAAGTTACAGATCTTTTTATTTATTTATATCCAACCAAAAATCAAATTGGTCCAATCAAAGTCCCTACAAGAGAGAACTACAGATCCAAACCAAGACAGGTCCCACTTTTTCTGTCTTGGGCTCAATCAACAAGATCCTTGCTGCTGGGAGCATGCATTGCACCCACAACGCCCCCCCCACCCACCTCAGTGCTTGATCTGAGCTTCATCTTAGCTAAAAGGCTGAGATGGTGTTCTAAAAAATTGCTTCAGATGAAGCCTCACTGTAACCTCACTGACTTCTATCAAGTGTAGGACTAGATACTACACTTGATTTTATCCAAAAGCTACAGGAAAGCTAAAGGAAATTTGGCATGTCAGCTACAGGTCTCACCAACTTTGACAGATGCACCATAGAAAGCATTCTTTCTGGTTGTATCACAGCTTGGTTTGGCTCCTGCTCTGCCCAAGGCTGTAAGGAACTGCAAAAGGTTATGAATGTAGCCCAATCCATCAGGCAAACCAGCCTCTCATCCATTGACTCTGTTTACATTTCCTGCTGCCTCGGTAAAGCAGCCAGCATAACCAAGACCCTTATGTACACTGGACATTTTCTCTTCCACCTTCTTCCATCGGGAAAAAGATACAAAACTCTGAGGTCACGCACCAACTAACTCAAGAACAGCTTCTTCCCTACTGCTGCCAGACTTTTGAATGGACCTACCTTGCATTAAGTTGGTCTTTCTCTACACCCTATGACTCTACATTCTGTACCCTCTTGTTTCCTTCTCTATGTGCTGGAAGCTTTGTCTGTATAGGGCGCAAGAAACATTACTTGTCATTGAATGCTAATGTATGTGACAACAATAAATCAAATTGCAGTTACAAGAGTATTTCCTTCCAATAACTCACTCAAACAGCAGTTTGTCATGTGATACTACACTCAGTAAAACCTTGAGTTCATTGGCTTGTAACTTCCAAGCGTCCTGGGGGGATGGGGTTGGTGGGGTGATTGTGGGGGGGAAGGGGGGGGTCACCTAAAGGTGTTGGGGGATTCCCACGCCCAACCCTACTGGAGATCCCCAGATAAGGACTGCCCAATGCCCGGGAAGTTCAAACTTCCGTTCGGCAATAGACCCTCAATGGGAAACATCCGAAAATACAATTTAAATCGCAAACAGTTGGAACAATGACAAAGGGCCGGATACAGAGACTGTGGAGGACATCACACAAAAGAGAAGGATTGCCCAGCATCCGATTCCCCTTTGAATGTGAGAACTGAATCTGCCTCCACCACACTCCCAGGTGCTTCACCGTGTCAATGAATGGTGAATGCACAAATTTGCACAAAGATTTCACAGAGTACAACTCCCTCTACTCTCCAACAATACTCTGAGACCACAGCCTCAAAATAGAGCCCCCCCCCCACCCCGTAGTGCTCCCTCATGGGGAGCAAAGTTACAGTACTCTTTCCTCCCTGTTTCCTCTGAAGGTTATGAGTTCAAATCCCACTATAGCACGGTGGCACAGTGGTTAGCACTGCTGCCTCATAGCACCAGGGACCTGGGTTCCATTCCTGGCTTGGGTCACCATCTGCGAGGAATTTGCACATTCTCACTGTGTCTGCATGGGTTTCTCCCGGGCGCTCCTATTTCCTCCTACAGTCCGAAAGATGTGCATTGGCCATGTTAAATTCTCCCTGAGTGTACCCAAACAGGCGCCAGAGTGTGGCAACTAGGGGATTTTCACAATAACTTCATTGCAGTGTTAGTGTAAGCCTACTTGTTACACTAATAAATAAACTGATCTAGACTGGCATTTCCAGTGTAGAATGGAGGGATGCTGCCCTGTCAGATGAGATGAAGAAGAGAAAGAGGATTCTTCCAGCACAAAACACGTACACATTCCACCACCATGCTGGAGACTTTCGTGGCCAATCAGCACCCAAATAATGATCACAAGTTCTGGCCAGCAAGTGTCCATAACAGGCAGCCTGATTTGGTCTATTCATTTGTGGGGCATGGGTGTTGCTGGCCAGCATTTATTGCCCATCCCTAGTTACCTTTGGAGGGCAGTTGAGAGTCAACTGCATTGCTGTGGCTCTGGAGTCACATGTAGGCCAGACCAAGTAAGGATGGCAGATTTCCCTCCCTAAAGAACACTAGTGAACCAGATGGGTGTCTCCCACATTTGACAATGGTTTTGTGGATTCTTAATTCCAGATATTTTGAATTGAATTCAAATTCCACCATCTGCTGTGGTAGGATTTGAACCCGGGTCCCCAGAACATTAGCTGAGTTTCTGGATTAATAGTCTAGTGACAAGACCACTGGGCCATCACCTCCCCTCACACCAGAAAATAAATCAGGAAGTCAAATGTTCCCCACTCCCACGCTGGGCTATCTGTGTTTTGTTCTGAATATTGCTACATCTTTTTGCAACCTCTCAAGGTTTAATATCTGACACATTCTCCCTCTCTTCAGTTCTGATGAAGAGCCAGACTCGAAACGCTAACTCTGCTTCTCCCTCCTCACAGATGCTGCCAGACCTGCTGAGTTTTCCCAGCATCCTCTGTCCTTGGGTCAAATGTCCAGCCGAACATGAACAAAAGAGAATAAATTCACAGATAAACTTCAACCCTGAAATAACACGGTAAGAATCTGACAACACCAGGTCAAAGTCCAACAGGTTTATTTGGAATCACGAGTTCTGCTCCTTTGTCAGGTGAGTGGAGAGGTAGGTTCACAAACACGACATGTATAAACCATGACACAGTTGCAAGAATGGAATGCAAGTTTTTACAGGTAATCGAGTCTTTACAGGTGCAGACAGTGCGAGTGGAGAGAGGGATAATCACAGGTTAAAGAGGTGTGAATTATCACAACCCAGGACAGTTACTGAGATTTTGCAAGTCCAGACCAGATGATGGGGGTTTACAGATAGTGTGACATGAACCCAAGAGCACGGTGAGGCGTGTGAAACTGAGCTATCACTTTCTGCTCGGCGATTCTGCGTTGTCGTGTGTCTTGAAGGAGAACGCTTAACCTAAGATCGGAGGCTGAAGGCCCTCGACTGCTGAAGTGTTCCCCGACAGGCAGGGAACACTCCTGCCTGGCGACTGTTGCACTGTGTCTGTTCATACGCTGTTGTAGTGTCTGCACGTTCTCACCGATGTGTCAAACCTCAGGACATCCTTTCCTTCAGCACAACACGCATAGCAGCGAGTAAAAATAGACTCACCACGCGTAGTCAAAGGAACTGAAACAGGATGGGGGCAGACGGGGCTTCTTTATGTAGGGGCGGTGAGATGGTATTGAGGGTTAGAGCAGCAGCTGCTTTGCCGCTTTACAGTTTCCTCTCACCATCACCAAGGTCAACCAAAGCAGATCAACCAGAAGGTCAGTTCCAAAGTAAATCACGTATTTCATCCACCTTGAGGCTGCGAGTCTCCTGTGGAGATGATGGGCAGGGATGGAGCTGTCGTTTTGTCAACTTCAAACCCCACCTCGCCCCCTTGGCGAGAGCTGTGAAGTGGTGAAGTCTCTGTGAGTTGATTAAGGGTCTGACATGAACACTGCGGTACCAATCAGTAGCAGAGTTAATCCTACACAGTGGTGTGTGGTGATGGTGGGGCCGGGGAGGCGGGCTGGAGGCGGAGGGCGGGGGGTGGAATAGCAAGGTGGATTACGGGTGGCATGGCGGTACAGTGGTTAGCACGGCTACCCCACAGCGCCAGGAACCCCAGGTTCGAATCCCAGCCTGGGTCACTGTCTGTGCGGAGTCTGCATGTTCTTCCCATGTCTGCGTGGGTTTCCTCCAAGTGCTCTGGTTTCCTCCCACAGTCCAAAAGACGTGCATTGGCCATGCTAAATTCTCCCTCAATGTACCCGAACAGGCGCTGGAGTGTGGCGACTAGGGGGAATTTTCACAGTAACTTCATTGCAGTGCTAATGTAAGCCTACTTGTAACACTAATAAATAAATGATAATAAATAAAATTTATTGACTGCTGGAGTCCACAAAATGAAGTGAGTGCCCAAAGTACACATGGAATCCGCAAGGTATCACCAGAAAACTCAGTGGGGTTTAAACCCTACATCTTCAA
This sequence comes from Carcharhinus amblyrhynchos, assembly GCF_965287045.1. Lineage (NCBI taxonomy): Eukaryota > Metazoa > Chordata > Chondrichthyes > Carcharhiniformes > Carcharhinidae > Carcharhinus > Carcharhinus amblyrhynchos. The sequence continues at coordinate 4,909,611 of NC_137352.1, read as the reverse complement.
CATCACTCAGAGAATGCTGCAGCTTACCAACATTGTGAAACCCAATCGTGGGTTAGACAGGTGAATCATACCTGGGACCCCTTAAAATCCTCTGTTTCATACAAGTTTAACATCATTTCCTTATTTTGTTACACTAGGCTCCTACTGATAAAGCCCAGGATGACATAAGCTTGATTAATAGAAGCACAGTGTACCCAAACAAGTGATTTCTGTACATATTTACTCAGCTCTCTCTGCCCCGCACCCTCTTCACAATTGTATCCTTTATTTTATATTGTGTTTATTTTTCCCACCAAAAGGAATCACTTCATATTTCTCTGCATTAATGTTAACCTGTCACCTACTTGTCTATTCCATAAGTTCTACACTTCACAATACTTGTCAAGTTTTATATTGCCTGCACATTTTGAAATTGTGCCTCTATGGGTAATTTCTCTTTTTTTGATTGGAAATTGGCTCCACTTCTCTTATCATCCTTTTATTATTTACAGGCTTTCAGAGATGGTTGCATTCCTTTGATGTCGGCTGTCAGTCTCCTCTCATTCTCTCTTTGCTTCTTCCACTTGCTTCTTCAATGGCCCAATCGGCTCTTCCCGCCTGTTCTGCCAACAGCTTCCCAAGTCCAAAAGATTCAAACAACTTGTTAAAATTTCTTTCCCAGGATGTGGGCATCGTTGGCCAGGCCAGCATTTATTGCCCATCCCCAGCTGCCCTTCAGAAGGGGTTTCTTGAGAGAATCTGGTGAACTGGTGCAGCAACAATAATCTCTCCCTCAATGTCAACAAAACAAAGGAAATTGTCATCGATTTCAGGAAGTGTAAAGGAGAACATGCCCCTGTCTACGTCAGTGGGATGAAGTAGAAAGGGTCGAGAGCTGCAGTCCCTGGGGTGTCTAGGTATACCCACAGTGCTGTTAGGGAGGGGATTCCCGGATTTTGATCGAGTGATAATGGCGATGTATTTCCGAGTCAGGATAGTGAGTGACTTGAAGGGGAACCTCCAGGTGGTGGGGTTCCCAGCTATCTTTTGATTTTGATTTGATTTGATTTATTATTGTCACATGTATTAATATACAGAGAAAAATATTGTTTCTTGCGCACTATACAGACAAAACATACCGTTCACAGAGAAGGAAAGAAGTGCAGAATGTAGTGCTATAGTCATAGCTAGGGTGTAGAGAAAGATCAACTTAATGCAAGGTAAACTCATTCAAAAGTTTGACAGCAGCAGGGAAGAAGCTGTTCTTGAGTCAACTGGTACGTGACCTCAGACTTTTGAATATTTTTCCCGACGGAAGAAGATGGAAGAGAGAATGTCCGGGTTGCGTGGGGTCCTTGATTATGCTGGCTGCTTTGCTAAGGCAGCAGGAGGTGTAGACAGAGTCAATGGATGAGAGGATGGTTTGCGTGATGGATTGGGCTACATTCATGATCTTTTGTAGTTCCTTGCGGTCTTGGGCAGAGCAGGAGCCATACCAGAAAGAATGCTTTCTGTGGTGCGCCTGTAAATGTCGGTGAGAGTCATAGCTGACATGCCAAATTTCCTTAGTCTTCTGAGAAAGTAGAGGCGTTTGTGGACTTTCTTAACTATAGGGTCTTCAAACTGTAGTGGATCCAGATAGTCAGGGTGGCTTTTGCTCTTTTAGATAATAATACTTGTGGGTTTGGAAGATGTTGCCTAAGGAGACTTGATGAGTTCCTGCAGTGCATCTTGTAGGTGGTACATACAGCGTCCACTGTGCATCAGTAGCAGAGGGACTGAATGTTTGTGGAAGGGGTAGCAATCAAGCAAGCTGCTTTGTCCTGGATAATATAGAGCTTCTTGTGTGTTGTTGGAGCTGCACCCATCCAGGCAAGTGGGGAGTATTCCATCACACTCCTGACTTGTGCCTTATAGATGGCTGTGGAGGGAGGCTCAGGAGGTGAGTTATTCACCTTAGAATTTCCAGCTGCTGACCTGCTCTGGTAGTCACAGTGTACAATAAGTCCAATTTAGTTTCTGGGCAATGATGGATAGTGGGAGATTCGGTGATGGTAATGTCATTGAATGTCAAGGGGATGTGGTTAGAAATTCTCTTTTAGAAATGTTTATTTCCTGGCACTTGTGTGGCACAAATATTACACAATAATTTTCAGCCCAAGCCTGGATATTGTCCAGGTCTTGCTGCCTTTGGACATCAACTGTTTCAGTATCTGAGGAGTGGTGAATGGTGCTGAACATTAAGTAATCATCGGCGAACATCCACATTTCTGATCTTATGATGGACAGAAGGTCATTGATGAAGCAGCTGAAGCTGGTTGGGTCTAGGACACTAACCCTGAAGAACTCCTGCAGTGATAGTCTGGAGCTGAGATGACTGACCTCCAATCAGCACAACCATCTTCCTTTGTGCCAGGTATGGCTCCAACCTGCGATGAGTTTTTTCCCTGACTCTCATTGACTCCAGCTTTGCCAGGGCTTCTTGATGCCATACTTGGTCAGATCCTGCCTTGATGTCAAGGGCAGTGACTCTTAGCTCATCTCTGGAATTTAACTCTTTTGTCCATGTTTGAACCAAGGCTGTAATGAGGTCAGGAGCTGAGTGACTCTGGCAGAACCCAAACTGGGCATCACTGAGCAGGTTATTGCTGAGCAGGTGCTGCGGGTAGCGCTGTTGATAACCCCTTTACTGATGATCGAGAGTAGACTGATTGGACAGTAATTGGCCTGGTTGGATTTGTCCTAATTTTTGTGTACAGGACATACCTGGGCAATTTTCCACATTGCCGGGTAGATGCCAGGATTGTTCTGGAACAGCTTGGCTAAGGGAAGCAGCAAGTTCTGGAGCACAGGTCTTCAGGACTATTGCTGGAATGTTAGCGGAACCAATGCCTTCACAGTATCCAGTGTTTTCAGCTGTTTCTTGAATCCAATTGGCTGGAGACTTGGCATCTGAGATGTTGGGGACAACTGGAAGAGGCCGAGATGGATCATCCACTCGGCACTTCTGGCTGAAGGTTGCTGTGAATACTTCAGCCTTATCTTTTGCACTGATGTGCTGGGCTCCCCCATCATTGAGGATGGGGATACTTGTAGAGTTTCCTCCTCCAGTGAGTTGTTTAATTGTCCACCACCATTCTCGACTGGATGTGGAAAGACTGCACTTCGATCTGATCCATTGGTTGTGGAATCGCTTAGCTCTATCATTTGCAGTTTATGCTGTTTGGCACGCAAGTAATCCTGTGTTGTAGCTTCACCAGATTTACCCCTCATTTTCAGGTAGCCTGGTGCTGCTCCCGGCATGCCCTCCTGCACTCTCCATTGAACCAGGGTCGATCCCCTGGATTGGTGGCAATGGTTGAGTGGGGGATACACCAGGCCATGAGGTTACAGATTGTGCTGGATACAGTTCCACTGTTGTTGGTGGCCCACAGTGCCTCATGGATGCCCAGTCTTGAGCTGCTAGATCTGTTCGAAGGCTGCCCCATTTACCACACAACACAATGGAAGGTATCCTCAGTGTAAAGGCCGGACTTTGTCTCCACAAGGACAGTGCGGTGGTCACTCTTCCCAATACGGTCAAGGACAGACACATCTGCGGCAGGCAGATTGGTTAGGATGAAGTCAAGTATGTTTTTTGATCTTGTTGTTTCTCTGAGCACCTGCCATAGGCCCAGTCAGCAGCGATGTTCTTTAAGACATGGCTAGCTTAGTCCGTGGGGGTGCTACCGAACCACTCTTGGTGGAGATTGAAGTCCCTCACCCACAGTACATTGCCACCTTCAGTGCTTCCTCCAAATGGTGTCCAACATGGAAGAGAAAGGATTCATCAACTGTGGGGGAAAGGTATATGGTCAACAGCAGGAGGTTTCCTTGCCCATGTTTGACCTGATGCCATGAGACTTCATAGGGTCCAGAGAGATTTACCAGGATACTGCTTGGTTTGGAGGGTAGGTCTTTTGAGGAAAGGTTGAGGGAGCTGGGGCTTTTCTCTTTGGAGCGGAGGAGGATGAGAGGTGACTTAATAGACGTTTATAAGATGATGAGAGGGATTGATAGAGTGGACATTCAGAGACTATTTCCTTAGGTGGATGTAGCTGTTACTAGGGGGCATAACTATAAGGTTCATGGTGGGAGATATAGGAGGGATGTCCGAGGTAGATTCTTTACTCAGAGAGTGGTTGGGGTGTGGAATGCACTGCCTGCTGTGATGGTGGAGTCAGACACTTTAGGAACTTTTAAGCAGTTATTGGATAGGCACATGGAGCACACCAGAATGATAGGGGGTGGGATAGCTTGATCTTGGGATTGGACATAGCTCGGCACAACATTGAGGGCCGAAGGGCCTGTACTGTTCTATATTTCTATGACTGTATAGCACCATGTATACTGTTAAAGCCCACCTCTGCTGGTGTCACAGATCGTAACCAGGGATGGAGGTGGTGGTGTTTGGGACATTGTCTATGAGGTATAATTCTGTGATTATGACTCAGATTGTTGCTTGACTGGTTGGTGAGATAGCTCTCCCAATTTCCCAATCCAGAGTCAACAGGCCTGAGCTTGCCATTGTCGCTTACAGCGATAGTCGATGCCGGATACCCAGTCCAGTTTCATTCCTCTGTGCTTTCTTTATAGTGTTTAATACAACCGAGTGGCTTTTAAGAGTCAACCACATTGCTGTGGCTCTGGAGTCAGATGTAGGCCAGACCAGGCAGATTTTCTTCCCTAACCAGTGGTTTCTTTTATAAGACAGTCATCATTAGATTCTTATTGAATTTAAATTTCACCATCTGCCACGGCAGGTTTCGAACCCAGGTCCCCAGAGCATTGCTCTGAGTCTCTGGATTACTAACCCTGTGACAATACCACTCCGCCACTGCCTCCCCTTCATAATATAGACAATCTCCAAAATCAAAGGAACTAAATCCATTCTCCACAGTAGGGTATAATGCCAATATGTGATGTGATGTGATTACTGTTTCAACATCCCCTCCTTAATTTACAATATGACTTTTACAAATTAGCACCCAAGACATAACAAACATGTTATTAACTCCGCATCTGCTTCATTGATTAAAAAAAGATTTGTTTTCATATAGTGCCTTTTGTTTCTTCAGGATGTCCTGAAGCACTTTCCAAACAAGAAAATATTGCAAAGCGTAACCACCGCCCTAATACAGGAAATATGACAGCCAATGTGTGCACAGCAAGAGCCCACAGACAGTGATGAGAAAACAACCAGAGGATCCGTTTTGGTGACGCTGGTTCAGGGATAAATATCGGCCAAGACACCAGGGACGATTCCCCAAAAGTATCCTGATCTTTTCTATCCATCTAGGAGAGCAGATGGGGTCTCATCCATGAGATGGCACCGCTGACAGTGCAGCACTCCCTCAGCACTGCACTCAAACATGAGCCGCAAAGTTCATACTCAAGTTTCTGGAGTGGGATGTGAATCTGCAACTCTCCAGCTCAGAGACAGATGTGTCAGTTCTGAATTATACTTGTTAATGTAAACTCGTGAATGTAACCAATGAAGAGCCACTTTGACGTAAGTTATGGAAGCGGCCAACATCTTCTCTGCCTAGGATCTTGCTCAGTGGAGAATGGGGTGGTGAACATGGCGCTGAGAAGCAGCATCACACAGATCGCCTGAAACTGCTACTGAAACATACAATTGTCATTTGATGAAGACTAGGATTCTCCACCCTCGCCCATGGCTGGGATTCTCCAATTTCATCCATAGCAGGGATTCTCCGAACTCACCGCAACTGGGATTCTCCAGCCCTGCCCACGGCTGGGATTCTCCAACCTCGCCAACAACAGGGATTTTCCAGCCTCGCCTGCAGCTGGGATTCTCCGGTCTTGCCCGTGGCCAGGATTCTCCGGCCTTGCCCACGACTGGGATTCTCCAGTCTCTCCCTCAGCCGTGATTTTCCAGACCCGCTGCAGTGAATGGACATTTGTCTGAACACCAAATTCTCCATTCTCACCGGCAGTGGTGGCAGGGTGTGCGAGACTGAAGATTTCCAGCCCCAGTGTTAAGCTGAGGCTCCATCTGCCTGACTGGTGGATGTCAAAGATCCTGGTAGAGGGGAGGAGTTAACCCTCACACAACATCCCAAAATCAGACTGTCTGGTCATTATCACATTGCTGCTTGCATTTGCAAAATTAGCTGCTGCCTTTCCTCCACACTACAGCAGTGACTACACTTCCAAAAGAACAGGAAGCAAATCCTGCATTCCAGATCCGACTACCCCACGGAGCACCTTGTCTCCATGTCTCCCAAGGATTTGGTTGGGAATTGGCCTGGGTAAGTCACATGGAGACCCACAGCAGCAACTCCCGACCCTGGGTAAATGTCATCGATGAATCAGGGGACAGATAATGGTGACAGCATCACTTCACAAAGTATTTCATTGGTTATAAAACACTTTGACTCATCCATTGGTGGTTTGCACATATAAAAGCAAATCTTCCTTTTAAGGAAAGCTAAAAACTCTCCATCGCAAAATCCAGACTGAAACATTTGTCTAAAACTCAGAGTTAAAGTTTATTTCTTAGTGTCATAAGTAGGCTGACATTAACACTGCAATGAAGTTACTGTGAAAATCCTTTAGTCGCCACACTCTGGCCCCTGTTTGGGTACACTGAGGGAGAATTTAGCACAGCCAATGTACCCAATCAGCACGTCTTTTGGACTGTGGGAGGAAACCCACGCAGACACAGGGAGAATGTGCAAACTCCACACAGATAGTGACCCAAGCCAGGAACTGAACCTGGGTCCCTGGCGCCGTGAGGCAGCAGTGCTAACCACTGTGCCGTCCTGGGTCCCTGGCACTGTGAGGCAGCAATGCTAACCACTGTGCCGTCCTGGGTCCCTGGCACTGTGAGGCAGCAATGCTAACCACTGTGCCGTCCTGGGTCCCTGGCACTGTGAGGCAGCAATGCTAACCACTGTGCCGTCCTGGGTCCCTGGCGCTGTGAGGCAGCAACGCTAACCACTGTGCCGTCCTGGGTCCCTGGTGCTGTGAGGCAGCAATGCTAACCACTGTGCCAGCTTGAAAGAATCAAGTCAAACTGAACCTGGAGAAACTGTTACCCCTGTGACTGGCTGTGGGGTGTAACAACCCATTCGTTTTGATTATTAAGAAACTTTCTCAATAAATACGGAGACCTTTTTCAAAAAAATTGCGCTTTTGGAAATGTTGAAGCAATAATTGGTACAGTTTTCCCTCCCGATAGTTACTACAGCTTGTGGTGTTCCTGGGATCAGTGTGAGTTCTCTGTGGAGGTGACACAGGGAAAGCTCTGCTTGACCTCCCACTGACCTTCCGTCAAACTGGGGGAAAATTGTAGGGACAAATTTGATGGTCCTGTCGTGGTGGGAATAGAGGGGAAAGGAAAACACAAAGACCAGTTCTAAAACCCAGCCGGATCGGTGGAAGTGGCTGGAACAATTCCACCCGTGAAGTTTACAGATTTTTTATAAAGAAAGTGGAAAGTGAACTCCTGTACTCATTTCCACCCCACCTTGGAATAAAACCCACCTTAAACATTTAAAATAATTCCTGTGTCTCACTCAGACACTTTGCCAGTTTCCCTTTTTCAGGGAATAGTTTCCATTTCAATCTTTTTACTTAAATTTAAAAACAAACTTTTCCGCAGGCTTGTGTGGTGGTTTCTGACAGATTGGCTGACGCCCTATCTCTCTCTCTGTCTCGATCTGTGGGGAGAAGTGAGCGAAGGAAGTCTTTGTTCGGCGCCTTCCACTGTTCTGAATTTCACAACTTGGTTTGACTGAAAGGCCACCCCCTCCTTTACTACGTTTCCTGGGTAATCACCCAACTTCTCAAATATCTGTCCTTTTGCCCAGTCCGCTCTGACACTTTGCGGATTCATTCATTCGTTACAAGGAACCTCTGAACAAGTTATCCCGAGAACTGCAATTTATTACACAAGCCAATAATCAGAGGTAACAGATTTCCCTGGTTTCCTTTTGTGCTTTAATGATGAGAGTGCCATGGAGATCAATCCATATTTCAAGTTAAGAGTAGATTTATCTTTTTCTCTCTTTCTCCAACTCTTTATTTTCTCTAAATTCGTTAAAAAAAATGTTGTGACTAAAACCTCCTCTGACACAGTGGGAGGCTGTTGAGCCTGTTCTGGCTTATAGGAAGAGTGTTCCACTGTGTTTCATGCCTTCCTCTTTAGCCCTGAAGCTTTCTCTTTTTCTGAGTATTTATTCCAATTTCAATTTATTCCCTTTCAGGCAGCACATTCCAGAAAGACACATCTCCCATTTAGCCGCTGGCCTTTAATTATGTGAGAGCTCTTGCCTACAAATCTTAGTTGTTAATCCAGAATAACCTGTCAAGGACTACAGTAAAACATAGGCTTTCAAAGCCCCCCCAGGAGACATCAGGAGAGCAGTCAGTGAGATTCCGAATGCTCGGAAGACTGGACTTCATCTCCAATATTTTATTGCTGTTTATGTCCTGCGTAAAATCAGCCAAATACTTATCTATTACCAGGCTTTGAAAATTCTCCCTTAGCTATGGAGGAGTCAGGGAGCTGCCCAAAGGAGTTCACCAACCCTTCACAAATTGATGATTTTTTTTGCAGCTGGGAATTTCAGAGAGAAAAGGAACTGATTTCCTGTCACACAAACACAGACACACACAAACATGCATGCACACAGAGAGACACACACACGCGCAGGCACATTTATGCATACACATGCAAGTGTGCACACATGCAGGTGTGCACATAAATGGCACACACGCGCACACAGACATGTGCACGCATGCACTCACACACACGTGCATACACATAAAATACACGCTGCACACAAGAGAACACAAGCCGCACACACACACAGACACACACACACACACACAAATTCCTCGGACATTCTCTCTTCTACCTTCTTCCATCGAAAAAAGGATACAAAAGTCTGAGGTCGCATACCAACCGACTCAAGAACAACTTCTTCCCTACTGCCATCAGACTTTTGAAAGGACTAACCTTGCATTAAGTTGATTTTTCTCCACACCCTAGCTATGTCTGTAATGCTACAGTCTGCACCCTCTCCTTTCCTTCTCTATGAACGGTATGCTTTGTCTGTATGGCGCACAAGAAACAATACTTTTCACTGTATGTTAATACGTGTGACAATAATAGATCAAATCAAACGTTCAAGCGTACACATGCGCACATACACACACCTTGCACACACACACATTCACACACGCGCATACTTTCTAGCTTCCAGCAATTCATTCATATCCCTGCTGACGTCAGCTGACCGGAAAGTCCTGCCCGGAGATTGAGAAATGATGAGGGGCCAGTGACAGCCTAAAGTCAAATATTGCCAGGAAAATCTTCAAGCGAAGGAATGATAACTTTGTTAGAAAAATATATTTAAAAATCGTCTGCAGCCATTTGGATGGATTTTTATTTCACTCCCCGCTGAGATCAAGAGGAAAATTAAAGCCAGTCAAATAAACAAGTTATTCGGTCAGAATGGGCTGTTAGTGATTTAAATCTTTCTCTCTCACTGTGAGACACAAAACACGAGCTGACTCCTACACAGCGCTCAGACTTTCCCACTGCTTCTTCAAAACCATGCATCTTCCTTGCAACATAGGTACAGTTTTGAAATAGATTGTTTAATCTGATGTAGGTTCCTTTGATAAGGCTCAATTAGTAACGCACTATAATGTAGGGTTCTAGAAATTTCCAGCATGTTATAAAGCTGGCAATTAAAAGTTGGAATAAATGCCACGGAATCACGTGGCCCGGGTATACACTATCCATCCGCTCGTGCCCAGGCTAATCCTGTAGGAGCACGAGGGTGCAAGCTTGGAACCCCGATTGGTTAAGAGGGGAGTTTGGCAGTGCTGCACCATAACACACGCTGACGGCTTCATAAAAGGAAGGGAAAGACTTGGAGGAGGGAAAAGCACCTCATACTAGCTGTGATAGTGACAGAACACACACATAAGTAACTCTGCTCCAACTGCACAGCCCATTAACAGCGGGGACGATGCTGTGAATTGTGGAGAGCCGATCAAAGCTCCGTTGACCAGGGTGGGAATGGAAGATCCCAGCAGCAGTTGGGCTGTAAAATCCCACCCCATGTTTTATGTAACGGACTCAGTTCATTTCTAGATTTCAAGGCTAGCATCACATTATTAGAGAGAGGGTTTTATTTTTTATTCATTCGTGGAACATGGGCATCGCTGGCTAAGCCAGCATTTATTACTCATCCCTAGTTGCCCTTGAGAAGGTGGTGGTGAGCTGCCACCTTGAATCGCTGCAGTCCACGTGCTGTGGGTTGACCCACAATGCTGTTAAGGAGGGAATTCCAAGATTTTGACTCCAGCGACTGTGAAGGAATGGTCGATGTATTTCCAAGTCAGGACAGTGAGTGGCTTGGAGGGGAACTTGCAGGTGGTGTTCCTGTGTATCTGCTGCCCTTTATCCTTCCAGATGGAAGTGGTCGTGGGTTTGGAAGGTGCTGTCTATGAATCTTTGGTGAATTGCTGCAGTGCATCTTGCAGATAGTACATGCTGCTGCTACGGTGGAAGGAGTGGATGTTTGTAGATGTGGTGTCAATCAAACAGGTTGCTTTGCCCTGGATGTGTCAAGGTTCTTGAGTGTTGTTGGAGCTGCATCCATCCAGGCAAGTGGGGAATATTCCATCACACTCCTCACTTGTGCCTTGTAGATGGTGGACGGGCTTTGGGGAGTCAGGAGGTGAGTTACTCGTTGCAGTATTCCGAGCCTATGACTTGCACTTGTAGCCTCTGTGTTTATCAGGCGAGTCCAGTTGAATTCCCAGGATGTCCCAGATATGGAGCGATTCTCAGGGCTTGTCAGGATAGATGCTGAGAGGTTGTTTCCCCTTGTGGGACAGTCTAGAACCAGATAATATAATCTCAAAGTAAAGCAGTTGCCCATTTAAGATGGAGATGAGGAGGAATTTCTTCTCTCAGAGGGTAGTGAATCTGTGGAATTCTTTACCAGAGAGGGTCATCAAGGCTGGGTCAGCGGGTGGGATTTTACAGCCTCACTCGTCCTGAAACTGTAAAATCCCACCTGAGGTCAACGGACCTTTCCATGGTCCACCTCTCACCTACTCCCATTCCCTTTGCTCAGGTAGATAGATATTTAATCAGTAAGGGAATCAAGGGTAAAGTGGATAAGGCGCAAAGGTGAAATTGGGGATTACCATATCAGATCAGCCATGATATCCTTGAATGGCGGAGCAGACTCGATGGGCCAAATGACCTACTTCTGCTCCTCCGCTTAATGATGGTCTTACTATACTCAACTACCTTAACCAACAGTTTTGTTTTTAAGTGTATATTCAGACACACTGTTTTCCCTTTGGTGAATAGTGGTAGGGAAGTGAGTGAAGGCTTCCCGCTTGTACCATTTAATGAACGCTCCTTCTGTGGCCAACTTGACGTTGGATTTGAACCTAGAGCCTCTGGTCTAGAGGTGGGTGCGTTACCACAGTGCCACCAAACCTACGTCACCAACAACTGTTTGTAAAGGCCATGGATTAACAAATTGATGTGGAGAGGCCAGTGTTGGACTGGGGTAAACACAGAAAGAGTTCTCACAACAACAGGTTAAAGTCCAACAAGTTTATTTGGTAGCAAAAGCCACTAGCTTTCGGAGCACTGGCTCTGAAAGCTAGTGGCTTTTACTACCAAATAAACCTGTTGGACTTTAACCTGGAGTTGCGAGAATTCTTACTGTATTAACAAGTTGAACCAGCTTTCTAGAACCACCACAGTAGTGACCTCAATAATTGATGGGATGCCAAGAGAGATTGGCGAAGGCCGAAGAGACTCAAACACACATTTCAATGCAGCAAGTAGCACAAGGAAAATAATATTTATCTCCTCAGTCCAGACAAAAACACTTTCAGAGACTCATCATTCTCTGCGTCTGGTGCAATAGTTAGTGTCACTAAAAACAGATCATCTAACCATTCATTTCAATATAACGTTTGCTACCTTTCAGACATCACTACATTTCAAATATACTTCATTAGCTGTAAAGTGCTTTGGTCATTTGTAATATTGCAATACCTTCAGGAATTTGAGGCAATCTTTCTCCCCTCAAAGACACACCACAGCAGGCTATTGGAACTATGGAAGCATTATAGCTGGAGTTAATCTGCAGTCATATATGTGGACATTGTAGAGGAAGTGTTCTGAATGGGAGATACTTGCCCTATCTTCACACAATTAAAGCGGGACTTTTTTTTCCTTTAAGTTCACAATCTTTATAAATAACTGACCGATATAAATAGCATATATAAAATTCATCACAAATGTACAAACATTTCCGGTAGTTTGGGGATCTCTGGGATAACTAGATTTACAAAGCGGTGTGTCTGACATCTCAGACTATATAAATATATCGGTATTTACACAGATTAATGGGCACTGGCACTTCAGATAGGAATTAATTATTAACATCTTTATAATACAAATTGATAAAAGTGTTTTTGTTGGAACATGTCCAATGGATATTAAAAGGTAAATAATTAAAAGGGGTCTTTATAGATTGGCTGTATTTTGTTTTGCAGTCAGATCCATCTTTAATGCCCACTGGGCTCGTTAGATTAGCATTATATATCTTGACAGAGCTGTGCATGAAAAAATCCACAAGTTAGTCTTCATTTTGTCATAGCAACCTTTAAGGCCATAACCTTGAACAACCTTAGCCTCCTGAGCACACAGGGGAGGCAGAATCTTCAGACAATGTGGTGTGGAAGGAGGAGGTTGATTTCTGCCAGAAGAGGGCATAGAATCCCTACGTTGCAGGAGGAGGCTATTCGGCCCATTCAGTCTGCACTGACCCTCTGACAGAGTATCTTATTCAGGCTGTCTCACCACCCTAGCCTCATAACCCCATGCTAATCCCCCTAATTTACACATCTTGGGGCTCTAAGGGGCAAATTTAGCATGGCCAATCCATCTAACCCGCACATCTTTGGACTGTGGGAGCAAACCGGAACACCCGGAAGATATGAGGAAATTTGGGTTCCGGATATTTGGAAGTCTATGCCCAACAATGATCGAGAGAAGGAGCGTCAGCAGATTTACAATATTACTTTAAGTCAGAGCTTGACAGTAGGGCAAACTGGAAAGACAAAATTTACAACACAAACTTGCTTTTCTTTGGTGCCTTGACAGAATGAAGTTCGAAAGAACTTCAGAGAAGCATTCATTGGACAAACCTAAAGTGTGAGAACAAACAATGCGGTGTTGCAATGCTCAGCATAGCCAATAAGTTGGGGTCTTAAGAAAAGACTTTAAGGCAGTAGCAGAAGCAAAAAGACAGTACGCTGTCAGGAGGAATTCAAGAGAGTGAAGCCTTGATGGCTGAATATGGGATGGAAGGGAAAGGAGAAAGTTCACCCTGGATGTAAGAAGGCAGAAGTCCCTTCACCAAAATCCCTTTATTTACAAACACTAACAGAATACACAGACTGCCAGTAGTTAACCGTCTACCTCAGGGTGTCAGAGGAACTGACACGCCCCATTAAGTACAAGGCAAAGATTCCCTGATTGGGCCATCAATTGGATCATTAGTCAGGAAGTTCATACTCCAATAGGCCAACCTCAATGGTCTGACTGAAGTCATTACACTGGAGAAGATTACAAAGTTAGAGAGGGGGAGGCCATGAATGATCTTGATTATGAAGGCGAGAACTTTTAATTTGAGTCTTTGGAGGAACCAGTGTAGATTGGGAAGCAGGACAAGCAATGGGCAATTATAGGACAAGAATCAAAAGGATTTATTTGAGAAGCGTATGATCAGAATGGGGACACAGCATGGGTTGAATGTGAGCAACTGTGTTTGAGACAAGTAATAGGGGAAAAGCTTTCCTTTCAGTTGGATAATCTAAAGAGTATTCCTTATCACCATTTATTTCCTAAAAGGTTCAATTTGAATTGAAGAGGGTTTTATTCTTATTCCAACTTGTTTTGATAAGACAATGAGAGCTGCTTTGGTAAAAACCAAATTGTTATCGCGTCAAGTGACATTCAGATCGAACAAACAGACAAATACTAAACTGGGAGGGGTGGTGATGAACCAGACTCCCTGTTCACTATCAAATGGTCCATGCGCAGACAAGAGACAAGGATTCAAAAACAAACTGGACTGGCTTAAACTGGACTGTGAGGATTCTTTGTGCAGAGTTCCTGATCTTGGTCACATCACCACAACATGGCAAAGACTATTCAGAATTGAAACAGACCGTTCCAAAGTGCAGATAACTCCAGTAACGCTCCAGTGAACAGAGCCAAAGGGACAAGATCACCCGTCAACACAACAATCAAACCAATCACAATTTCCCTTTAGAAGAACCATAGAATCACTATAGTGCAGAAGAAGGCCATTCGGCCTATCGACTCTGCATTGACTATCCAAAAGAGCATTCTACCCAGGCTCTATCCCTGTATGTCCCCACATATTTACCCCACTAATCCCCCTAACTCACAGATCCTGGGACACTAAGGGGCAGTTTAGCACATCTTTGGACTATGGGAGGAAATTGGAGCGCTCAGAGGAACAAACATGGGGAGAATCTGCAAACTCCACACAATCACTCAAGGTTGGAATTGAACCCAGGTCCTTGATGTTGTGAGACAGCAGCGCTAAGCAGCATGCGCACCGCATCGATAAACACTTTTTTCCCTAGTTATTTCCTCACTGCAGACAGCAAGCCCCATTCACCCATCATCCCTGTGCAGACTCCTGACCCATCAATTTCTTAAACGTATTAAGAATCTTAAAATTCTCATCCTTGGATTCAACTCCTGCACAGCCTCATTCCTCTCTGTATATGTAACCTCCTCCAATCCTACAATCTTCCAAGATCTCTGAACTCCTCTGATTCAATCACCTCTTGTGCATCTCAGATTTCCTTCCCACCACCATTGGTGGCTTTGTTTAAGCTTCTCAGATTCTAAATCTCTTTCACTTCCTTTAAGATGCTCCTTAAAACCAACCTCTTTGCCCAAACATTTAGTTACCTGGCCTAATATCTCTTCCTGATTCGATATTCTATTTAAACATAGAAACATAGAAGATAGGAGCAGGAGGAGGCCATTCGACCCTTCGAGCCTGCTCCACCATTCATTATGGTCATGGCTGATCATCCAACTCAATAGTCTAATCCTGCTTTCTCCCCATAACCTTTGATCCCATTCACCCCAAGTGCTCTCTTGAATACATTCAATGTTTTGGCATCAACTACTTCCTGTGGTAATGAATTCCACAGGCTCACCACTCTTTGGGTGAAGAAATGTCTCTTCACCTCTCTGCTAAATGGTCTACCCCGAATCCTCAGACTGTGACCCCTGGTTCTGGACTCCCCCACCATCAGGAACATTCTCCTTGCATCTACCTGTCCAGTCCTGTTAGAATTTTATAAATCTCTATGAGATCCCTCCTCATTCGTCTGAACTCCAGCAAAAACAAACCCAACCTAGTCGATCTCTCCTCATACATCAGTCCCGCCATCCCCGGAATCAGTCTGGTAAACCTTCGCTGTACTCCCTCAAGAGCAAGAACATCCTTCCTCAGAAAAGGAGACCAAAACTGCACACAATACTCCACTCCAGGTGTGGTCTCACCATTGCCCTGTATAATTGCAACAAAACATCCCTGCTCCTATACTCAAAACCTCTCACAATGAAAGTCCATATATCATCTGCCTTCTTTACTGCCTGCTGCATCAGCATGCTTACCTTCAGTGACTGGTGCACAAGGACAACCAGGTCCCGCTGCACACTCCCCCCTCCCAATTTACAGCCATTCAGGTAGTAATCTGCCTTCTTGTTTTTGTTTCCAAAGTGAATAACCTCAAATTTATCCAAATTATACTGCATCTGCCATTGATTTGCTCACTCACCCAACCTGCCCCAGATCATTCTGAAGGATCTCTGCATCCTCGTCACAGTTCACCCTTCCACCCAACCTGGCATCGTCTGCAAACTTTGAGATGTTACATGTTGTTTCCTCATCCAAATCATTAATACACAAATATCAAAGAAAATTACAGCACAGGAACAGGCCCTTCGGCCCTCCAAGCCTGCACTGACCACGCTGCCCGACTGAACTAAAACCCCCTACCCTTCCGGGGACCATATCCCTCTATTCCCATCCTATTCATGTACTTGTCAAGATGCCCCTTAAAAGTCACTATTGTATCTGCTTCCACTCCCTCCCCCAGCAACGAGTTCCAGGCACCCACCACCCTCTGTGTAAAAAATCTGCTTCTTACATCTCCTTTAAATCTTGCCCCTCACACCTTAAACCTATGCCCCCTAATAATTGACTCTCCCACCCTGGGAAAAAGCTTCTGACTATCCATTCTGTCCATGCCTCTCATAATTCTGTAGACTTCTATCAGGTCTCCCCGCTACTTCCATCGTTCCAGTGAGAACAAACCAAGCTTCTCCAATCTCTCCACATAGCTAATGCCCTCCATACCAGGTAACATCCTGGCAAATCTTGTCTGTACCTTCTCCAAAGCCACCACATCCTTCTGGTAGTGTGGCAACAAGAATTGAACACTATATTCCAAGTGCAGCCTAACTAATATATATTGTGAATAGCAGGGGTCCCAGCACCAATCCCTGTGACACCTCACTAGTTACTGCCTGCCGATTTGAAAAACACCCATTAATTCCTCCTCTTTGTTTCCTCTCTGCCAACCAGTTTTCTATCCATCTCAGCACACTTCCCCCAATCCCATGTACTTTAATCCTGTATGATAATCTCTTGTGTGGGGCTTTGTCAAAAGCTTTCAGAAAGTCCAAATATACCACATCGACTGGTTCCCCCTTGTCAACTCCACTAGTTACATCTTCAAAGAATTCCAACAGATTTGTCAAGCATGATTTCCTCTTCATAAATCCATGCTGACTCTGTCTGATCCTGTACACTGCTTTCTAAATGTTTCGCTATAAAATCCTTGATAATGGATTTGAGAATTTTCCCCACTACCAATGTTAAACTTACTGGGCTATAATTCCCTGTTTTCTCTCCACCCCAGTTTTTGAATATTGGAGTGACATTAGCTACCCTCTAATCACAGGGACTGTTCCAGAGTCTATAGAATCCTGGAAGATGATCACCAATGCATCCACTATTTCTAGAGCCACTTCCTTAAGTACTCTGGGATGTAGATTATCAGGCCCTGGGGATTTATCCGCTTTCAATCCCAATCAATTTAGGTTGATAATCATTCCTGTGAAGTGCTTTGGGATATCAAGGATGGAATTTTCCCCTCCCGCCTGCCACGGGAATCGTAGAGGGAGGGACACGGATCATACAAAGATCCGTTGACCTCAGGCAGGATTTTCCAGTCTTGGATTGAGTGCAGCTGGAAAATCCCACTCCTTATATCAATGCAGGTTGTTGTTGCTGGCCAGATTGGCCTTTATCGGTCAGCTAGCCTACGTGCTGGGGCAGGTCACTGCTGTAATTAACCTTCTCCAGGAGACAGAGCCAAAGGTCAAAGGGCAACAGGGCTGACCAGCAGACAGCAGCTAAAGGATCACTGTTCGAATCCCAGAATCCAACACCCGCACTGGAACATCTGACGCTCCCTCCAGAGACACAGGCTTCCTATAAATAGTACGGGGAAAAATAAATAAACAGAAGGAAAAGCTAAGGGGAATGTAAGAAGATTGGGGATTGGAGCTTAGACTTTGTAGCAGCATCCTGTTCCTCACCATGTCACAATGACAGGGGGTGGAAAACACAACAACTCCATCTGCTGGCCAACATGGCCCTGAACCAAAGGGAAACCTTCCAGACTTCACTCTCCTCCAACCTCAGAATCACCCCGGGGTGCAGTCACACCCGGAGAACAGGGTATAGTCCATCAGCCCCGAGACCGCCCACCACTACCCCACCCACAGAACTAGTCAGGCAGCTGCTAACAAGCTCAGTATTTGATGGTTAGTGTGAAAAGGATTTGCATTTATATACCGCCTTTCATAACTGTCCCAAAGTGCTTCACAGTCAAACTGAGATATGTTTGAAGTGTAGCCACCATTATAGTGTGGGAAACACAGCTGCCAATTATGTGCACAGGAAGATCCCATCAATAGCAATGTGATAATTACAGATTCTCCATTGATTGTGCCTGTGCTGACTCTGTGAAAGATTCTACCTAATTGGTTCCACTCCCCTCCCTTTTCCTCGTGGTCCTATTAATTATTAATTAACATAGAAACATAGAAGATAGGAGCCAGAGGAGACCATTCGGCCCTTCGAGCCTGCTACACCATTCATCATGATCACGGCTGATTGTTCAACTCAATAGCCTAATCCGCTTTCTCCCCATAACCTTTGATTCCATTCGCCCCAAGTTCTACATCCAGCCGCTTTCTGAATGTTTTGACATCAACTGCTTCCTGTGGCAATGAATTCCACAGGCTCCCCACTCTTTGGGCGAAGAAATGTCTCCTCATCTCCGTCCTAAATACTCTACCCCGAATCCTCAAACTGTGGCTCCTTGTTCTGGACACCCCCAACATCAGGAACATCCTCCGTACATCTACCCTGTCTCGTCTTGTTAGAATTTTATAAATCTCTGAGATTCCCCCCTCGTTCATCTGAACTCCAGCGAAAACAATCCAAACTTAGTCAACCTCTCCTCATACATCAGTCCTGCCATCCCTGGAATCAGCCTGGTAAACTGTTAAGTATTTATTCAATTGCCCTTTGTAAATTTACTGCTGAATCTGCTCCCACTGACCTTTCAGACAACGTATTCCAGATTGCAACAACTCACTGCATCAAAAAAAACATTCTTATCACCATTGGTTATCTAAATCCGCCTGCCCTTGATCCCTCAATCCTCTCCTTATTTCCCTTCATCAAAACCCAGCCCGTCACAAGGAGCATTTGCTCAATAGATTGTTAACAGAATATACAGCCTGATATTTTGCTACATTTCTCCTGTTGTCACTTACCCATCTTTGTACTTTGTGGATGAGGTCACATATCCGATTGACCATCTTCAACCCATTGTCAGCAAATTCCAGGCTGGAGGTGTTCTCAATGTATTCGTAATATTTTATAATCACTTCCCTGAAAGTGAAAGTTGACAGATCACTCGTTAGATCATGTATAAGTTGTTCGGGGTGGAGGGTGTGAGTGGGGGTGTGGGGGAGAGGGAGGGTGTGGCTGGGGTTGGGGGGCGGTGGGGGTGCAAGTGGTGATTTGGTTGCTTCATATTTAGTGGGGAAACGCAGTGATTTGATTTATTATTGTCACACATATTAATATACAGTGAAAAGTATTGTTTCTTGTGCGCTATATAGACAAAGCATACAGTTCATAGAGAAGGAGATGAGAGAATGCAGAATGTAGTGTTACAGTCAAAGCTAGGGTGTAGAGAAAGATCAACTTAATACAAGGGAAGAAGCTGTTCTTGTGTCGGTTGGTGCGTGACCTCAAACTTTTGTATCTTTTTCTTGACGGAAGAAGGTGCAAGAGAGAATGTTGGGGTACATGGGGTGCTTAATTATGCTGGCTGCTTTGCCGAGGCAGTGGGAAGTCTAGGCAGAGTCAATGGATGGGAGACTGGTTTGCCTGATGAATTGGGCCATATTCACAACCTTTTGTAGTTCCTTGCAATGAACTCTCAATCCAGGGACAGCAACATTCAAAAGTTGGGGTCCTCGTGGGTAAATCACAAAAAGCTAGCAAGCAAGTTCAATATGTAATTGGGAAGGCAAATGAAATGTTGGCCTTTATTTCAAAGGGAGTGGAGTGTAAAAACAGGGAAATCTTGCTAACACTACGAAGCATCAGTTAGCCTACATCTGGAATACAGTTTTGGTTCCCTGATCTAAAGAGACACACAGGTACTGGGGGCAGTCCAGAGAAGGTTCACACGGTTGATCCTGGGTACGGAGAGATTTTCTTATGAGGAGAGGTTGAGAAGTTTGGTCCTGCACCCAATTGGGGCTTAGAAGAATAAGAGACTATTTTATTGAGACATATAAAGCCAGAATTTTACCATCCCACCCATCACAGGAATTGGAGCGGGTGAGGGGCGGACCACAGAAAGGTCTATTAACCTTGGGCATGATGGTTTCAGGATGAGCAAGGCCATAAAATCCCACCCTGCTAGGATTCTCAGGGGGCTTGACAAGGTAGATGCAAAGAGGTTGTGGGAGAGTCTAGGACCAGAGGGTCTAATCAGGGAGTATAAAGGGCTCACTCATTGAAGACAGAAATGAGAAAGAATTTCTTCTCTCAGTGGGAGTGAATCTGGAATTCTTCACCGCAGAGGGTTGTAGAGGCTGGGTTGTTAAGTATGTTCATATTGAGATAAACAGATTTTTAATCAGTAAGGGAATCGAGGGTTATGCAGTTAAGGTGGGAAAGTGGAGTTAATGATTATCATACCAGATCAGCCACAATCTCACTGAGTGACAGAGCAGACTTTATGGGCCGAATGGCCTATTTCTGCTCCTATGCCGTTTGGTCTAAAAGTGTGGGGCTGAAAGAAGAACAAAAATGCTGGAAAAACTCATTTCCGTGCTGCCTTCCAACATGGATCACTGCGTGGATCTATCTCCAATAATCTGTCAACATCTCGCATTGCTGATACCAACTGATTACAATGTTCTGATCTGACGAATATCACCCAATGAGGAAGCAGGCTAAAAACTGTAAATCTCAATCCTCTTGGCAAATTCACTTCCAATTTCTTCAGTGCCTTTATCCAAACCTCTGCTGCCCATTTATCACAACCGGCGCCAAGTTTCACTTATCCATCTTTTCCTGTGTGTTCACTGATCCACACTGACCTCGCTGTCTGGCAACTCTACAATCTTAAAACATCTTCCTCCTCTTCATATCACCCCTCCATTCCTCTGTACCCTCCTCATGCCTCACAACCTTCCAAGATCTCGACACTCGTCCTGAAACCATCATGCCCGAAGTTAATAGATTAATTTCTACGCCATTGATGTCCGTACCTTCAGACGCAGAGGCTCCAAGCGCTGGAATTCCCTCCCCAAACCTCTTCACCTCTCTCTCCTCCTTTAGGACACTCTTTAAAACCTACCTCTCGAACAAAAGTCTGGCCATCTATCCTAACATCCTCAAGTGCCCTGGAGTCAAACCTGCCTGATAGTGGCCAGGTAAGTGTGACAGGAAATGTTAATTTTGTTGACTTGGTTAAAGGGATTAATAAACATAAATTGTTACTGCTGAAAGCAAGGACACTCTTCCACAGGTAACTGAGAATTACGTAGAAAATTAAAGCCCAGAAAAAGGCCATTTGGCCCAATGGATCTGTGCTGGTGCATATTCTCTACACAAGCCTCCTTCCATTCCATCTATCACAGCTTCAGAATATTTTTCTGTTCCCTTTTCTCTCACATACCTGTCTAATTTTTGTTTGAAAGCATCAAAGCTATTTCACTTAAATACTGAACCAGGAAGAAAAAGAGAGCAACTGGGGAAGGACGTAAGCTCAAGCTTGGGGTTAGCTGGGATGTGAAGATTTTCTGGGGGCAGACTTGGAACAGTCAGCCCCTCAAGCTTGTTCCATTAGCCAGGTGGAGGCAATGGCCTAGTGGCATTATCGCTAGACTATTAATCCAAAAACTCAGCTAAAATTCTAGGGACCAGGGTTCAAATCCCACCATGGCAGATAGTGGAATTTCAATTCAATAAAGGAAAAACATCTGGAATTAAGAATCTACTGATGACCATGAAACCATTGTCAAATATCGGAAAAAGCCACTTAATTCACTAATCTCCCTTTAGGGAAGGAAATCTGCTGTCCTTACCTGGTCTAGCCTACGTGACTCCAGAGCCACAGCAGAGATAGATAGGTTCTTGATTAAAATGGGGATCAGGGATTATGGGGTAAAGGCAGGAGAATGGGAATGAGGAAAAATATCAACCATGATTGAATCGCAGATCAGACTCGATGGGTGGAGTGGCTGAATTCTGCTCCTATGTCTTATGGTCTTATATGGTTGACTCTCAATTGCTCTCCAAGGGCAACTAAGGATGGGCAATAAATGCTGGCCAGCCAACGACACTCATATCCCAGGGGTGGCATGGTGGCACAGGGGTTAGCACTGCTGTCTCATAACACCAAGGACCCTGGTTCGATTCCCAGCTTAGGTCACTGTCTGTGTGGAGTTTGCACGTTCTCTCCACATCTACATGGGTTTCCTCCAGGTGCTTCAGTTTCCTCCCACAGTCCAAAGATGAGTGGGTTAGGTTGATTGGCCATGCTAAATTGCTCCTTAGTGTCAGGGGGATTAGCAGGATAAATACAGAGGTTTCCAGGGATAGGGCCTGGGTGGGATTGTAATTGGTTCAGGTTCAATGGGCCAAATGGCCTCCTTCTGCAGTGTAGGGATTCTGTGATTCATTTTATTTTTCAATGATGTCCCACATATGAGTTAAAAAAAAGTTCAATTGTCACTGATCTCTGATCTAACCAGATCTAGGAAAAATCTATCAACCTCAGCTTTGAAATGAACAATTTATCCAGCATCTATTTGTGGGAGTGAGTTCCAAACTTCTATCGCCCTTTGTCTTGAACAGTATTTCCTCATTTCACTACTGGAGGACCTGCCACTAATTTTTTCAGAGTCAGCGCTGGGCTGTCAGAGGCTCCATTCAGAAAATAAAAAGGTGCAAACCTTGAATGTTGAGGGAAGTTCTGCTGAACACCTTCGATTATCCTGGAGAGAGAGTCGGCACCCGAGGGACTGGGTCCGGTTCTCTCCTGAATCCCGGTTTCAGGCCACGGGGGGGATGAACGCTGCAGATAAAAGGGACAGAGAAACATCAATTCCCCAAGGAGACAGCCTGACTGAAAATAGAAAACAGCTGGTGAGGCCACACCTGGAGTTACTGTGTACAAGTTTTGCTCTCCTTACTTGAGAAAGGATGTACAGGCACTGGAGGGGGTGCAGAGGAGATTCACTAGATTGATTCCAGACTTGAGGGGGTTGGCTTGTGAGGAGAAACTGAGTAGACTGGGACTATACTCATTGGAATTCAGAAGAACGAGGAGTGATCTTATGTAACATGATTAAGATTATGAAGGAAATAGATAAGATAGAAGCAGGGAAGTTGTTTCCACTGGCGGGTGAAACTAGAACAAGGGAGCATAGCCTCAAAATAAGGGGAAGCAGATTTAGGACTGAGTTGAGGGGGAACTTCTTCACACAAAGGGTTGTGAATCTGTGGAATTCCCTGCCCAGTGAGGCAGTTGAGGCTCCCTCATTGAATGTTTTTAAGGCAAGGATAATTTTTTAAACAGTAAAGAGATTAAGGGTTATGGTGATCGGGCGGGTAAGTGGAGCTGAGTCCAAGAAAGGATCAGCCATGATCTTATTGAGCAGACTCGAGGGGCCGAATGGCCTACTCCTGCTCCTAGTTCTCATTAGATTCAGACGGATGGATTTGCAGAATTTAAAATTCAAAATACAGCCAATTCAATCTCATTAATAAACATTTGTGTAAATAAATAATCTGTCCCTCACTTCTAAATGCACTCACCATCAAAACAACTCATAGAATCCCTACTCTGCAGAAAGAGGCCATTCGGCCCATCGAGCCTGCACCGACAGTAATCCCACTCAGGCCCTATCTCCATTACCCCACATATTTACCCTGCTAATCAACCAAACTCACAGGAATTAAGTATCTACCCAAGTAATAAGAACATAAGAACATAAGAAATAGGAGCAGGAGTAGGCCATCTAGCCCCTCGAGCCTGCCCCGCCATCCAATAAGATCATGGCTGATCTGTCTTGGCTCAGTTCCACATTCCCGCCCTCTCCCCATAACCCTTAATCCCCTCTCTTATCAAAAACCCATCAACCCGCTTCTTAAAAATATTTAGCGAGGCAGCCTCCACCACTTCAACGGGCAGAGAATTCCAGAGATTCACCACCCTTTGAGTGAAGAAGTTCCTCCTCAACTCTGTTCTAAACCGCCCCTCCTTTATCTTGAGGCTGTGCCCCCTAGTCCTACTGTCCTTTCTGAGCGGGAAGAGTCTCTCCACCTCTATCCTATCCATCCCATTCATCATCTTATACGTCTCAATGAGATCTCCCCTCATTCTTCTAAACTCCAACGAGTACAAGCCTAGTTTATTCAGCCTCTCCTCATAGCTCAACCCCCTCAACTCCTGCATCAGCCTAGTAAACCTCCTCTGCACTCCCTCCAAGGCCAAAATATCCTTGCGTAAGTACGGCGCCCAAAACTGCACACAGTACTCCAGCTGCGGCCTCACCAATGCCCCATACAGCCGCAGCAAGACCTCCCTACTTTTATATTCAATCCCCCTCGCTATGAAGGCCAGCATCCCATTCGCCTTCCTGACCACCTGCTGCACCTGCAAGCTGGGTTTTTGCGACTCATGCACAAGGACCCCAAGGTCCCTCTGCACCGTCGCCTGCTGCAGTTTTTCACCACTTAAGTAATAGTCCTTCCTACCATTCTTCCTACCAAAGTGGACCACCTCGCACTTGCCAACATTAAATTCCATTTGCCATTTCCTGGCCCATTCGCCCAGCCTATCTAGATCCTTCTGCGGACTCTCCACACCCTCCGCACAATTTGCCGTTCCACCAATCTTGGCGTCATCAGCAAATTTCGACACCCTACACTCGGTTCCCTCCTCCAGATCATCTATATAAATGGTAAATAGCTGAGGCCCCAGCACCGACCCCTGGGGCACTCCACTAGTCACCAACCGTCAATCCGAATAGCACCCATTAACCCCCACTCTCTGCCTCCTATTTGACAGCCAATCCTCTATCCACGCTAACACCCTACCCCCAACTCCAAGTCCCCCTGACCTTCTGCAATAACCTCTTGTGAGGCACCTTGTCAAACGCCTTCTGAAAATCAAGAATAGTGGAAACGGAGAAATGGGTAAGTAAAATAGCACACTGGATAAGGCATTAACTGGTGTCATACAGACATCAAACAAAAACTTGCATTTAGTGGCAATACGTATCCACGTCGCTTTGGAGAGTTGCCACTGACTGCGGTTCCTCTGCTCGTTCAGGCAGTACATTCCAGATCAGAAGAAGTCCTGGTGCTCGGAAAAAAGTCGTCTCATTTCTCTCTATCGTTCTTCTGTCATCGCCTGTAAATCTCCCCTGGTTCCCTATCCTCCTACCAAAGGAGGCAGTTTCTCCTTATTTCCTGCATCAAAACCCAGTCCGCCCACCACAAGAAGCACTGGATCTATAAATTGTTAAAGCAACGTAGAGTTTACGTTTTGCTACGTTTTTGTGCTGTCACTCACTTGTCTTTGTACATCATGGATGAGGTCACATATCCCACCGGCCATCTCCAGTCCATCGGCGGAGAATTTCTGGCTGCAGTTGTTTTTGATGTATTCGTAATATTTCATTATCACTTCCCTGAATGTGAAAGCAGACAGATCACCCGTTAGATAGTTTACATGAGACAGGTTGCTCGGGCTGAAGGGTGGGTGTGAGTTCGTGGGGATATTTATTCTTTGTTGACAAAATTGGTATACAGGATAACCCGGTGAACTCTCCGCCCATGGAGAGCTATATTCAGAGTGCAGCGGTGTTATCATAGAATCCCGACAGTGCAGAAGGAGGCCATTCGGCCCATTGACTCTACACCGACCACAATCCCACCCAGTCCCTATCCCAGCAGCCCCTGACACTTAGAGACAATTTGGCACGGCCAATCCATCTAACTCGCACATAGAACATAGAACCCTACAGTGCAGAAAGAGGCCCTTCGGCCCATCGAGTCTGCACCGAACACAATCCCACCCAGGCCCTATCCCTAAATATTATACCCACTAATCCCTCTAACCTACACATCCCTGGATACTAAGGGGCAATTTCCTAGCCTAGCCAATCAACCTAGCCCGCACATCTTTGGACTGTGGGAGGAAACCGGAGTACCTGGAGGTAACCCATGCAGACACGAGGAGAATGTACAAACTCCGCACAGGCAGTGACCCAAGCCGGGAATCGAACCCAGATCCCTGGCACTGTGAGGCAGCAGTGCTAAATCCTCTGCCACTGTGATACCCAAGTTATGACCATAGCAGATATTAATTACTAAGTAAATTGCATACCAGAGGGAAACTTGGCCTACGAGTCACAACTTTTTTTTGTATTTCAAAAACAAGAAGAAAACATATTGATCTCAGCTGCAAGAAGTCCAGTAACACTTTCAGGATTTTACAGATTACATGCAAAATATTGAATAAAAAAAAGAAAGCTTAAACAAACAAGATTACAGTTATATAATTATAATGAGTCTTACAAAATGTTCCCTAT
Organism: Carcharhinus amblyrhynchos; assembly: GCF_965287045.1. NCBI lineage: Eukaryota > Metazoa > Chordata > Chondrichthyes > Carcharhiniformes > Carcharhinidae > Carcharhinus > Carcharhinus amblyrhynchos. Next base: position 4,883,249 of record NC_137352.1, on the reverse strand, counting down.
TTGGTAGGGCCCACATGTTTATTTAGCAGGGTCACAAGTAGTCTTACATTAACACTGCAATGAAGTTACTGTGAAAATCCCTGAGTCGCCACACTCCGGCGTCATTTATGTACGCTGGGGAAGAATTTAGCATGGCCGAGGCACCTAACCAGCACATCTTTCGGACCGTGGGAGGAAACCAGAGCAGCTGGAGGAAACCCATGCAGACACAGGGAGAACATGCAGACTCCACACAGACAGTGATCCAAGCTGGGAATCGAACCGGGGATCCCTGGCGCTGTGAGGCAGCAGAGCTAACCACTCTGCCACCGTGCCACTTTGGTTGAAAATCTGACAATCTCAGTTTTAAGATCAACAATTTATCCAACATCCACTGCCACTTGTGGGAGAGAGTTCCCAACTTCTATCGCCCTTTGTCTTGAACAGTATTTCCTCATTTCACTGCTGGAGGACCTGCCACTAATTTTTTCAGAGTCAGCGCTGGGCTGTCACAGGTTCCATTCAGAAGGTAAAAAGGTGCAAACCTTGAATGTTGAGGGAAGTTCTGCTGAACACCTTCGATTATCCTGGAGAGAGAGTTGGCACCCGAGGGACTAGGTCCGGTTCTCTCCTGAATCCCGGTTTCAGGCCACGGGGGGGATGAACGCTGCAGATAAAAGGGACAGAGAAACATCAATTCCCCAAGGAGACAGCCTGACTGAAAACAGAAAACAGCACATTAGACTCAGACAGATGGATTTATAGAATTTAAAATTCAAAATACAACCAATTCCTTCCTTCGATCTCATTAATAAACATTTGTGTAAATAAATAATCTGTCCCTCACTTCCAAACGCAGCCACCATCAAAACAACTCACAGAATCTCAGAATCCCTACTTAGCAGAAAGAGGCCATTCAGCCCATCGAGGCTGCACTGACCACAATCCCACCCAAGCCCTATCCCCCTGTAACCCCAGATATTCACCCTGCTAATCCCCCGATACTAAGGGGCAATTTAGCATGGCCAATCAATCTAATTCACAGGCATTAAGTATTTACCCAAGTAAACAGTGCAATTAACCGATATCGGGTGAATGAAAATAAAAATCGGGAAAAATATCGCCCGTCATAACTTTCACCCAACGATGAGGGTCACCAACTGTGATTAAATCTATTCCTGGAGGTTTCATCATATGACTTGCCACCACACTCCACCCAATATTTGGCCAATGTATTCATTCTTGTCAAACAGAAACAGAAAATGCTGGAAAGTCTCAGCGGGTCTGACAGTATCTGTGGAGAGAGAATAGAGCCAACGTTTCAAGTCTGGATGACCTTTCATTGGAATTCAGTACCACAGGAAGTAGTTGATGCCAAAACATTGAACGTATTCAAGAGGTGGCTGGATACAGCACTTGGGGTGACGGGGATGAAAGGTTATGGGAAGAAAGAAGGATTTGGACAATTAGCCATGGTCATGATGAATGGTGAAGCAGGCTCGAAGGGCCAAATGGTCTCCTCTTGTTCCTATCTTCTACGTTTCTACAAGGAGATATTCGGACCTATGAACAATAGCCTGGGCACCAAGGTAGATGGCAAATAGCAGCTTAAAAGAGCGAGAGGTGGGGAGGTTTAGGGAGGGAATTCCGGAGCTCAGGAATCTGTGGGCAATGCACTGGATTACACACCGATCTGTCACCTCCAGCAGCTAAGCTCAAAAGTAGCACAGGCAAAAATGAAACTACCTCTGGCTCCAGATGTCCCGTGACTCCACTTAGCTCGGAAGCAAACACTGAGGCAGCACCGAACTCCCACAACCCTGCCCCCTACTGACCATCTCCCCACAGGATGCCTGAAAGAGCAGTAAGAAGTCTCACAAAACCAGGTTAAAGTCCAGCAGGTTTATTTGGTAGCACAAGCTTTCAGAATGTTGCTCCTTCCTCAGGTGAGTGAAGAGTCGTGTTGACTCACCTGATGAAGGAGCAGTGCTCCGAAAGCTCGTGCTGCCAAGTAAACCTGTTGGACTTTAACTTGATGTTGTGAGACTTCTTACTGTGCCCACCCCAGTCCAACGCCGGCAACTCCACATCATGCCTGAAAGAGGACATGCAAAAACATGAGCATTTTCTGGAGTATTTTGGTGGGACAATATTGGGACGAGCAGAGGCTCAGGCTCAGTGCACAGCACTCAGAGCAGTTCTGGTCCCACTCTGGAGAATTGACTTTAATCCAGGCTGACAGTCCAGTGCAGAATCAAAGCAATGTAGCACTGTCAGTGGTGCCATCTGACCCCTCTGGTGTCAGTTCACCAAAAAGACCATAACAAATAGGAGCAGAACTAGGCCAATCAACCCACTGAGTCTGCTCCACCATTCCTATAACCCCTACAGTGCAGAAGGAGGCCATTCAGCCACTGAGTCAGCACCAACTTCCCAAAAGAGTATTTTATCCAGGCCCGCAATCCCCTGTCTGAGTAATCCTGTGTATTTACCATGGCTAATTCACCTAATCTACACACTTATGGACATTTAAGAGTCAATTTACTCTGGCCAATCCACCTAACCCACACATCTTTGGTCTGTGGGAGGAAACCAGAGCACCCGCAGGAAACCCACGCAGACACGGGGAGAATGTGCAAACCTCACACAGACAGTGACCCGAGGCCAGAATTTATCCTGGGTCCCTGGCGCTCTGAGGCTGCAGTGCTAACCACTGTGCCACCGTGCCGAATGTTGGGGTTTCTCTCAAAAAAGTGGAGTATAAAGAAAGAGAAGACTTGCTAAATCTATATAAGGCACTCGTGGGATCACAGCTGCAATATTGTGGACGGTTTTGGTTCTTTTATCTAAGGGAAGACATACAGGAATTGGATACAGTCCAGAGAAAGTTCGCTGAGTTGATCTAGGTATGAAGGGATCTTTTTATGCAAAGAAGTTGAGTGGGTTGGGCCTGTACTCACTGGGATTTAGAAGAATGAGAGGCAACTTTATTGAGACATGTAGGATTCTCAGGGTTTGACAGGGTCGATGCTGAGAGGTTGTTTCTCCTTATGAGACAGTCTAGGGCATCGTCTCACAGTAAAGGGTCTCCCATTGAAGGGAGAGATGAGAAGGAATTTCCTCTCTCAGACGGTAGTGAATCTGTGGAACTCTTTACCACAGAAGACTGTAGAGGCTGAGAGGGACTTTTTTATGACGTTATTACATTATTCCATTGAGTATGTTCAAGGCTGAGATAGACACTCTTTAATCAGTAAGGGAAATCGAGAGGATAAGGAGTTGAGGGTTGTCACAATAGATCAGGCAGGATCTCAGTCAGTTGAGAGGTGGGGGCAGAGTGGTATTGTTGCTGGATTTAGTCACCCAGAGACCAGGGTAAAGCTCTGGCACCAGGGCTGAAATCCTATCTCTGCAGATGGCGCAACTTAAATTAAGCGACACGGTGGCACAGTGGTTAGCGCTGCTGCCCCACAGCGCCAGGGACCCGGGTTCAATCCTGGCCTTGGGTAATTGTGCAGAGTTTGCACACTCTTCCCATATCTGCCCGGGTTTCCTCCGGGTGCTCCAGTCTCCTCCCACACTCGAAAGGTGTGCGGGTAAGATGCCAAGCTAAATTGCCCTTTGTCAGGCATGACGAGGGGAGCTGGGGTCTGCCTTCGAACCAATACCTCACACTGCCTAGAATTAGCTACACGGGTGAGTTTCTGCTCCACGGACCTAGAATACCTGACGTTAAAATGCTGCCCCTGCTACCTCCCGCGGGAGTTCACCTCTGATATCCTGACAGCAGTTTACATCCCACCCCACGCGGATGTGAAAATCGCGCTGGATGAAATATACACCACGACAAACAGCCTTGAGACAAAACATCCTGAGGCCTTGTTCATCGTGGGCGGGACTTCAATCAGGCCAAGCTCAAGAGCGTACTACCCAGTTACCACCAACACGTCTCCTGCTCCACCAGGGGCCCAAATATCCTAGACCACTGCTACACAAATATCAAACATGCCTCCCACTGTTTCACCCGCCCACACTTTGGCAAAGCAGACCACAAGGCTGTGCCCCAGCTCCCGGCTTACAGGTAAAAACTGAAGCGGGAGAATCCATCAAAGAGAATCGTGCAATGTTGGTCTGAGGAATTGGATTATCTCCCATGGGATTGTTTAGAATCAGTGGACTGGTCAGTATTTAAAAACCCTCTGCAACCAGCCTGGACGAGCATGCCACCATAGTAACTGATTTCATCAGTGTGTAGAAGACTGTGTGCCAAAGAAGCAAATCCGTGTGTTCCCCAGCTGGAAACCATGGATGAACAGGGATATCCACTGACTGCTGAAGTCCAGGTCTGAGGCGTTCAAGTCAGGCGATACTGACCTATGGAGATCTATCAAAGATGCCAAAAGACAGTACTGGATCTCACTACAGTCCCAGGCTCGCCACATCGACCCCTGCCGACTATGGCAAGGTCTGCAAGAACATAACAGGCTACAAGATGAAGGCATGTAAAATCGCCTGCTCCAATGCACCCCTCCCTGATGAGCTCAATGCATTTTACGCCCATTTTGAGCAAGAGGTCAGCAAGAGTGTGCCCTCCACCCTGGAAGTCTCAGAAGAACCTGTATCCAAGGTCATCATTGCTGATGTTAAAGCAGTCTTCTCAAAAGTCAACCCACAGTAAGCAACTGGTTCGGATGGGGTATCTGGACAAGCACACAGGTCCTGCGCGGATCAGCTGGCTGGAGTATTTGCAGACATTTTCAACCTCTCTTTACAGCAATCTGAGGTCCCTAGCTGCTTCAAGAAGACAACCATCACCCCAGTACCAAAGAAGAGCCCAGCAGCGTGCATTAGTGACTATCATCCAGTGGTTTTGACATTATGAAGTGCTGAAAGGCTAGTCATGGCATGAACCAATTCCAGCCTCCCTGACTTCCTGGATCCACTACAGTTTGCCTCCCACTGCAACAGGTCCACAGCAGACACCATCTCCCTGGCCCTGGACTCAACCCTGGACCAACTAGCTAACAAAGACACCTATGTCAGACTCCTATTTATCAACTGCAGCTCAGCCTTCAACACCATTATTCCTACGAGACTCATCCCCAAACTCCATGGCCTGGGGCTCGGCTCCTCCCTCTGTGACTGGATCCTAGACTTCCTAACCCACAGATCGCAGTCATTATGGATTGGCAACAACACCTCCCCCACAATCATCCTCAATGACGTTGCCCCACAAGGCTGTGTCTTCAGCTTCCTACTATACTCTTTATAAACCTGTGACTGTGTGGCCAAATTCCCTTCCAACTCGCTTTTCAAGTTTGCAGATGACACCATGGCTGTGTTTGGATCTGAAACAATGATGAGTGGAACTGAGCCACGACAGATCAGCCATGATCTTATTGAATGGCGGGGCAGGCTCGAAGGGCTAGATGGCCTACTTCTGCTCCTATTTCTTATGTTCTTATGTTCTTATGAGACACAGTACAGGAATGAGATAGAGAATCTGGTGAACTGGTGTGACGACAATAATCTCTCCCTCAATGTCAACAAAATGAAGGAGGCAGTCATTGACTTCAGGAAGCGTAAAGGAGAACATGCCCCTGTCCACATCAATGGGGACAAAGTAGAAAGGGTCAGGAACTTTATGTTTTTAGGTGGCCAGACCACCAACAATCTATCTGGTTCCTCCATGCACATGCTATAGTTAAGAAAGCCCACCAATGCCTCTACTTTCTCAAGACACTAAGGAAATTTGGCATGACAGCTATGACTCTCACCAACGTGTACAGATGCATTCTGTCCAGTTGTACCATAGCTTGCTATGGCTCCTGCTCCGCTCAAGACTGCAAGAAACTACAAAGAGTAGTAAATAAAGAGCAATCCATCATTAAAACTAAACTCCCATCCATTGACTCTACACTTCCCACTGCCTTGGAAAAGCAAGCAGCATAATTAAGGACCCCACTCACCCCGGACATTCTCCCTTCTACCTTCTCCCATTGGGGAAAAGACACAAAAGTCTGAGGTCACGTACCAACCGACTCAAGAACAGCTTCTTCCCTGCTGCTGTCAGACTTTTGAATGGACCTAACTTGAATTAAGTTGATCTTTCTCTACACCCCAGCTATGACTGTAACACTACATTCTGCACCCTCTCCTTTCCTTCTCTATGAACGGTATGCTTTGTCTGTACAATGTGCAAGAAACAATACTTTTCACTGTATGCTAATACATGTGACAATAATAAACCAAATAAAAAATGATTTCCCCTTCATGAAGCCATTTTGTTTGAATATGTTACGTATTTCTAAATGCACTGCTATTACATCCTTTGTTACAGATGCAAACATTTTCACAATGACAGATGTTAAGCTAATTTTCATGTGTGATTACATCCAGGGCCACAGGAACAGGATGCGTCCATTCAGCCCTTTGAGCAAGTTTTGCCTTTCAATTTGATCATAGCTGATTTGTCTTTTAGCTTCACCTACTTGTGAGTGGCACAGTGGTTAGCATTGCTGCCTCATAGCGCCAGGTTCAATTCCAGGGTCACCGTCTTTGCGGAGTCTGCTCGTTCTCCGCGTGTCTGCGTGGGTTTCCTCCAGGTGCTCTAGTTTCGTTCCACAGTCCAAAGATGTGCAGGTTCGGGTGCATTGGCCGTGCTAAAATTCTCCCTCAGTGTATCTGAACAGGCGCCAGGGTGTGGCGACTCGGGGGTGTTCATAGTCACTTCTAACGCATTGTTAAAGTGAGCCTACTCGTGACACTAATAAATAAACTTCCAACTTTGCCTTGGATCAGTAAGTTTAAAAACATTACACAACAAAAATGTAGCAATCTCACTTTTGAGATTTTCACTTGACCTTCCCCCAGAGGTGGAGGCGGAGGAAAAAGTCCCATATTTCCGCTTGCCTCCGTATGGTGAAGTCCTTTCTGACATCACCCCGGTAAGGCCTGGCTCTAGTTTAACGGTGACGATTTTTTTGTCCAGCTGGGGAAACTGCTTATCTTTCTCAAGCGTAACAACTCCTTTAATTAAACACATCTCTGACGAATGATGAAAAATGGGGACAAAATCTGCAGGAAGTACGTGACGCAAGAGCTCAACACAAAGCTCCACTTGAGGTTACAGTTTCATTTACAATAAAATAGTGTCCACCTCATCAACACAGTTTATGAGCCCAGAATTGTGAACGCAGAATTTCACAGCCTCAGGACCTCCCAAAGCATTTGGCAATTAAATACTTTCGGAGGGTAGACATTTTGCACTGCAGGAGAGACAGAACCCCATTTTAAAAATTTTTGTGGCACAGTGGTTAGCAGGGATCGAACCTGGGTCCCTGCTAACCACTCTGCCACAAAAACTTTTAAAATGGGGTGCTCTCTTTCCTGCAGTGTCTGTGTGGAGTCTGCACGTTCTCCCTGTGTCTGCGTGGGTTTCCTCTGGGTGCTCCGGTTCCTTCCCACAGTCTGAAAAACGTGCTGGTTAGGTGCATTGACCCAAACAGGCGCCGCAGTGTGGCAACTAGGGGAATTTCACAGTAAATTCATTGCAGTGTTAATGTAAGCCTACTTGTGACTGATAAATATACTTACTTTGGGAACTGTTACAGAAAGGAAAGTCCTTCTGGAGTTTGTGAGGTTCAAGTCGGCACAATGCTTTTATTCGAGAATGCACAGGAGAAATTTCCCTTGGATCACATGAGAACTTTTCCCATCCATGCATGAATAAAGGTGTTTACTTACTGAAATTGGAAAGAAAACACAACGCAGCACTTGTTGCCCGTCGTTAACTGCCCTGAACTGAGTAGCTGAAACACACTGGGAGGAATTCTCCCAAAAAATTCTCAGTGTTGAATTTGCGGGAAAACTGGAGTAATTCACCCAGTTTTCTTCAATGGGTGTTCAGACCAGAATCTCCCACACTCTGTCCACTGCAGAGGCCACCAGCGTGAATATCATTGGATTTCAGGGGGAGCAGCCAGCTGGGAGAATCGCTCCCATTGCTGTGGCTCTGGAGTCACCCATAAGCCAGACCAGGTAAGGACGGCAGATTTCCTTCTCTAAAGGACATTAGTGAACCAGATGGGTTTTTCCAACAATCGATGATAGTTTCATGGCGACCATTACCGAGATTAACTTTACATTCCAGATTTCATAATTGAATTTAAAGTCCACCAGTTGCAGTGATCATATTTGAACCCCTGACACCACAGTATTTGCCTGGGTAACTGGATTATTGACCCACTGGCATTGTCACTGCGCTGTTACCTTTCCCTGATATATGCACAAAAAACCCTCAAAACAGCAATGAAACAGCTAATTTTATACAAGGTAAATTTTTTGAACCAAAGGGTAAATATTGAGGTGGCACAGTGGTTAGCACTGCTACCTCACAGTGCCAGGGACCAGCATTTGATTCCAGCCTTGGGTCACTGTCCATGTGGAGTTTGCACATTTTCCCCATGTCTGCATGGGTTTCCTCTGGATGCTCCAGTTTCCTCCCACAGTCCAAAGATACGCAGGTTAGGTGGATTGGCCATGCTGAACTGCCCCTTAGTTATGTAGGTTAGGGGAATTAACAGGGCAAATATCTGGGGTTACAGGATGAGGACTTGGGTAGGATGCTCTATCGGAGAAACAATGCAGATTCAATGGGCCAAACGGCCTCCTTCACTGTAGGGATTCTGTGCATTCTATTCGGCAGGTTAAGAATACTACAGCAAGTAACTCACTTCCTGACTCCCCAGAGCCTGTCCACCATCTACAAGACACAAGTCAGGAGTGTGATGGAATACTCCTCACTTGCTTCCATGGGTGCTGCTCCAACAATACTCAGGAAGCTGGACACCATTCAGGACAAAGCAGCCCTGATTGATTGGCACCACATCTATAAACCAACGCTCCCTCCACCACCGACGCTCAGTAGCAGCAGTGTGTACTATCTACAAGATGCATTGCAGCAATTCACCAAAGATCCTTAGACAGCACCTTCCAAACCCACGACCACTTCCATCTAGAAGGACAAAGGGCAGCAGATACATGGGAACACCACCACCTGCAAGTTCCCCTCCAAGCCACTCACCATCCTGACTTGGGAATATATTGTTGTTCCTTCGTCAAAATCCTGGAATTTCCCCCCTAATGGCATTGTGGCACAGCACATAGACTGCAGTGATTTAAAAAGGCAGCTTACCACCAGGTTCTCAAGGGCAACTAGGGATGGGCAATAAATGCTGGCCAAACAGGGACAGTAAGAAGTCTGACAACACCAGGTTTCAGTCCAACCGATTTATTTGATAGGAAAATCACTAGCTTTCGGGTTTGCCCCTTTGTCAGGTGAATGGAGAGTTCTGGCCTCAGGCAGTGCATATAACAGCACAGACAGTTTACAGATTACTGATTAGATCAGTTTACAGTAATCTGTAAACTGTCTGTGCTGTTATATGCTCTGTCTGAGGCCAGAACTCTCCATTCACCAGACAAAGAGGGAAACCCGAAAGCCTGTGAGTTTACCATCAAATAAATCGGTTGGACTGAAACCTGGTAGTGACAGACGTCTTACTGTGTTTACCCCAGTCCACGTCAAACAGGGACACCCATGTGCCATGAATGAACTTAAAAAAAAGGTTTCAGGGAGAAAATCCCAACCCTTGTGTGAAATAGTGCCAGGGGATCTTTAATGAGAATGTTAGCCTATGAAAAGCTTTCTTCTTTTCCCAAGGCAAGAAAGCTACTCATCCATGATCTGTGTCCTCTGCTAACCCCAGATCACTTTCTGGGTTACCTACAGGAAGGAGTGATCTGCTTGATGGAATAACTCTGTTACTTCTAATGGTCTTGGTCTGGAAGTGGTGATGGAGCCAATTCTGCCACTAACACACACAGCTGTCTGGTCTGGATGCAAATGCAATAACTTACAGTCGTCAAGCTCAGAAAAAAAGCACATTTGCTCCAATACCTGATATGCATGAAAATCCATGAGCAGAACGGGTGCCTCCTCAGTGGTCAATTACGCTTCCTGAAAGGAAGACAGGAGAATGAGAAGCACCTTTACAATGCATTGTCATAAACAAAGCAACTTGCAACAGCACATCAATTTTCATCGGTGTTTCATGGTGAAAAAGGGGAAATTTTTATGCATGCAAAGAATTTCCATGGGGTTTTTCAAATACAAGTCATAGCTTTCATTTCAGGACGAGGTATAAAGGACCATGACATTTGCCACCTTAAAGAATACAGTTTTGTGAACATCAAGAACACAGTTTGTAGATCCGTCCGTCGTATCAAGAGCAGCCTGAGTTCCAGCCTGGTAAATTATAACCTATATTGAAAGAAATTATACAAGGAGAGTAAGGTGAGCCAGAGAGGTTGAAACTTGCTGAGGGGTTCATTAATTTATTTTGCCAAAAATGTATTTCATTATCTTGTAAATATGTATTTGTGCACACAGAAAGAAACCTCACGTGACAGGAAACTATCGACTCCGTTTCAGCTGCCCACAAGCAGACTGCACGACACGAGGGTGAGTGCTTATACAAAACATATAACAATTAATGTACAGTTATCTCCGTTCTGAACAGGGAAAAAATATCATGCTGCTTATTTTCAGAAATATGAAGGTGACAGTGGTAGCCAATTTTGGAAGAAGAATCGTTTCCATGTGTGGTTTGTCCAAATGGTTGGAAGGATTTAGGGGGTAGACTTTACGTGTGGAGTTGTTGGTTTAACTGCTGTAATTATTGTCTAATGCTTATTGTCCTTCACTGTTTTCCATCAGAATAAGTAAGCTGCCTTTGTAATTTTTTTTGAGTGTTTGGGTGTATTTGGAAACACATTTCCATTCCTATCGTGGTACAAGGGTTATAAGTAAAACACGGTGGTTCGCACTGCTGCCTCACAGCACCAGGGACCCGGGTTCAATTCCCAGCTTGGGTCACTGTCTGTGTGGAGTTTGCACATTCTGCGTTGGTTTCCTCTGGATGCTCCAATTTCCTCCCACAGTCCAAAGATGTGCAGGTTAAATGGATTGGAGTTAGGTGGATTGCTAAATTGCCCCTAAGTATCAGGGGGCTGGCTAGGGTAAATGTGCGGGGTTGTGGGGAAAGGAACTGGGTAGGATTCTAGTCTGTGCAGATTTAATGGACCAAATGTCGGTCGGATTCTATGATTAAAATCAAATGATCAGACATGTTGCTTTTTATAGAAAAATAATTTCAATGCCTCCTAAATCAGCAGCTTAAGGTGGTGGAGTCATATTTGTGTTTTAAAAAGTCCAGCTGAGGGCATGGGGCTGCGTTTTGATGCCTGGGTGTGGTGTCCCTCTAACGTTATTTATAACCTGCTCCATTGAGTGGAGAAAGCTCGCGTAGCTCCTGGGCTGCCTGGCTTGGCACGAGGCCAGCTGTGCCTCTGTTAGGCAGAGTCAGAAGCTGCAAGTTTCATTGTCACCTTGACAAAATTCTAAATAAGGCCAGAGAATTCCAGTTCTCTTGAGCGCAAAGAACAGGGTGTGGCCGCTTCTTCAAGTTGGCTCTTTGTGGTCTGTGTGACTCAGGTCTCACAGAAGACCAGTCAGAACAGAAAACCAAAATATCCGAGTCAAAAGGAAGATATTGAGATAGATCAATAATCATGTAAACTGCTGTGGTAGCAGGGCCAATAACATTGACAACAGAGTGGAGTCAGCAGACACAGCTCCCTGTCTATATACAATATTTCCTTTCATGTTCATTCGTGGGACATGGGTGTCGCTGGCTGGGCCAGCATTTATGGTCCACCCCAGTCACCCTTGAACTGAGTGGCTTGCTAGACTATTTCAGAGGGCAGTTGAGAGTCAACTAGATTGCTGTGGCTCTGGAGTCACATGTCAACCAGACTCGGGAAGGATGGCAGATTTCTATCCCTCAAGGACATTAGTAAACCAAATGGGTTTCATGGTCACTAGTAGGTGTTTAATGCCAGATTTTTTTTAATTGAATTCAAATTCCACCATCTGCTGTGGTGGGATTCGAACCCAGGTCCCGAGAACTTTGGCTGAGTTTCTGGATTAATAGTCTAGCGATAATACCACCAGGTCATCGCCTCCTCCAAATACTCAAAAGGTGGCTGGAAAAATTGATATGGCAGCTCAGAAACAAAATTGCTTACTTGGATTTATAGAGAAGTAGAATAAAGATGCATAGAGATCATTCTAGAACTTTCTATATCCCAGGTTAGGTCTCGGCAGATATATTGAGGACAATTGCAGACACCACACTTCAGGGAAGGAGTAAAGGCTACATAAGAAGATATTAACCTTCAGCTGAGGATAGGGCAAAACAAAATATCTTTCTTTCTTATAGCGTTTCCCATGACCTCAGACTGATGAACAGTCATTGAGCTACATTTTGAAGTGAATGTTGGAGAAGGTAGAAGGCATTTTTGCGATACGAGGTTGTCAGGAGGTGACACCATTGAGGTTTTCAAGATGACAAAAGATTCAGATGGAGCAAATACTCCCTCTGGTGACAGATCATTGATCTAAAGTCATTACCAATAGTCCTCGGGGCAATGAGTGGAGTTTCTTTCCCATTCAGAGTTGTTTGGATATTCTGCCAAAAGTGCTGATTCCAGTAATAACTTTTAACAGTGAGCTGGAAGCAGAGCTGCAGTGGGAAATTCATGGACAAAAACCAGGGTTGCGGTTCAAAGCATGACTATTCTCTCAAATATCCATATGGAACGGCAGGATTTTTTGTCTGCATTGCTTGAAGATTCTTTCAGCACACTAGATTCTCTACCAAACTGCGGCATCGTTAGTAATTGTGCCCTTGTGCTGGTTACACAGGAGCAGCTCTGTCCAACTGCATTCACTAAATGTTTAGCTTAGATTGTGCTGCCAGTTAGTGTTGCACAGAATACGGGCATTCCTATTCCACGTGCAGATATTTGAACCTCGAGCACTGTTCAGTAACTGGAGAAGCTAAAACACCACCACTCACAAACTATTTCATAGAATCTCCACATTACAGAAGGAGGCCACACAGCCCATCGTGTCTGTACTGACCACAATCCCACCAGACCCTCTTTCTGTAACCCCACGCATTTCCATGCTAATCCCCCGACACCAAAGGGCAATTTAGCACGGCCAATCAACTTAACCCGCACATGTTTGGACTGTGGGAGGAAACTGGAGCACCCGGAGGAAACCCACACAGGCATGGGGAGAATGTGCAAACTCCACACGGACAGTGACCCAAGGCCAGAATTGAACCCGCAACGTTGGCGCTGTGAGGTAGCGGTGCGAACCACTGTGCCACCATTGGTTGTGTGGGACCACTGCAAAGACTAACAAAATCTACAAGGGTTGTAGAGTTCAGAAGAAAGTCCCAACCATCAGATTCTCAGGCTCTGTGGTTTTTTTGGGCTCTTGTGTCAAACAGAGAGAAAAAAAGAGTTCAAATTAATTTCTCCATGAAATCACACGTCCTTTCCTTTGCAATGTTGAACCTCCTGTCCTACACACTTCTCTCTCTCTCTCCTAATCCCATCCCACCACCGCCACTCTGACTCTCCCAATGTCTCCCTCCCTCATCCTCTCTGCTCCAGCTCCCTCACACATATGAAAGGAACACACACTGGGTCTTGTGGCCTCGTCCCGCCCGTTGTTGGGAAAGGCGAGGTGATAAGATAGGGTGAGAGGTGAGAATCGAGAAGCGCTGAGGCGGGGGATAGGCGGTTTCTCGCCTCCCTGAATTGCATTGGCCCGGTCTTGCCGCGAAATCGGCTTCTTCCCAGAAAGACGCAAAGCTAATTTAAATATTTATGACATTATTTACAAATCACTAGCAAGTCCCGGATGCAATAGTCCAGGCTCACTTGACTTTACCTGCTCACCAGCGGGAATCACGGCTGGTCTCCACCAGCAGAGACCAGACATGATGACTTCGCTGGGGGGGGCAATTGGAGGCCATTGAAGGCCACCCCCTCCCCTCAGGTGGTAGACGGCAGGGCTAGGCAGTGCACAGGATTGTCATTAGTGCATTAGCGTGAGGTTAACACACACTAAACAGCAAACAAAAACCAACCTCACACATCATCAGAACAAAGACAAAAGGATGAAGTATTGTCACTATTTTTTAAGAAAAAATGGTTCAAAATCTGTGGTTGCAAGAGACAAAACCTAACTTGAATTCCATCTCAGAACAAATCATCACAAGTTTCAGTCTGAATCACTCAAAACACAATGTACTTCGTAACCTTTTCTGGAACCAAAGGTTTTTTTAAAAAATCACTGGTGCCTGCCTAGCGACCTGGTATTGCCCACCAGGCACTCTGACAGTGTCCACTGAGCACCTTAACTCTGCTGGCTGCAGTACCAAGGGGCCCTGAGGGGGCAAAGCCTGTGGAGGTGGAGCTATGACTGGGGTGGGGAGGTGGGGGGGTGGGTGCTGAGAGAATGGGAAGTCTGCGGGGGAGGGGGCGTGATGTCCATATGTGGTGGGGGGCGGGGGGGCAATATCCATGAGGGGGGTCCTGATGACTGTGCATTGGGTGGGGAGGATAGATCAACATAGGAGGTGATCAGCTGGGGGCAAGTGGGTGATGATCATGGGTGGGTGCCGATGTCCACGGGGCGGGTAGAGGTGGTGGCAGGAGATCGGTGTGCCTGCACAATGGCGCTCAAAGAACTTGGCAGCCGGCTTCCCTGGCGAGCTCTACCTCTGCCCACAGCCCCCACCCAACCATCGGCTGGTCAGAATCACATTCTGACACTTGGTATGCACTGTGTGACTCGGTGTTTAAAAACAACCCGGCACAATTCCCTCCTGTTCTCTTGCTTGCTCAACATCTAGAATTTTTTCGTAAGATTGGGTCCACTAATGTTTTAAAACTACTTGTACGACAGCTTCCTGTAATAACAAATGATACAAAACATTGGGGTCAAAGAGGGTCTAAGAGTATGCCACCTATCCCCCATCCCAATTCTAGGCTCTCCCACTAGCAGGCAAGTTTCCATATTCCCTCTATCAATTCTTTGCAGTCTTGAAAAGCTCACTGGATCGTCATTATGCATTAGCGTGAGATTAACACACACTAAACGATAAACGAAAACCAACATCAGGCATCATCAAAACAAAGACAAAAGGATTATTGTGACTTTTTTTTAAGAAAATATAGATCAAAACAATCTGTGGTTGCAGAAGACTGTAACCAACTCGAACTTCATCGCAGAACGAATCACCAAACTACTTTCAGTCTGAATCACTCATCGTACTTTGAAACTTTTTTGGAATCATAGAAAATTTTTTTTTTAAAAAAACCACCAATATCAAGGACTTACAGCAAAGGTCCTTACTTCTGAGCTCAACAGCTCCTGCCTGCACTCCTGGGGCTAACTCCCATCCTGCTCAGCAAGACCCATGTCCCACAAATAAGTAAAAAACAAACTCCCACACTTCCCACCACGTGACCTCCTATCTAGCCATATCACCATATTCTCACGTGACCACTCCATCTACATTTTAATTGGGACACCTAGTGACCTGAAATGTCACAGAATATACACTAGGAAATGATGCACAGATCACTGTGTGGTCAACACAGTTAAAGGAAATGAAAATGCATAACTATTTGTATACATATTGTATGTATTGTAAATTTTCTGCAGGAAAGAAAACAGAAATTCAAAAGTCAGTTTTAGGCTAAGTGGTAATAAAGTCCAGGAATCTTGTGTCCAGCCTACTCAGGCATCCTGGGTGTGTGATTACACCAGTTGGTGGTGTTGGCGATTTCTTATGGCTGGTGTCCTCACCGTGAGCAGCACAGGACATTTCACCTGTGTGTCCATCAGGTGCAGGATTCACTACATTGTACTCTGCTGGACTCTGCATCCCCAGTGCTGCAGGGGGCTGGTGCCATAGGCTGGATGACTGGAATGCTGAGGCACCTGGTGGTGCTGGTTCCGTTACTTGTAGATGAGAGCGATTGTGTAGATAATGGGCATTGTCTAAAGCTACCACACAACTGTCTGGTTGTGGGCACTGCTGTGTATCACTGCCAATTGGTCACGGCCAAGTGTGGTCTGAATCCTGACCGTTTGACCAGGTGTTAGAGGGCCGCCGAGTCTGTGGGCATCTCAGTTATAAAGATTTTGCTTATTAGTCTGCCATTCTGAATGCAGACTGTGCCAAGTCCATGCTGGGAGCCGTCTGCTGATACGAATATGGATGCACAAAGTTCCATCGAGAATCCTGAACACCTTGGTACTTCCTGTTCCGCTTCTTCATTGGGCGTTATGGTCTGAGCAGCTTTCTTCAAATGTATCTGGACAATATATATCCTGGCTGTATCATCTTTAACTGCAGCCACCATCGCTGAAACCTATTCCTTGCCCTTGGCAAATTTCTGCTGCATGGCTATTGGTAATCTTCTTGGAGCACAGATTGTTTTTGATACTAAATTATCTTGCCTCTGGTGGTATACAGTGGGTAGCTTGGCAATAATGTCACAACAGAACAGCTCTCCATTTGCTGTCTTCTCTGGGGCTTGAAATTGTAGAGCACACATTTCTGGACCAAGCTGAATGAGCTCCAATGCAATTCTGTCCCAAAGCCCTAGGTTTTATGTTCTGGTCAACTCTATGGAACTTGAAAGTTTCTCGTGTGCAGTGGAGGTTTCCTACACTTCCAGTGAGGATTGCCTGTTTGCTGTAAGTCACAAGATCCATCTGAGTGCTGGAAGCTGGGGTTGCCAGATCTATTTTCCATAACCTTAGCTGGCTAGTATGTTACTCTTCACTCCAGCGCCAATAGGAACATAGAAATATAGGATTAGAAATATAGATCATGGCTGATCTCTCCCTGGTCTCAAATCCACCTCCCCACCTGTTCCCATATCCCCGAAACGTTTTCTATTAGAAATATATCTATCTCGCTCTTGAAACCATTCAATGATTCAGACTCCACTGCGCTATGGGGCAGCGAGTTCCACAAACTCACCACCCTCTGCGAGAAGTAGCTCCTCCTTATCTTGATTTTAAATCTACTGCCTCTCAACCTGTACCTGTGATTTCTTGCTCGAGATTCTCCCATAAAAGGAGACATTTGGTCTATGTTTACTTTATCAATCCCTTTTAGTATTTATATAACTCGATCAGATCCCTCTCGTCCTTCTAAACTCCATCGAGTACAAGCCCAAACTATTTAATCTCTCCTCATACATCAACCCTTTCATCCCTGGAATCAATCTGGTGAATCTCCTCCGAGCTGTCTCCAATGTCACCACATCCTTCCTCAAAAAAGGAGACCAAAACAGTACACAATATACCAGGTGTGATCTCACCAACACCCTATACAATTGTAACAACACTTCTCCACTTTTATACTCCAGTCTCTTTGCAATAAATGCCAATGTCCCATTTGCCTTTTTTATACTGACTGCGTACTGACTTTCTGCGATTCATGTACAAAGACACCCAGATCCATCTGCAAGGCCATCATGTCTATCCTCCACTGGTGGAGGCCAGCTGTGATTCCTGCTGGTGAGAAGCTCAAAAGGCAAAGTCAGGTGAGCCCGGACCAAATGAATCTGCTTTCCATTTAGGTAATAATCTCCCTTTCCATTTTCTACCAAAATGGACAACATCACACTTATCCACATTAAATTCCATCTGCCAAATCTCCAAGCCTCTCTATATCCGTCTGGAAGATCTTCATTGTCTGCTTCCCACCTATTTCAGCATCATCTTGACTTCAGTCTGGTGTTACTGCCAATTATTTTGAGGATGGTGAAGACCTTCTCTGTGACAGTGCTGACACTCTCACAGTAGAGTGTGGGGGAAGGCTCTGTAGCTTCAGTGTTTTGATTGAACTCTAATTCATTCATCTTACTGATGCTTCTACCTGGGGAGAATCAACAGCTGCCATGTTGCTGATGGCACAGGCAGGCTGCTGTGGTTCAGATCTACAGCAGTGATTCCATTTCCCACATTTGTTGCATCCTTTACCACATGCAAAACAAACTGTTCTGTTCAGTGGGTGCTGCCCACTGCAATTGGATTGGGGCTGTACATCAAATACTCCGGTTTCCCTTCGTAAAATCTCTGCTTCTTTTCTCTGACTGTTCATCTATTGTTGGCTGTTTGTAATGTAAAGTCTTTGCTTTGTGGTAGCTGCTTGCAGACTAAATCACTGTACGTTCCACAAACTAATCGATCCCTGATTAGCTCTTCAATGAGATTTCCGAAAATTTCTTTACCAATATCTTCAGGTGGCCAGGTGAGATTATATTGACTCATCTGCTTTTTGATCAGTTGAATTGAACACATGTCTACTAAGGATTAGATTTTTTTACCAAGAGGTAGATGTTCTCGAATTGTTTCAGGATTATCTCAGGATCTTCTCTTCCTTCCTCTGTTTGCAAAACAAACGATTTATTTTTCAACAACTTCAGGCCCAGTAAGTTTAACCGAGGAGATGGCTGTACCATTTTTGATTTTCAGAGAGTGCAGCACTGCAGTAAATCCTTAAGAACATTTTCCCAACTATCTGCAGTATTTTCATCAAAGTTGAGTAGGTTGATGAGGCAAAGTCCTTTTCCGATATGGCCAACTCTCAACACTGTGCAAATGGTTATGGGTTCCCCAAATCACTGACAACAAAGACTTCTAATTAAGGTCTTCTTTTCCTGAGCTCTACAGCTACATACAACACTTATTCTCCGCCCATATTCCTGCCATGTGATTGCTTTTGTAGCCGCATCATCATGTTCTCCCATGATCACTTGGTCTCCAAAAACTATCCATAGAATCCCAACTGTGCACAAGGAGACCATTTTATCCACAGACTTTCCAACGAAGGCCAGAATTTTACTAGCACACCTGCCCAAGGCTCATGGGATCGCACCCGAGGCTAACAGAGAATGTTATTCTGCGAGCCTCGCCTGCTGCGATTTCAAGACGCACATGCTGGTAAAATCAGGGCAGAAGGGTCATCCAAACTCTATTCTCTCGCCACAGATACTGTCAGACCTGCTGATATGGTCTCCTCCCATTCCTATGTCAGAGGGAGGAAATTTGAGAGGGCGCGACTAAAGGTACAGCTGCCAATGTTAGGGACAAATGGAAATCGGGTGATCACCAGAAAGGAGAGAAAATGGTGCTGGAGGAAGAGACAGAAATTGGGAAGGGAGAGACTGTAATGGTATTTAAAAAGCAGAATGGAGATTTAATGGGGAAGGAAATTATGCAGTGTGTGAAGATTGCCTCATGGTGGACTCAAAACTGTGAAATGCACCATCAACTTAGTCACATTACATTTGTGTTACACTTGTCATTTCATACATAGCTTTTGCAGAAGGTCTGCAGGGAAGCTACAATACTGGTAGTGGACCACAGATTTTTAAACACCATTTCCTTTACAGCATGATGATGGTTGGGGATGGGGGGAGGGTGGCTGTAAAAAACAAAGAAAATTGCAGCACAGGAACAGGCCCTTTGGCCTTCCAACCCTGCACCAACCATGCAGCCCAACTGAACTAAAATCCCCTATCCTTCTGGGAACCATATCCCTCTCTTCCCATCCTATTTGTGTATTTATCATGACGCCCCTGAAAAGTCACTATCATATCTGCTTCCACTACCTCCCCCGGCAGCGAGTTCCAGGCACCCACCACCCTCTGTGTAAAAAAATTCCCTTGTACATCTCCTTTCAACTAGAAGATCTTTCTCCCTCTAGCCTGCAAAAATTTTTTAGCTCAGGCAGCAAACTTAACATTTCCATTTCCCACTCCCCAACAACATCTCCCCTCCCCGCCCAAAATGGGAATACCCTCATAACAGACAGGATCAGTTGAGACATCTTGGAAATGTAAACACAGAGTACCTTGAGAGTGCCTAAATTTTACAACTAACAACAGAGGCAAGGTTGGATTTGTAAGAGAAAATTACTCAGGTACTTTATCCATTAGAATAGTGACCTTACTCCAGGAAGATACACACTGTGACACCCTGAGATCAGGAAAGCCACTGTATGAATCATAGTATCGTAAAAATCACAGTGTAGAAGGATGCCATCCAGTCCAGCGAGTCTGCACCGACTCTCCAACAGTGCATCTTACCCAGGCCAACCCACATGTTTACCCCGCTTAACCCCCTAGCCTGCACATCTTGGGACACGAAGGGACAATTTAGCATGGCCAATCCACCTAGCCTACACATCTTTGGAGTGTCGGAGGAAACCAGAGCACCCTGAGGAAACCCACGCAGACACGGGGAGAATGTACAAACTCCACACAGAAGGTGACCCAATCCAACCCATTATTTCATAATGAGTTATAGAACATGCTTAATCATTTCTATATTAATAGAACTCTCATCAACTTTGAATGGTAAAAATAAAATAAATATTTACACTCTGGACGCATGGCTTCCACACTCAATGTTGTGGGCAATCAGCAGTACCTCACTTCTCTTGAGTGGCACAGTGGTTAGCACTGATGCCTCACAGCGCCTGTTCGGGTACTCTGAGGGAGAATTTAGCATGACCAATGCACGTAAGCTCACGTCTTCGGAGTGTGGGAGGAAACCGGAGCACCTGGAGGAAACCCCCACAGACATAGGGAGAATGTGCAAACTCCGCACAGACAATGACCCAAGGCTGGAATTGAACCCAGGTTCCTGGCGCTGTGAGGCAGCAGTGCTAGCCACTGTGCCACCCATACAAAGAACAAAAGTTATTCTGCGAAGATTTAGCCAGGATAAAAATCCATAGTTACCAGCAGAGATTTACACGTATAATTTACACAGTGTGCATGACCCAGAAACTGACCATTCAGTCCAATCAGCTCACACCAGTTCCACTCTTCCCATCTCTATCACAACTTAACACCAACAACTTGTATCTTATATGGCACCTTCAGCAGAATGAAAGAACCCAAATATAATGCTTCACAGGAACATTATAAAACAAAGTATTACACCAGGTTAGGCCAGGTCAGTCAAAGAGGTTAGTTTTAAAGAAGGAGAATGAGGTAGAGAGGTACAGGAGGGATTCCCAAACTTGGACCCAGACAACATGAGGATGCAGCCAACAACCAATGGTGGAGCAATTATAAATGGAGCTGCACAAAAGGCCAGAGTTAGAGACCTTTTGAGGGTTGTGGCATTGGAGGAATGACAGAGATGGGGAGGGACAAGTTCATAGAGGGATTTGAAAACAAGGATGTGAATCTTATAACCAGGGTGTTACCTGACTGGGAGCACAGGCCTGATGGGGTGAGGGAAGTCACTGAGCGTTCAGGCCAGCTTAAGGATGACCTCAACTTGATGGAGGATAGATAAAAGCAAATTACTGCAGATGCTGGAGTCTGAAACCAAAAGAAAAAATGCTGGAAAATCTCAGCAGGTCTGGCAGCATCTCTAAGGAGGGAAAAGAACTGACGTTTCAAGTCCAGATGACCCTTTATCACAGCTTTGTCAAAGCTTCTTTTGATGGAGGTTGGAATGTGGGATGGCTGCCAGGAGGGGTGGGATAGTGGGGTCTACAGGTCATGAAACACAGGAAAGAACATCTGTACTCCATACTGGAACTACTTCCTGTGAAAATAGTAATGGCAAGGAAGTGAACACTGAACTTATTAAAATTACGGAGAGTTTCAAAGGAGTGGCCAGGCCAGATTACAGTGTGAAATTTTAAAAAAAACAAGAGTTGCTGGAAATAAGAGCAGGTCTGGCAGCATCTGGGGATGATTCAGGTTGATCCTTATCAGATGATATGGTGAGGGAGTCAGTGGCACCCTCAGTTTAAGAAAATGCTCAAAGAGAGGAGTAGCAGAATAAAGGGGAATTGTGATTGGGAATGGAATGTTTTCCCGGAAGAGGCAGAGACTCCAATTGTAGATTCACAGCATTGTTAATCAGGGTTAAATGCACCATCAGCTTAGTCATTTTACTCTTGTAAGAACATAACTTTTGCAGTAGGCCAGCAGAGAAACAGCAATACCAGTGAAACACAGAGGGATTTCTAAACTCCATTCCCTTTAGAGCAAGTTGGTGCTGGGGGGGCGGGGAGGGGCTTCAATTGGAAGATCTTTCTCCCTCCACCCTGCAAAAAAACTTCAGCTCAGGCGGCTAAACCAACATTCCCGCTTCCCATTCCCCAACAAACCCCACCCCCTCCCCCCAAAGTGAGAAAATCCTGGCAACTGAAAGAATCAATTGAGACATCTTGGAAATTACAGATTCTGCACACTTCTGGCACAGTGGAAGGAAGCCACTCAGCCCAAACAGGTTCTCCCAATGAACAACTCACATCGTGGCATTCTCCCACTAACTCTGCGCATTCTGTCCCTTCAGATAAAAGTGCAATTGTGAAATGCTTGGAGTGACGCTGCCTTCCTCACACTCTCAGGCAGTTCAAATCTGAGCCTCTTGCTGCAGGGGAATATTTATCTTCACTTCTCTTTTACCAGTCACTTTTAACTTGTGCCCTCTAGCCTCCGTCCTTTCACCAATGGGAATATTTCGCCCCTATCGATGTTAGTGAGTTTGTACAGCAGTGTTGTTTAAGGCAGTGGTGGAAAACCTGCAGCCTGGGGGCCACGTGCAGCCCACCAGGGTTCTGACTGTGACCCATCCTCAAAGTTACAAAGCCAGTGCTCAGAGTGGACTATAGCTCACGTGCAGATTTCCCACATTCTGCTGGTTGTCATAGCGTCGTGTTTTTCCTACTGGTGTGACTGAAGCGATACACACATAAAGCAAAAGCAAGTTTATTTATTGGCAAAAGTATGTTACATTAACACTGCAGTGAAGTTACTGTGAGAATCCCCTGGTCACCACACTCCTGCGCCTGCTCGGGTACACTGAGGGAGAATTTAGCATGGCCAATGCACCTAACCCAACATGTGTGAGAGGAAACCGGAGCACCCGGAGGAAACCCACGCAGACACAGGGAGAATGTGCAGACTCTACACAGACAGTGACCCAAGCCGGGAATCGAACCCGGGTCCCTGGTGCTGTGAGGCAGCAGTGCTAACCACTGTGCAGCCCAAGTGAAGTGAACTGTGTACTGATTGCCCACAATGCTGGGCTCACTGCTCCCACAAAGTGTAAATATTTATCTTATTTTTACCATTCAAAGTTGGTTAGAGTTATGTTAATATATAAATGATTAAACATAGCTCATTATAACATGTTTAGCGTGTATTTAAACCTTTAAATCAGCGCCAGGTTTAAAAGGAGGCCTGGTGTAGACAGCGGGCAGCGTCTGAGCGGGCAGCGGAGTGAGAGGGAAGCAGAGTGAGCTAATAGGGCTTAATATCAAAAAGGGCTTGAGGGAAAAAAGGCCAGGTGAGTTTGTTTGAAAAAACAAGGCAAAAAAAAAATTTTTTTTCAAAACTACTACAGTGAATAATGGAGGGGCATGTGATGTGTGGTTTCTGTATGATGTGGGAACTGGTGGACCCCAGGGTCCTCCCCAGTGACCATGTCTGTAGTAAGTGCAGGTTGCTGGAGGAGCTCCAGCTCAAGGTGGATGAGCTGGCCTCTGAGCTACAGACACTGAGGCTCATCAAGGGGAGAAAGGGTGCCATTGTCAATGGGGTGCAAGTGACATCCACCCCCCCCCAGACTGGCTAACTCTAAGGGTCAGGGACAAGAGGGGGCTGCTGGGAGGACGAAGGGGGGTGAGGAGCGGAGGCCTCAGCCTCTTAATCTGCATAACAGGTTTGAGGTTCTTGCTTCCAGTCTGGAAGAGGACGAGGCAGGTGAGGTTGGTGAGCAAACTGCACACGGTACAGTGATGCAGCAGGACATAGGCAAAGAGAAGGGGAAAAGGAACGTAGTAGTGATTGGGGATAGTGGGGTGAAGGGTATTGACACTGTCCTTTGTCACAATGACAAAGTGCACAGAAGGGTGTGTTGTCTGCCTGGTGCTCGGGTACGGGATGTCGCAGCTGGGCTGCAGAGGAACCTGGAGTGGGAGGGTGAGAATCCGATCGTTGTGGTACATGTGGGTGCCGGCGACGTAGGCAAAGTGCGGACTGAGGATCTGGCGAGGGAGTATGAAAAGCTGGGAATGGAATTAAAAAGTAGAACCGACAAGGTGGTCATCTCTGGGCTACTGCCTGAACCGAGTGCAGACGGGCGTAGGGTTGACAGGATTAAGGAAGTGAATGGGTGGCTCAGGGATTGGTGTGGGAGGAATGGGTTTGAATTTATGGGGCATTGGCACCAGTATTGGGGTAGGTGGGACCTGTTCAGGCGGGATGGGGTTGGTCTGAACCGTGCTGGGACCAGAGTGCTGGCGAATCGAGTAAAGAGGACTGTAGACAGGGCTTTAAACTAATTGGGGGGGGGGGGGGGTGAGAGGGTAGGTGACGTTACGAGGTCTAAAGTTAAGGATAGGGTACAGGTAAGGGAAGAGGCCGAGGATGTCCCAATAATAGAGGGAGTGGGGGCATGAGTATGGTTGGTGGCGTTACGGCAAATAGGGTCCAGGTGAAGGCTGGGATGAAAGCACTTTATCTGAATGCACGAAGCATTCGGAATAAAGTGGATGAGCTGGTGGCGCAGATCAACACAAATGGATACGATCTGGTGGCCATTACAGAGACGTGGCTGCAAGGTGACAGGGACTGGGAGCTGAATGTCCAGGGGTATCAAGTGTTTAGGAAGGATAGGCAGGAGGGAAAAGGGGGGTGCATAGCTCTGCTGATTAAGGATAGCATCAAGGTGGTAGCAAGGGATGATATTGGAGCCAAAGAGCAGAAAGTGGAATCGTTGTGGGTGGAGATTAGGAACAGCAAAGGGAGGAAGACGCTGGTGGGTGTCGTCTATAGGCCCCCGAATAATGATCTGGAGGTGGGGCGGGCTGTTAACGCGCAAATAAGTGCAGCATGCAGGAATGGGACGGCCGTAGTTATGGGGGATTTCAATCTGCATATTGGTTGGTCGACCCATGTTGGACGCGGTGGGCTCGAGGAGGAGTTCTTGGAATGCTGCCGGGATAATTTCCTTGAACAGTGTGTGTTGGAGCCGACGAGGGAGCGAGCTATCTTGGATCTGGTACTATGTAATGAGGCAGGTAGAATTAGGGACCTTGCGGTGAAGGATCCTCTTGGAGAGAGTGATCATTGTATGGTGGAGTTTCTGGTGCAGATGGAGGAGGAGAAAGTGGGTTCCCGGACACGCGTCCTTTGTTTGAATAGAGGGGAGTACGGTAGGATGAGAGAAGAATTGGCGAATGTTGACTGGGGGAGCGCGTTGGAGGGAGGGTCTGCTGAGGAGCAGTGGAGGATCTTTAAGGAGATCTTTCTTGGTGCTCAGCAGAAATTTATCCCGATGATCAAAAAGGACCGTAGGAGGAGAGGTAATAAGCCGTGGATAACGAAGGAGGTGAAGGGAAGTGTTAAATTAAAAGCGGAGGAATTTAGAGTAGCTAAGAGTAGTGGGCGAGAAGAGGATTGGGAGAGGTTTAAATGTCAACAAAGATTGACAAAGAAGTTGATAAAGGAGGGTAGGAGAAACTATGAAGCTGGGCTAGCGCTTAATATAAAAAAGGATAGCAAGAGTTTTTATAAATATATAAAAAGGAAGAGGCTGGCTAGGGTGAACGTTGGTCCTTTAGAGGATGAGAAAGGGGACCTAGTGGTAGGGGATGGGATATGGCTAAGATATTGAATAACTTTTTTGTTTCTGTCTTCACGGAGGAGGACGTGAATAATTTGCCAGGTGTTAGCGATGGAAAGGTGGTAGGACTGGAGGGTCTTAATGACATTACTGTTACTAGAGAGGTGGTGCTCGACAGACTGGAGGGGCTGATTGTGGACAAGTCCCCAGGACCGGATGGAATGCATCCGAGGGTTCTGAAAGAAATGGCGGAGGTTATAGTGGATGCCTTGGTGGTTATTTTCCAGACGTCGCTGGATTCCGGGGAAGTGCCGGAAGATTGGAAAACGGCTAATGTTACGCCGTTGTTTAAGAAGGGTGCCAGGCAAAAGGCCGGTTAGTTTAACGTCTGTGGTAGGTAAAATGTTAGAATCCGTCATTAAGGAGGAAATTGCAAGGCATCTTGAGGGGAATTGCTTGATAGAGCAGACGCAGCACGGTTTCATTAAAGGGAAGTCGTGTCTGACAAATTTACTGGAGTTCTATGAGGATGTGTCTAGGGCAATGGATAGAGGAGAGCCGGTGGATGTGGTCTTTCTGGATTTTCAGAAGGCGTTTGACAAAGTACCTCATAAGAGGTTATTGCAGAAGGTCGGGGGACATGGAGTTGGGGGTAGGGTGTTAGCGTGGATAGAGGATTGGTTGTCAAATAGGAGGCAGAGAGTGGGGGTCAACGGGTGCTATTCGGATTGGCGGATGGTGACTAGTGGAGTGCCCCAGGGGTCGGTGCTGGGGCCTCAGCTTTTTACCATTTATATAGATGATCTGGAGGAGGGAACCGAGTGTAGGGTGTCAAAATTTGTTGATGACACCAAGATTGGGAGAATGGCAAATTGTGCGGAGGGTGTGGAGAGTCTGCAGAAGGATCTAGATAGGCTGGGCGAATGGGCCAGGAAATGGCAAATGGAATTTAATGTTGGCAAGTGTGAGGTGATCCACTTTGGTAGGAAGAATGGTAGGAAGGACTATTACTTACGTGGCGAAAAATTGCAGCAGGCGACGGTGCAAAGGGACCTCGGGGTCCTTGTGCATGAGTCGCAAAAACCCAGCTTGCAGGTGCAGCAGGTGGTCAGGAAGGCGAATGGGATGCTGGCCTTCATAGCAAGGGGGATTGAATATAAAAGTAGGGAGGTCTTGCTGCAGCTGTATAGGGCATTGGTGAGGCCGCAGCTGGAGTACTGTGTGCAGTTTTGGGCGCCGCACCTGCACAAAGATATTTTGGCCTTGGAGGGAGTGCAGAGGAGGTTTACTAGGCTGATACCGGAGTTGAGGGGGTTGAGCTATGAGGAGAGGCTGAATAAACTAGGCTTGTACTCGTTAGAGTTTAGAAGAATGAGGGGAGATCTCATTGAGACGTATAAGATGATGAATGGGATGGATAGGATAGAGGTGGAGAGACTCTTCCCGCTCAAAAAAGACAGTAGGACTAGGGGGCACAGCCTCAAGATAAAGGGGGGGCGGTTTAGAACAGAGTTGAGGACGAACTTCTTCACTCAAAGGGTGGTGAATCTCTGGAATTCTCTGCCCGTTGAAGTGGTGGAGGCTGCCTCGCTAAATATTTTTAAGAAGCGGGTTGATGGGTTTTTGATAAGCGAGGGGATTAAGGGTTATGGGGAGAGGGCGGGAACGTGGAACTGAGCCAGGACAGATCAGCCATGATCTTATTGAATGGCGGGGCAGGCTCGAAGGGCTGGATGGCCTACTCCTGCTCCTATTTCTTATGTTCTTATTTTTGGGGCCATGGTTAGTGAACAAGCTAGATTTCAATGCTGGAACGCCCATCGTTTCTCCAGGGGAGCACTGGACACGGGAAGATGATGTGAAACTTGGTAGAGAGACAGAACCCGGTGGAAAGCAGCAACTCTGCATCCGCTGCAATTTAATTCCATTTCCCTCCCCAGATATAAGATCAGTGGCAGTGTCGGTGGCAGTGTCGGCAGCACTGCGGCAAAACCCCGGGGGAATCACTGAATAGCATCCAAACTAACAGCCCTCCCTCCAAACCAACCCGAGGGGCGCGGAATTCTCCGGACTTGCGGCGAGCGCGACCGGAAAAAAAAACTTTGCAAAGACTTTCCAAACTTCTGAGCGTGGCCGGATCCCCCCCCCGCGGCGAAATCTGCCTGAAGTCCCTCCTTCCTCACCCCCTCCTTCACCCAGATGGGAGAAGCTCCGGCTGACAGGCAGCTTACACTAACCTGTCCGAGCCAAAGAGGCTGAGCAGACACCGCCTCCCTGTTCATCACTGCGATCTGTCCCTCCTCCACCCACACACAACGGACCAGAATAAAAGAGAGGGGAAGTGTGCCGAAGTTGGCCTTGACCGAGGTGGGGAACCTGGCCGCAGAGGGACTCCGAGTTAACAAGTTACTGCATCGCTGCTGAAAGGTAGGAGGAGATTTTGGGCTGTTTTGTGGCCACAGTGTGGGTTCAGCTGTGTTAGCTCAGGACTGGTCCCTCTGTTTGATGAAGTCTGCTGCTTCCCAAACTAAATAGCCGTTTTCTCTCTAACAAGAGAGATGACTAAGGTCCCTGAACATAGAATTCCCACAGTGCAGGAGGAGGCCATTTGATGGTGCTGCCTCACTGTGCCAGGGACCTGGGTTCGATTCCAGCCTGGTGTCAATGTCTGTGTGGAGTTTGCACACTCTTCCCATGTCTGTGTGGGTTTCTTCCAATTTTCCACCAACGTTCGTGGATGTCTGGGTTAGGTGGATTGGCTGTGCTAAATTCATTCTCGGTGAAGGGGGATTGGCAGGATAAATACATGGGGTTATGGGGATAGGGCCTGGGTGGGATCGTTTTCAGTGTAGGCCTGATAGGCTGAATGGCCTCCTTCTGCACTGTAGGCTTCTATGATTTTCACAGCGCCAGAAACCTGGGTTTGACTCCAGCCTTAGGTCACTGTCAGTGTGGAGTTTGCACACTCTCCCCATGTCTGCATGGGCTTCCTCCAGGTGCTCCAATTTCCTCAAACAATCCAAGTATGTCTGGGTTAGGTGAATTGGCTGTGCTAAATTCATTCTCAGTGTCAGGGGGAATAGCAGGGTAAATACATGGTGTTATGGGGATACAGCCCTGGGTGAGATTGTGGTCAGTGCAGGCTTGATTGGCCGAATGGCCTCTGCATTGTCAGGATTCTACGATCAAGTCCACACCAATGCTCTGACAAATTAGACAGAGGCCCCTTACCCCTCTCTATCCCTGTAATCTCACAAATTCACCATCCATCTAACCTACACATCTTGGGACAGTAAGGGGCAATTTAGCATGACTAATCCACATACCCTGCACATCTTTGGAGGAAACTGGAGCATCAGAGGAAACCTACGCAGACATGGGGAGAATGTGCAATCTCCACACAGATAGTGATTTGAAATGGGCTAGCTATTTATGTTACCTCATTACAGAACATGCACTAATTTACAAAGATATTAATAAGTAATAGTTTATGAATCTGAGTGAATAGTTATGGCTTTAATTTCAGCAGATTTCTGGTGAAATAAAGTTCCTCATACCTCCTGATTTTGCTCTGTGCAACTCATCTCCCTCTTCTGGCTTCTTGTCTCAGTTCCTACCTCCACCATCTCCAAATTTCCACATCCCCTCCCCAGATTGACCCACCACTTCCCCATTTATCATCTGTCCTCCTATTCCCCTGTCCCTTCTCCCATTTCTAACCCTTCTCTTGGGTTCCTACTTTGCTCTCACGTTGCCAGATTCTGGGAACTCGTTGCACAATTGCTGCTTGCCTGAAACCACAAACAAAAAAGAACAAGCTCAAAGGAATAAGCTGAATCACAGAATCCCTGCAGTGCAGTTTTGGCCCATCAAAACTTTACCGACCACAATCCCACCCAGGCCTTATCCCTGCAACCGCATGTATTTACCCTAGCTAATCCCCTTGACACTGAGGGACAATTTAGCATAGCCAATCCACCTAGCGCGTACACCTTTTGCAATGTCTACTACTGGCCTGTTATACTTCACTCACAGTTTTTTTTTCAGGGCATTTTAGGTGTGTCTGTGACAGCCATTGTTTTAATGTCTATTCCTTAGTTTTAACAGGTCTTTGAAGGAAATGTCCTTCTCTTCGCACAGTCCTGTTTGCCCTTTCACTTCCACCTTCACATTGGAAGGTGACCTTGCAATTTTAAGTAGATTGTCCTTTTTCATTTCAAACTGCAAAATTTCCATGCAGCTGAATGTCTGAAAATCATATTTTCAAAATCAAAGGGGCACAACCTCACGTGACTGGGGAGAATTCCGCAGCTGTCCTTCGAGTACTGGCACAGGATCCTTTATATCCACACTTCATTCTCCAACACTGTCTCATTACTGCACTCGGAGCATTGATACAAAATGTCACAGCTTTCTAGCAAAATTATACTTTGTTCGACTCAAGAGACCAGTTGAAGCTTTTGGAGTTCTAAATTCAAGCTATAACAGAGAAGTGTGTCTTCCACCAAGTGGCGTACAGACTTTGTGATTTTTGGCAATGAGTAGTCATACAGGTTTACAGCAGGAAAGAGGTCCTTTGGCCCAATTTGTCCATACTGCCCCTTTTTTTTTTGGTACACCACTAAGCTAGTCCCAATTGCCTGTATTTGGCCCATATCCCTCTACACCGTCTTACCCATGTATCTGTCTAAATGCTTTGTAAAAGAACGAAATTGTACCCGCCTCTACTACCACCTCTGGCAGCTTGTTCCAGACACTCATCACACTCTGTGGAAAAAAACTGACCACCTAAACCCTTCTCACCTTAAGCCTATGCCCTCTAGTTTTAGACTCTCCTATCTTTGGGAAAAGATATTGACTATCTAGCTGACCAATGCCCCTCATTATTTTATAGACCTCTATAAGATCACCCCTCAGCTTCCTACACTCCAGAGAAAAAAGTCCCAGTTTATCCAGCCTCTTCTTATAACTCAATCCATCAAATCCTGGTAGCATCCTAGCAAATCTTTTCTGCACTCTTTCTAGTTTAATAATATCTTTTTTTAATAATAGAGTAACCAGAACTATACTATACCAATATAGACAACTATACCTTTGGTTTTTGCACAGTAATTTGTATATACTGATCACACACACATTTATTCTGAAGCCATTGATATCCAATTACCACTAATAGTTCTGATTACTTCAGTTATGTCAGGTGAATATAGTTAACTAGTTACAGCCTCTATATACTTGTCTAATTATAATAATTAATTACTAACGAAACATGGCTACACCATTCAAACATCCATGCCTGCTGTTATGGCTACCTCCAAGAACAAAGAAGAAAATTACAGCACAGGAACAGGCCCTTCGGCCCTCCAAGTCTGCACCGTCCATGCTGCCTGACTGAACTAAAACCCCCTGCCCTCCTGGGCACCATATCCCTCTATTCCTATGCACTTGTCAAGATGCCCCCAAAAAGTCACTACCATATCTGCTTCCACTACCTCTTCTGGCAACAAGTTCCAGGCATCCATCACTCTGTTTTTTTTAAAAAAAACTGCCTTGTACATCTCTTTTAAACCTTGCCTCTTGCACCTTAAACCTGCCCCCTAGTAATTGATTCTTCCACTCTGGGGGGGGGGGGGAAAAAAGCTTCTGACTATCCACTCTCATAATCTTGTAGACTTCTATCAGGTCTCCTCTCAACCTCTGTCGCTCCAGTGAGAACAAACCAAGTTTCTACAACCTTTCCTCATACCTAATGCCCTCGATACCAGCCAACATCCTGGTAAATCTTTTCTGTACCCTCTCCAAAGCCTCCACATCCTTCTGGTAGTGTGGCGGCCAGAATTGAACACTAAGTGCAGCCTAACTAAAGTTCTATAAAGCTGCAACATGACTTGCCAGTTTTTAAACTCAGTGACCCAGTGGGTGAAGGCAAGCATGCCATATGCCTTCTTGACTATCTTCTCCATCTGCACTGCCACTTTCGTGACCTGTATACCTGTACACCCAGATTCCTTTGCCTATCAATACTCTTAATATATATTTCCTATCTGTATTCGACCTTCCATAATGCATTACCTCACATTTGTCTCGATTAAACTCCATCTGCCATCTCTCCGCCCAAGTCTCCAACTGATCTATATCCTGCTGTATCCTCTGATGTTCCTCATCGCTATCCGCAAATCCATCAACCTTTGTGTCATCCACAAACTTACTAATCAATCCAGTTACATTTTCCTCCAAATCATTTATATATATTACAAACAGCAAAGGTCCCAGCACTGATCCCTGAGGAACACCACTTGTCACAGCCCTCCATTCAGAAACACACCCTTCCACTGCTACCCTGTCTTCTGTGACCGAACCAGTTTTGTATCCACCTTGCCAGCTCACCTCTGATCCCATGCAACTTCACCTTCTGCACCAGTCTGCCTTGAGGGACCTTGTCAAAGGCCTTACTGAAGTCCATGTAGACAACATCCACTGCCCTACCCTCATCAATCATCTTCATCACTTCCTTGAAAAACTCGATCAAGTTCATGAGACACAACCTCCCCTTAACAAAACCATGTTGCCTCTCACTAATTTGTCCACTTATTTCCAAGTGGTTCAGAGTTCCCATCCTCTTATCCCTTGTTTATCTTGTTTGTGCTCCCCATTTGTAAGTGTGGGAACTGCACACAAACACCTTCACAGCAGCTTCCCAAGGAACTCTGTCATACTTTGAGCTTTTAACCAAAATTATATGCTTAGAACAGTGGAGTGGGTGCAAAATCAGGCAAACAGTCCAGTTGAGTACTGAGGGAGTGCTGCACTGTTGGAGGGGGCAGCATATTGAGTTCCACGCTCTATCCTTTTGATTCTGATGCATGCTATCTTTGCATGGAGTACTATCGCTTTGTGAAAAAGGTTTAATTGCCAAATTCAAACAGAAACTAAACCAATCAATATTACTTTGCTGTTATTTTATAGATGGACAAGAAACATCTTGAACTGCACCTTTGGGATTTTAGCAATAATGTTCCAATCTTGAAAGGTAAGTTCAATTTCCACTTACAAGCAATGTAACAATGTGATCCATTCTTGACATTTGTGATTAATGTCATTGCTATGTACAACCTGAGTTCAGGACTGTTTAAAAAAAAAAATGACAGGAAGAACTGTACAGGGCAGCATGGTGGCACATTGGTTAGCACTGCTGCCTCACAGCACCAGGGACCTGGGTTTGATTCCCAGCTTGGGGTCACCGTTTGTGTGGAATTTGCACATTCTCCCTGTGTCTGCATGGGTTTCCTCCGGGTGCTCCGATTTCTTCCCACACTCCAAAGATGTACGGATTAGGTGGATTGAGCAAGCTAAATTGCCCCTTAGAGTCATAGGACTAGATTAGATAAATGCATGGTGTTGTAAGGATAGGGCCTGGGTGGGATTGGTGTAGACTGGATGGGCTGAATGGCCTCCTGTACTGTATGATTCTAAAGGAGACTGTTACTTGTGTGGAACATTGCAAGTCAGGAGAGTATGCTGATCTTGACCTTCCATCCTCAGTTCCAACAGCAAATGTGAGTAGCTCAGGGGGCAAAATTCTGTGTGTACATGATGGGGTTGGGGGTGCATCTTGACATCATCCTGCACTCGGACGATATTCCAATCAGCGGATTGGCAGCATGGCCACCAACAATTATGGAGCCAATGGAAGGGATTTGCTGCCCTGCTGCCTGAAATATGACACTGGCCATCTGATCTTTAATCATCGCACGGACAGGTGGGCTCTTCACTTCTCAACTTTTCTCAATCAAGGACAGGAAGTGGGGGGCACAAGGTGGAGGGAGGAACACATCAATGAAGGCCCCTGCGGATAAGGGGCACCCTCCCCTCGGGGACCTGAGAGCTCCACTAGTCCTTACTCACCTGCCTCTCCTAGGACATCCCTAACTGTCCCGCTTCTGGGACTTAGCTTGGGAACAGTTCCAGGACTTATTTCCAGGCACAGCACTGCAGTACTTCTTCCGGCCACTGAGGCGCTGCGCCTGGATGAGTTGGTGAGCAGTTGGCCAATCTGATTAGCCAGTTTCCAAGGCGGGGTCTCCTTCCAGAGGTCAATCAACTTTGAAGCAATGGCCTTGCGAAAGTTGACAGGAGGGCATTACACTCCGAATCGAGATGGCAAGCACTGAGCACGCACCATCCGAAAAATTCTGCCCTTGGATACCTTCATGGAGGCTCTTGCACTGTTTTCACACCCTATGATCTAGGCTTGTTTCCCTCCTCCCATCACAACCCCACCAATGACAAAACCTTCAACCACCTCAGCCCCTCTTTTTCACCTCCCTGCCCTGCTTCAAAAACCTCATCAAGGAACGCCTTTTCCTCCTAAAGAGAAAATGCTGGAAAATCTCAGCATCTGTCAGGAGAGGAAAGAGCTAATGTCTCATTGTCAAAGCTAAAAGACACAAGAAGTGGCAAATATTTATACTTGTTTATATAATATTTATTAATAAATATTTATTTAGCAGCTAGCATAATTAAGGGCCCCATGCACCCTGGACATTCTCTCTTTCACCTTCTTCTGTCAGGAAAAAGATACAAAAGTCTGATATCACATACCAACCAACTCAAGAACAGTTTCTTCCCTGCTGCTGTCAGATTTTTGAATGGACCTACCTTGCATTAAGTTGATCTTTTTCTACACCCTAGCTATGACTGTAACACTACATTCTGCACTCTCTCCTCTCCTTCTCTACGAACAATATGCTTTGTCTGTATAGCGCGCAAGAAACAATACCTTTCACTGTATATACTAATACGTGTGACAATAATAAATCAAATCAAATACTGTAGGGTGAGGGAATGAAAGATAAGTTATTTCCACAGAAACTAGGGGTAAGGCTAAGAGCTGCTACTAGCAGTCCATAGGGAGAATAGAGCGTGTGAATGGCCAAGCAGCAGAGAAGCTGAAATTTAAAGGTCAACTGTGACAGAGTAAGATTGGGGGAGGTAGGTGGAAGAAAGGTCAAGTGTCTCTTAACTCTCCCATCATGACCCATTGTTCTTCTCATTATTTATTTCCAAAACCCTCTGGCCGTGTCTAGCAAGATACAGCGTGGAGGTGGAAATTTCACAAAATTAACTCATGCATTTTGTTTATTAGTTGAAGTGTTTCTGAATGGGACACTTTCCCCTACAGGGTAGTAGGAATGGGTTAACAGTCACCTTTCACTTAAGTCCTAAACTGGATGTTAATCGTGTAATCGATATCCAGTATCACAACACCAGGTTCTTACTGAGCCTACTCCCCAATCCAACGCTGGCATTTCCACATTATATATCCCAGTGACTTGTATTACATAAAGGGGTTACAGATGGCAGTGGCTGTTGGTGGAGAATTATATGTGGAGTTGGATCAAAGAAATCAGTAGTTTATGAAGAAGCAGAACGCCTGTTTACTTTACTGAACTGCAACGGAGGCTCAAATACAGAGCACCCAGTGTCAGCTTGTGTGATACTCGATCAGGGACCACATGCTTAGGGCTGATACTATACTTCATTCCAGAAGCAATGCTCAGCTGCCACTGAAAATTTCCAACAATGTAAAACTCGTCTTAGATCTCAGAAATCGCTGATTTCTGCTTTCTTTTATACTGCCCAAAATGACCTGGTTAATGATGAGTCTGATTATTTTCGGAATGAATATTACCAAACCTGTATTTAAATGAATGGAGTAAAACAGGAACTGAAAAAAATATGAGTGACGCAATGGTTTGTCTGAGAAGGCCAAAGACTGTCGCTATAGCATTTCCCAGTAGCTGATTGACTTCATTCAGTTTGACCCTGGGGAGAGGAGGCTTCAGGCAAACATTGAAGTTACCGGCAGCTCAGAAGTTGATCCAGAATGACATCAAATGGTAAGTTAGGGAAAAAAAAAGTTTCTCTTTACTGAATTTATTCGCATTAAAGAATGTTGCAGATTGTCGGCATACAGCTGCAGTTATTTTCAAGAAGAGAGAAAGTTTAGGTTCTGAGAAAGTTCTCAAACCTGATAGAAACGTAATTCTTCTCCAACTGAGATTTTGGGAAGCCGGGTCGAGGAGCCTTTGGTTTCTTGTTCAGTGACTGGCTGTTTCCCCTCATTCTGACAAAGGATAAACCAGTCCAATGACTTCTGTGTCAAGGTTGTTTCCAAATTCTCAGCTAAGGGAAATGAGTAGATGCAGGACAGCTGTCACACCTTCACTGGAGACAGTTGAGACTTGGAAGTGCATCCATCAATTCAGTCAGTATAATAAACTTGATATCAGTTAAAGATCTGGACTTTATGGGTGGCACAGTGGTTAGCACTGCTGCCTCACAGCACCAGGTACCCGGGTTCAATTCCAGCCGGGTCACTGTCAGTGTGGAGTTTGCACATTCTCCCCGTTTCTGTGTGGGTTTCCTCCGGGTGCTCCGGTCTCCTCCCAAAGTCCAAAGATGTGCAGATTAGATGGATGGGCCATGCTAAATTGATACTTAATGTCAAGGGGATTAGCAGGGTAAATATGTGGGGTTATGGGGATAAAGCCTGGGTGGGATTGTTGTTGGTGCAGGCTCGATGGGCTGAATGGCCTCCTACTGCACTGCAAGGATTCTATGGATTCTACCTTGGCGTACACGGCACAATTTCAAAATTTGCAGGAGACACAAAACTTGCAAGTTTTGTGAATTGTGAGGAGACTAGTATAAGGACATTAGGTGGGTTAATGCAGATGAAACTTAATGCAGAGAAGTGCAGAGAGACAACACAAAATAAAGAGTATAATTCTAAAGTGAGTGCAGCAGCAACTGGACCTGAGCGTAGAAGTGATTGACGCTGGACAGATGGGTTGCAAGTTTGGTTAATGAAGCATACAGCATCCTGGGCTTTATTAATAGGGGCCAAAGTATGAGAGCAAAGAAGGCTCATGAGGAAGGTTTTATCACATTGGGCATGTACTAATTGAAGTTTAGAAGATTGAGAAGTGACCTTGCGGTGTGAGGGGGAGGCTGGGCATTATGGTGGTGGTGCTGGGTTGGGGGTGGGGATTGCTTGACCGGGTAGACGATGGGAGGATGTTTTCCCTTTCATAGGGAGGAAATCAAGAAATAAGGGACACAGTTTCAAAATGAGAGGTTCTTCCATTTAAGATGGAGATGAGGAGGAATTATTTCTCAGAGGGTCGTTGGTATTTGGAAATAATAACAGCAAGTTGCTGAATAAACTCAGCAGGTCTGGCAGTGTCTGTGGAGAGAGAGGCAGAGTCCAAGTTCCATGTCCACATGTCTCCTTCAGATTTATCCAGCATTTTCTGTTTTTATTTTAGATTTTCAGTATCTGCAGAATTTTCCTTCTACATTAGTGTGTTTGGAATTCTCTTCCCAGAGAGAAATGGAGGCTGGGACATTGAATATATTCAGGGTTCAGCTAGAGATATTTTTGCTGGACAAAGGATTAAAGGGGCTATGGGAAGCAGGTAGGAAGGTGCATGTGAGACTACAATCCGATAGCCGTGATCATATTGAACGGTGAGCAGGAGGTTTGAGGGACCAAATTGCCTACTCCTGCTCCCATTTCTATGTTCTTACGATCTTTTTTCAACTGGAGGACTGCAGCCAGTTCTGAGAATCACACTTTAGGAAGGTTCTGAAGGTATTAGAGAGAATACAGAAAAAATTTACAAGAATGGTTCCATGAAAGAAAAATCAGTTTTGCTGATAGATTAGAGAAGTTATCCTTCAAGAAGAGAAGGTTTTCAGCAGATTTGATAAGAGTATTCAACATCATGAGGGGTCTGTAGGTAGCGGGAGGATTGAGAACAATTTGTAGAACCCCTACAGTGCAGAAGGAGGCCATTGGCCAATCTAGTCTGCACTGACCATCAACCCACACAAGCCCAATCCCGTAACCCCACATATTTACCCTGCTAATCTCCCTGACGGGGTTAATTTGAGATGGCCAATCAACCTAACCTGCACATCTTTGGACTGTGGGAGGAAACCAGAGCACCTGGAGGAAACCCACGCAGGCACGAGGAGAATGTGCAAACTCCTCAGTCAGTGACCCGGGGCTGGAATTGAACCTGGGTCCCTGGCACTGAGGCAATAATGCTATCCTTATGTTAGCCGAGGCACAGAGTTTAAGAGCAGGGAGGTTATGCTGGAACTATATAAAACATTGGTTAGGCCACCGGTAGAGCAGTTCTGGAATCCACATTATAGAGGGATGTAATAGCACTGGAAAGGGCGCAGAGGTTTACCAGGATGTTGCCTGGGCTGGAGCGTTTTGAAGAGAAATGGATGGTCTAGGGTGGTTTTCCTAGGAGCAGAGGAGACAGAGTGGACATGCTTGAGATGTTTAAAATTATGGGGGTCATACATAGAAACTCAAAGGATGGTGAGAGTACAGAACTCACTGCCTACAATCCTGTGGGGGATTTAAGATAATTGGCAAAAAGAAGCAATGGCGACAGGAGGAGAAACATCTTGACAGAATGAGTGGTAAGAATCTGGAATGCATTACCTGAAAGAGTGGTGGAGTCAGTCATAGGGGTGTACAACACAGAAAAAGGCACTTTGGCCCATTGCATATGCTCTGGCCAAAATATTCTAACTATTGCTCACTATTCTAATCTAATTTCCCAGCACTTAACCTGTAGTCTTGGCGTCACAAGTGCACATTCAAATATTACTTAAATGTTATGAGGGTCTCTGCCTCCGCCACCCTTTCAGGCAGTGAGTTCCAGACTCCCACCATCCTTAGAGTCTACTCTATGTATGACCCCCATAATTTTAAACATCTCAAGCATGTCCAGTCTCAGTCTCCTCTGTCCTAGGAAAACCACCCCAGTCCATCCATTTCTCTCTAGCCCAGGGAACATAGAACACAACTAGTTATCCACTTTGGCAGAAATAATAGTAGGAGGGATTACTATTTAAAGAAAAGCTGCAGCATGCTATGGTGCAGAGGGACCTGGGGGTCCTTGTGCATGAGTCGCAAAAACCCAGTCTGCAGGTGCAGCAGGTGATCAAGAAGGCAAATGGAATGCTGGCCTTTATAGCAAGGGGGATAGAATATAAAAGTAGGAAGGTTTTGCTGCAACTGTACAGGGTTCTGGTGAGGCCGCAGCTGGAGTACTGTGTGCAGTTTTGGTCGCTGCACTTGCGCAAGGATATTTTAGCCTTGGAGGGAGCGCAGATGAGGTTCACCTAGGCTGATACTGGAGATGAGGGGGTTGGACTATGAAGAGAGACTAAATAGACTGGGTCTGTACTCGT
Organism: Carcharhinus amblyrhynchos; assembly: GCF_965287045.1. Classification (NCBI taxonomy): domain Eukaryota; kingdom Metazoa; phylum Chordata; class Chondrichthyes; order Carcharhiniformes; family Carcharhinidae; genus Carcharhinus; species Carcharhinus amblyrhynchos. The sequence goes on along the minus strand of NC_137352.1, from coordinate 4,844,377 downwards.
TGGAGTTTAGAAGGATGAGGGGGGATCTTATAGAGATGTATAAGATAATGAAAGGGATGGATAAGGTAGAGGTAGAGAGATTCTTCCTGCTTAGAAAGGATAGCAGGACTAGAGGGCACAGCCTCAAGATAAGGGGGGTACAGTTTAGATCGGAGTTGAGGAGGAACTTCTTCACTCAAAGGGTGGTGAATCTCTGGAATTCTCTGCCCGTTGAAGTGGTGGTTACCTCGCTGAATATATTTAAGTCACGGGTAGATAGGTTTTTGAGAGACAGGGGAATTAAGGGTTATGGGGAGAAAGTGGGAAAGTGGAACTGATCCACTTCAGATCAGCCATGATCTTATTGAATGGCGGGGCAGGCTCGAAGGGCCAGATGGCCTACTCCTGCTCCTATTTCTTATGTACAGCACAAACAGGCCCTTCGGCCCACAAGTTGTGCTGATCATATCCCTACCTACCAGGCCTATCTATAACTCTCAATCCCATTAAATCCCATGTACTCATCCAGAAGTCTCTTAAAAGGCCCCACCGCATTCGCCTCCACCACCACCGACAGCAGCCGACTCCACTCACCCACCACTCTGAGTGAAAAACTTACCCCTGACATCTCCTCTGTATCTACTCCCCGGCACCTTAAACCTGTGTCCTCTCGTAGCAAGATTTAACATCCTGGTAAATCTCTGCACCCTTTCCAGTGCTGTCACATTCCTTTATAATGTGGATTCCAGAACTGCTGTAGCCCAACCAATGTTTTATATAGTTCCAGCATAACCTCCCCATTCTTAAACTCTGTGCCTCGGCTAACAAAGACAAGTATAGCACATGCTTTCAGAGGGGAATTGGATTCTTATCTGAAAAGGAAGAATGTTCAGGGCGACGGGAAGAAGGTGGTGAGGGGGTGGCACTGGGTGAATTGCTACTTCGGAGAGCTAGCATAGACACGACAGGCTGAATATAACCACTCTTGTGATTCTTGCAATTAAGGAGAACCGAACAAATTGAAAGAGGAAATAGATATTGCTCAATAGCTAAACTCTTAAAAGCAATGCAGAGATTTCTCTATATTAGAACATAAGATATAACAGCAGGATAAGGCCATTCAGCCCATTGTGTCAGTTCCACCATTCAATGAGATTTGCTTTTCAGCCCCTTAAACTTTCCTCCTAAAATATTTCCAACACCAAGCATTGTTTCTATCACTCCCTCTTAAAGATCTCAATTGTAATAATATCCTTGCTATGAGCATCTAATATGCAAGGTAATGCAGGTTCTTTGGGTTTGGGGGCAGGATGAGCCTGATGCACTAACTCTGATTTGTTTATGCGATGGCGTGGCTCATGTTAAATTCTCTTTTCCCACACAGACGCTGTGAGTGTCAGTGGTAAGATCCTGGTGCACACCATTATATCCAAAACCATTGTTCTGACCTGGATTAACATGGCATTTCACATTGCTCTTTATTTTTGTCTTTCTGACTATAGATAACTGCTTCAAAAAATATGACAGAGAAAGCAGTTTGAAGATTATCAAGAACATTTACGGCGAGATACTGATGGCACACTGTGACGGAGAGACAGAGCCAGTGCCGGTCTTTGAGCATCGCACGTTTCCTGAAAAGACAGGTTTCTATATTGACTTCACAGTTTATAAAGCAGCTGGATACAAATTGTATTGTAGAATCATTGTATTGTAGACTGGAGGGGAACATTAGTCCATCATGCCTGGGCTAAATCTCTTGAAAGCTCTTTCCAATTAGTTCCACTGATAGGAATTTAGAAAATAGAAGCAGGAGTAGGCCATTCGGCCTTCGGGCCTGCACTGCTATCCCTCCTTCCATACCTTTTTTATCCCTTTTAACCTTAACAGCCATATCTAGTTTCTTCTTGAAATCACACAATGTTTTGGCCTCAACTACTTTCTGTGGTAGTGAATTCTACACATTCACCACCCTCTGGGTGAAGAAATTTCTCCTCACCTCCTTCCTAAAAGAATCAAAGATTTCCGAATCTATGATTCTAATTCTGTGCAAGTGTTCAAATCCTCTGCCTGAATGCCATAAATGAGAAAATGCTGACAGTTTCTGCAGACCTGAATGAAGCAGAATTATGTTTCACAAGATGCTGATTCTTGTTATCATTCCCTCACGCCCACCCCCCTCCCCATCGCTGTGATCCTCCTTCAGACATAAATCCCTAAAGACGGATTAGGTGCATTGGCCATGCTAAATTGCACCTTAGTGTCCCAGGATGTGTAGGTTAGAGAGGGATTAGCAGGGTAAATACGTAGGGTTATAGGAATAGGGCATGGGTGGGATTGTTATCAGTGCAGATCTGATGGGTCGAATGGCCTTGTTCTGCACTGTAGGGTTTCTATGATAAAGCCAACTGAGAATTCTGCATTCCTCCGACTCCAGCTTCTTAACCTCTCCCCAATTTCCTCACTTCCAGAATTGACAGCCATTTCCTCACTCATCTGGAGTTTAGTCTCTGCCTCTCTCATTTCCTTTTGCAACTCTCCCTTAAAGCCAACCTCTTTGACCAAGCTTTTAATTGGGTCTCTTAATAACTCCTCCTGCGGCTCAGTGTCAAATATTGACTACTTTTTGAGTTGTTTTTCTGTATCCAATACAGAATGTTGTTATGTGAGCAATGCTTGCCTAAAAATGAAGAAAACTCATGATAGTTCATGGAATAATTGTAATAGCCAAAAGTACTGAGCCAAGCTAGAGGTGAGGCAGATCTCAGTATGATTCACCTGCGTTAATAGCACTCTCTGAGGAAGGGTAAGTGAAGACTGGAATTTTACTGCTCTGCCCGCTATGGGAATCAGAGCAGGCAAGGGATGGACAATGGGAAGGTCTATTGACGTTAAGTGGATTTTATAGATTTGGGATGAGCGAGAACGTAAAACCCCACCCGTAGAGTCCTCCAATCTGATTAGCAGATAATGATTCTTCTTTAACATGACAGAATTGGAGCGATTACTTCATAGAATCCCTACAGTGCAGAAGAAGCCATTTGGCCCAACATGTCTGTACTGACTCTCTGATAGAGTATCTTACCAGACCCTCTCCCCTGCCCTATGCCTGAAACCCCACACATTTGCCATGCCCAATCCACCTAACCTGCACATCTTTGGAGTGTGGGAGGAAACTGGGGCACTAACGCACACATATACGGGGAGAACATGCAAACTTCTCTCAGACAGGGCTGGAATTTAACTAGGGTCCCTGGCGCTGTGAGGCAGCTAACCACTTGTTGCCCTAATGCTACCAAATAGCCCCAGCAGATCTCTCTAAGAGATCAGACTTGAATGATGGTCATTTGGGCAAGAACTAGCCAGTAACCTGTGGAGCTGGAGTTGGTATCTCTGGTTGGATGGTTTCAACACATGATTTCTCACTTTTGCCCACCTTGTTACCATTGCTGCTATTACCAGTCCCCAAAACAGCCTATCATGCACTAAGCTGCCTTCCCATATCAAGTCAGTAGATTCTTTACTAGTCAAACAGCCAATTTTCCCCATTGCCAATATTTTCACAAGTTTTTTTATTCATTCGTGGGACGTGGGTGTCGCTGGCTGGGCCAGCATTTATTGCCCATCCCTAGTTGCCCTTGAACTGAGTGCCTCGCTCAGTCATTTCAGAGGGCAGTGGAGAGTCAACCACATTGCTGTGGCTCTGGAGTCACATGTAGGCCAGACCTGGTAAGGACAGCAGATTTCCTTCCCGAAAGGGCATTAGTGAACCAAGTGGATTTTTCTGACAATGATTTCATGGCCATCAGTAGATTCTTAATTCCAGATATTTTTTAATTGAATTCAAATTACACCACATGCTGTGGTGGGATTCGAACCCGGGTCCCCAGGATATTAGCTGAGTTTCTGGATTAATAGTCTAGTGATAATATCACTGGGTCATTATCTCCCCATGAATAAAAAGTGCCATAAGAAAATGGAACTTTTTTTTAACACCGTGTTTTTTTTTCCTCTGCTTTTATTAGCATCAGGGGATTTTATAAATTTGATAGCCTTCGGAATAATGACGGCCAATAATTACTTAGAACAGATTTGTTCACAGTAGCACTAATGGCATCAGCAAATTTCAATGTTACAGAACTGGGATGGGGGAATTTGGTGACACTATGGAAAATAGAGGCAAGTATTTCCCATTTACGTCACAGTCCCTGCAACCTTTCTGGTTATATCACAGGTTGGTATGGGCTCCTGCTCTGCCCAAGGCCGCAGGGAATTACAAAAAGTCACGAATGCAGCCCATCCATCATGCAAACCAGCCTCCCATCTGTTGACTGTCTCACTTCCCGCTGCCTCAGCAAAGCAGCCAGCATAATTAAGGACCCACAAATCCCAGACATCTCTCTTCCACCTTTGTCCGTCGGGGAAAAATATACAAAAGTCTGAGGTCACGTACTAACTGACTCAAGAACAGCTTCTTCTTCCCTGCTACTGTCAGACCTTTGAATGGACATACCTCACATTGATCTTTCTCTACACCCTAGCTATGGCTGTAACACTACATTCTGCACTCTCTCATTTCCATCTCTGTGAACAGTATGCTTTGTCTGTATAGCACGCAAAAAACAATACTGTTCATGGTATGAAAATGCATGTGGCAATAATAAATCAAATTAAATCACATTCCCACCACCATTTAAACAGAACAAATGCTTAGACATCAGTGGAGCTGTATCCAATTTTAGATGCCAGCGGTTAAGGACTTGGGAGTGGGGGCAGAGAAGATTTTATTAAACTGGTACCAGGTGCGAAGGACTTTCAGTGCTCACAGTGAGGATTAAAGCAGAGAAGGCTAAGGGAAGAGTAATAGAGGTATTCAAAATTGTGATTTAGAATCCCTACAGTGCAGAAAGAAGCCACTTGACCCATTGAGTCTACACCAATCACAATGCCCTATCCCCATAACACCCATTGATTTACACTGCTAATCCTCCTGACACTACAGGGCAATTTAGCATGGCCAATCTATCTAACCTGCACACCGTTGGACTGTGGGAGGAAACTGGAGCACCGGGAGGAAACCCATGCAGAGTACATGCAAACTCCACACAGACAGTCACCCGCGCTGGGAATCAAAGCCGGGCCCCTGGCGCTATGAGATAGCAGTTCTAACCACAGTGCCACCATGTCGCCAACATTACAGTGGATAAAGAGCGGCAGGAGAGTTGGTGACCAGAGAACACAGATTTGAAGGTAACTGCCAAAAGAGGCAGAGGGAAAATAAGAAGAATTTGCTCGCTCATTGAGTTAGTGATCTAAACTATGCTGTTGGGTACAGTGTGCCACCAGGGTGGTGAAAGCAGTTCAATAGCTTTCAAAAGAAAGTTGGATGGGTAGTTGGATATATACACTCCTTATGTCTCTCTACATCACTTTTCCACCTTTGACAAACTTTGAAAAACGTATCTCGCTGAGCAAGCTTTTGGTCATCTCACCTAATAGCTTTGATTATGCCTTTGTCTATCATGCACCTGTGAAGCACTTCGGGGCATTTCATTATGTTAATGATGCTATATTAATATATTATTGTTGTTGTTGAAAAGAAACATTTGCACAGCTATGGGTAAGGAGCAGGGGGAGCCAAACTAATGAGACAACTTTTATAATGAGCCAGCATAGGCATGTTGGGCCAAATGGCCATCTGCAACTGCATGATTCTACATATTTATCTTTTATAGAGAAAAAAACCTTTTATACCTGACATCTAATTATTTACAGGTGATGGCACAAACTTTAATCTTGTGTTCTACCGCAAGAAGCTGGGCTACAGAACACCTCATGGTCTCCCAATAGTCTTCCAGATTAAAGTTTGTGGATCTGACTATCATATGTACTGCACTGAGGAGGGAGACAAAAAAGTTGTCAAGTTTAAGGTAAATACAATTTGCAATTATACCACACTTCTACATAACAAATATCACGCAGTGGTTCACACTGTTGCCTCACAGCACCAGGGACGCGGGTTCAATTCCCGCCTTGGGTCACTGTATGTGGAGTGGTTTTTTTTCCCCCTGCTTTTATTAGCATCAGGGGATCCCCATGTCTGCGTGGGTTGCCTCCGGGTACTCCCACAGTCCAAAGATGTGTAGGTTGACCATGCTAAATTATCCCTTAGTGTCCTGGCATGTGTAGGTTAGAGGGATAAGTGGGGTAAATATGTGGAGTTGCGAGGATAGGCCTGAGTGGGATTGTTGTTGGTGCAGACCCGATGGGCCGAATGGCCTCCTTCTGCACTACAGGGATTCTATGATCCCAGTGCACTTAATCGGAGCGTAATCAGGCAAAGATTGCAAACTTCTGTTTGCATTTCCCCACCTATCTCCCTGGGTCAAAGAGGTAGGTTTTAAGGATTGGGGATAAGGAAGCAAGGAATGCACAAGAGATCAGAATAGAAGGAGCATGGGGATTTTGAAGGATTATAGGGCTGGAAGATGTTAAGCAATCGGTTGGGCTAGTTAGTTGTATATATTCCCCAGCTAGTTCAGCACTGGTGGGGAAGGGTGGTGGGGAGAGTGGTGCATGAGGAGGGAGCAGATATTTCCAAACCAAAGCTTCCCTGCTCATATTGAACCTGAGTCAAAGGACAAAGAAAATTACAGCACAGGAACAGGCCCTTTGGCCCTCCAAGCCTGCACCGACCACGCTGCCTGACTGAACTAAAATCCCCTACCCTTCCGGGAACCATATCCCTATATCTCCATCCTATTCATGTATTTGTCAAGACGCCCCTTAAAAGTCACTATTGTATCTGCTTCCACTACCTCCTTTGGTAGCGAGTTCCAGGCACCCACCACCCTCTGTGTAAACAAAAAAACAACAACTTGTCTCACACATCTCCTTCAAACCTTGCCCCTCACACCTTAAACCTACACCGCCTAGTAATTGACTCTTCCATCCTGGGAAAAAGCTTCTGACTATCCAATCTGTCCATGCCCCTCATAATCTTGTAGACTTCTATCAGGTCACCTCTCAAGCTGCGTCGTTCCAGGGAAAACAAACCAAGTTTCTCCAATGTCTCCTCATAGCTAATGCCCTCCATACCAGGCAACATCCTGATAAATCTTTTCTGTACCCTCTTCAAAGTCTCTACATCTTTCTGGTAGTGTAGCAACCAGAATTGAACACTATATTCCAAGTGCAGCCTAAGTTCTATAAAACTGCAACATGACTTGCCAATTTTTAAACTCAGTGCCCCGGCCGATGAAGGCAAGCATGCCGTACGCCTTCTTGACTACCTTCTCCACCTGAATTGCTACTTTCAGTGATCTGTGTACCTGTACACCCAGTTCCCTCTGCCTATCAATACGCTTAAGGGTTCTGCCATTTACTGTATATTTCCTATCTGTATTAAACCTTCCAAAGTGCATTACCTCACATATTTTGTCCAGATTAAACTCCATCTGCTATCTCTTCGCCCAAGTGTCCAACCAGTCTATATCCTGCTTATCCTCTGATGGTCCTCATCACCATCCACAAATCCACCAACCTTTTTGTCGTCCGTAAACTTGCTAGTCAGACCAGTTACCTTTTCCTCTGAATCGTTTATCTATATTACAAAGAGAGTCCTGGCAATGCACTGCCCTGCAGTCTGTTCCAGAAGTTCAGCCAGTCCTTGCCAACATGAGTGGGTGCGGATGAGGAATATTCTGCATTACTTCAAATTAACAAATAGGAAAGCTTCATATCTGTTTTTTAAAAAAGTTAGTTCAAGACTGATATGACCAAACTTTGCCCCCTCACAGTAAATGACGCATAGCATTGATTTAATCGCTTCAAAAGCGGTTGTGTACGGGTGATGCAACCTGTAGGCACTTGAATGGGATAAACTGGATTGAATGGCATTTCTGATCTGTATTTACAAGTGACATCAGGAAGCACATTACCACAAAACACATGGTGGAAATCGAACCAAAAGACTGCACTTCTGCATTTTTAAGTCGGTATTGCCACTTCTACTTGGTGTCTGATTAGGAATGTCTTCCTTATGAAATGACCTGTTGCAGTCAGCCTTGCTGCGTACACAGGGTGGAGATTACTGACCACCTCATACACATCTGTCTACAACATCAGTATCTCACTGAGGACAGGAGAGGTAATGGGCCAGGTTTTGCTATTGAAATAACCGTGTTTATGGTGCACATTATCAATTTACAAATTCATTAACAAGGTCGGGGAAGTAAACTATTTCTGCAGGTCATAAATTCTCCGAGGGTTTAAAAAAAAAAGGTTAAATTTGAAGAAATGTGCTTCCTCATTTTATTTTTTCCTTCGCCATCTCTTTCAACTCCAATTCACTTTTCCTCACTCTAGGGTGGCACAGTAGTTAGCATGTGCCACCCCACAGCACCAGAGACCCAGGTTCGATTCCTGTCTGTGTGGAGTCTGCATGTTCTCTCCGGGTCTGCGTGGGTTTCCTCTGTGTGCTCTGGTTTCCTCCCAAAGTCCGAAAGATGTGCGGGTTAGGTGGATTGGCTATGATAAATTGCCCCTTAGTGTCAAGGGGACTAGCAGGGTAAATGCATGGGGTTATGGGGATAGGGCCTGGGTGGGATTGTGGTTGGTGCAGACTCAATGGGCCAAATGGCCTCCTTCTGCACTGTAGGGATTCTACGATTCTTTGTTCCTCCACTAACCTTACATCTCATTGATTAAGGGGATAGATCACCGGCCTGTTATTCATCGAGGTTCCTTTGTCTCTGTATCGGAATGTGCTGGATGATCAGAGATATTTTTGTGATAATGGACATGGAAAGCAGCCTAACCAGCAGGGAGGGGTGCTCTCCAATGCTCCTGTCCATCCACATCTGAAGATTTATTTTTGGTTTGATTGACAAAGTTGAAACAGTGATTTTTTTTTTTAATAACAAATTGTGTTTGTGTTTAGGAAGGTGTCGCACCAACGGACGTGGGAGACAGCATGAAGAACATCATCTTTTACCAGCAGTGCTTTGACAGCACATATTTCAAATTTGAATCTGCATGGGCGTGCGGCTGGTTCCTGTGCACTGAGGAGAGAAACAGTCTTCACACCTTCGCTTTGAAGAAGGCAATAGAGGGGAAAGATGAAACGATAGCTGTCTGTTTGAATAATGTACCATAAGCTTGCCCTCCCTTTCACATTCCTTCATGTTACCGTGCCATGTCTCCATTCCATTCAGGAATTCAGACAGTTCCAATATTGCATTGGCTGACGTTGCACCTGCTAGAATAAGATCCCATGGTGTTAGGGGCAAGGGACAAGCATGGATAGGAGATTGCCTTCTGCCAGTCAGCCAGAGAGTGGGAATATTGGGGTCCTTTTCAAGATGGCAGCCAGTGACCAGTGGCATTCCACAAGGGTCAATGCTGGGACCACAACTTTTCATTTTGTACATCAATCTTCTAGATGAAGAAACTGACGGCATTGTGACGAAGTTTGCAGATGATACAAAGATAGGTAGAGGGGCAGGTGGTATGGAGGAGGCATGGAGACTGCAGAAGGACTTGCACAGGTTAGGAGAGTGGGCAAAGAAGTGGCAGATGGAATACAAGATGGGAAAGTTTGCACTTTGGTGGGACAAATAGAAGCATTGACTATTTTCTAAATGGGGAGAATTCAAAAATCAGAAACGCAAAGGGACTTGGGAATCTTAGCTCAAGATTCACTTAACTTTCAGGTTGAATTGGCAATTATAAAGGCAAATGCAATGTGAGCATTCATTTTGAGAGGACTAGAATACAAAAGCAGGGATGTACTGCAGAGTCTTTATAAGGCTCTGGTCAGACCACATTTGAAATACTGTAAGCAATTTTGGGCACCGTATCTAAGGAAGGATGTGCTGGCCTCAAAGAAGGTCCAGAGGAGGTTCACAAAAATGACCCCAGGAGTGAAAGGTTTGATGTATGAGAAGTGTTGGAGAACTCTGGGTCTGTACTCAATGAAGTTTAGAAGAATGAGGGGGGGATCTCATTGAAATGCACAGAATACTGAAAGACCTGGATAGAGTGGACGTAAGGAAAATATTTCCATTAGTGGGAGAGACTAGGATCTGAGGACACAGCCTTCATATAAAGGGATGATCTTTTGGAACTGAAATGAGAAGGAATGTCTTCAGCCAGAGGATAGTGAATCTATGGAATTCATTATGGAGGCCAAGTAATTGAGTGCATTTAACACAGGTTCTTGACTGGTGAGGGGATCAAAGGTTACAGGGGGAAAAAGTGGGAGAATGGGGTTGAGAAACATGATCAAATGGCTGTGCAGACTTGATGGACCAAATGGCCTAATTCTATTCCAATATCTCATAATCTAATGTTCTTAAATATGGCATGTGTGTGTGATTGTTAAACTAAGGGGAAATAAAGGAGTATTGCATTATAATCCAGTTTTTTCATATTTAATTTTTTTCTTCTTGATTGTTAAAACTAATTAATGGTCCTGTGACTCTTCCTCCATGTTTAATTTTTTGAAAAAGTAAAAATTACAGTCCTTTGAGCTAGAGTTTGGTTCTGGGATCTTCCCATCCAGTTACTGGGACTGTAACAGGGACAAGTCCCAGTACTAGTTGCAGTCATACACAGCACAAAAGAAGTTGCATATATTTGTCGGAGGTCAGTGCAGAAGTTCCTCAGGATCATGTCCTCATGAGCATCTTCAGTTGCTTCATCATTGACCTTCCCTCAATCCTGGAGGTCAGAAGTCGTGATGTTCGCTCATGATTACGCAACACCATTCCTGACTCCTCAGATACTGAAGCACTCTGTACCCAGATGCAACGAGACCTGAACAATATTCAGGCTTGGGGTAGTAAGTAACATAAGAAACAGGAGCAGGAGTAGGCCATCTAGTCCCTTGAGCCTGCCCCGCCATTCAATAAGATCATGGCTGATCTGAAGTGGCTCAGTTCCACTTACCCGCTTTCTTCCCATAACCCTTAATTCCCTTGCCTACCAGAAACCTATCTACCCATGTCTTAAATATATTTAGCGAGGTAGCCTCCACCACTTCAACGGGCAGAGAATTCCAGAGATTCACCACCTTTTGAGTGAAGAAGTTCCTCCTCAACTCCGTTCTAAACTGCAACCCCCCACCCCCCCCTATCTTGAGGCTGTGCCCTCTAGTCCTGCTGTCCTTTCTGAGCGGGAAGAACCTCTCAACCTCTGTAAGGCAACATTTGTACATTTGGAACATTTGTAAGGCAATGACCATCTCCCACGAGGGAATGTAATCATCTCCCCATAACATTCAGTAATATAACGGTAGCAGAAGCCCCTCACTGTCGACATCGTAGGGTTACCATTGACCAGAAACTGCACTGGAGCAACCATATAAATACACTGGCTATAAGCTTAAGTCAGAGCTGGGAATTTTAAGGCAAGTAACTCACCTTCTGACTCCCCAAATAATGTGCAAGTCAGGAATATGATGGCATATTCTCCAATTATCTGGATGAGTGCAGCTCAAAAACACTCAAGCAGTTCAACACCATCCAGGTCAAAGCAGCTTATTTGACTGGCGCTTCATCTGCCACCTACAACATTCACTCCCTTTACCACTAACAGAGGCACTGCAGCAGCTCACCAAGGGTCTTTCAACAGCACCTTCTAAACCTCTGAAATCAACCACATGGAAGGACAGGACATTGGAACACCACACTGTAGTTTATATGGATTTAAGCAAGGTCCCACATGGAGATTGAGAAGGCTGAAGCACAAGGGATTTAGGGAAATTTGGCTAGATGGATCAGAAACTGGCTTAGTAGTAGGACATTAAGAGGTTGTGAGACTTCTTACTGTGTTTACCCCTGTCCAACACCAGCATCTCTACATCATTAGTAGTAGGACACAAAGGATAGAAGGACGTTTGAGTGACTAGATAATGGTGTCCAGTGGCATACCACAAAGATCAGTGCTGGAACCCTTATTGTTAGTTACATGCATAAATAATATAGATGACAATGTGGAGGAAATGTTAAGCAAGTTTGCAGATGACACCAAGGTTGGTGGGGTGATTAATAGTGAAGAAGGTCATAGGATACAGGAAGATATGGATTGGTCAAGTGGGCAAAGGAGTGACATAGTACTTAACCCTGAGAAAGCAAGATGATGCACTTTAGAAGAAGAAATAAGGCTTTGAACTAGAAGCAGAGTAGGAGTAGGTAATTCAAGCCTGCTCCGCCATTCAGTTTCATAGAATGGAATTCATAGAATTCCCACAGTACAGGAAGCCAATTAGCCCATTGAATCTGTACTGACCACAATCTCATCCAGGCCCTATCCCCATAACCCTTATTTACCCTAATAATCCCCCGGCACTAGAGTAAGTTTAGCGTGGCCAATCAACCTAACTCACATCTTTGGACTGAGAGATGAAACCGGAGCACCCGGAGGAAACTCAAGCAGACACAGGGAGAAAGTACAAACTGCACATTGATAGTGACCTGAGGCTGGAATTGTACTGGGTCCCTGGTACTGAGAAGCTGCAGTGCTAACCACTGTGCCATCCCAAAAGAGAGATTTCATTCACCTAGCAACAATCCCAAAGGACCATAGGCATTGCTCTCCATTTCAGGGAGACTAGCGACTCCAAGCTTGAGGGGCACCAATCTGTAAATGTGCATGCTGCAATCTGTAAATCGAGAGCAAGGCAGAGGCAATGCCTCCATGAAATAGCATAGCCAGTATAGGGATTGAACCCACACTGTTGACATCATTCTGCATCGCACTCCATTCGTTTAGTCAACTGAGCTAACTGACACCCGATCAAAACTAATCATCGAATTCAATATCCTGATTCACTTCCCTCCCATATCCCTTGATCCTTAGAGCGTTATCTAATATCTTCAGCAAAGGAGGAACAAGGGATTGATTAATAAAGGAAACATAGAGTATGAAAGAAAGCTAGCAGGGAACATAAAAACAGACTATAAAAATTTGTATAGGTATGTACAGAGAAAAAGATTGACAAAAATGTAGATACCTTACAGTCAGAAATGGGAGAATTCATAACGGGGAATAAATAAATGATTGAGGAATTAAATTCATACATTGCTTCAGTCTTCAGAAAGGAAGACATGAATAATGTACCAGAAATTGAAGAAGATATGAAGAAACAACAATTGTATCAGTAAGATACATGGAAGCAGAATCTGAGTGTATACTGGAGTATTATTACCTTAAAAATGTCTGGAAACAGAGACCATTATATATTCAGGTGATGAAAAATGGGCAGAAGTTCATCAAGTTGCATTACTGCTGGATTATAGAAAAGAATTGTTGTGGGTGACATGAGCTACCTGTAGGAGGTTATTTGGGAATAAAGAAAACTCGAGCTAAAATATAAAAACATTCTTATCGGCCCGGCCTGCATAAAGATGTCGTTGGATTTTGCCGGACATGTCACATGTCAGGTAATAGGAAAACCTCAAGCAGTCATGAAAACAGCACCTTTAATACTTATTCCAGCATTTGAGGAGCCTTTTTCAAGGGCCTTAATTGATTGTGTAGGATCCCTCTCTAAAACAAAAGTGGGAATCAATATCTGGTGACTATAATGCATGTGCCTACTAGATTTCCAGAAACCATTCCATTAGGACAGTGGAATCAAACTTTAAAGACAATGTTGATGGCTTATAGTCAAGATTATCCAAAGGATTAGGATAAAGGAATTCCATTTGCACTTTTTGCAAAGGCTGCACCTAATAGGTCAACTAAATTCAATCCATTTGGGATAGTTTCCTTGAACAGTGTGTGTTGGAGCCGACGAGGGAGTGAGCTATCTTGGATCTGGTGTTATGTAATGAGGCGGGTAGAATTAGGGACCTCGCGGTGAAGGATCCTCTTGGGGAGAGTGATCATTGTATGGTGGAGTTTCTGGTGCAGATGGAGGAGGAGAAAGTGGGTTCCCGGACACGCATCCTTTGTTTGAATAGAGGGGAGTACGGTAGGATGAGAGAAGAATTGGCGAATGTTGACTGGGGGAGCGCGTTGGAGGGAGGGTCTGCTGAGGAGCAGTGGAGGATCTTTAAGGAGATCTTTCTTGGTGCTCAGCAAAAATTTATTCCGATGGTCAAAAAGGACCGTAGGAGGAGAGGTAATAAGCCGTGGATAACGAAGGAGGTGAAGGAAAGTGTTAAATTAAAAGCGGAGGCGTTCAGAGTAGCTAAGAGTAGTGGGCGAGAAGAGGATTGGGAGAGGTTTAAATGTCAACAAAGATTGACAAAGAATTTGATAAAGAAGGGTAGGAGAAACTATGAAGCTGGGCTAGCGCTTAATATAAAAAAGGATAGCAAGAGTTTTTATAAATATATAAAAAGGAAGAGGCTGGCTAGGGTGAACGTTGGTCCATTAGAGGATGAGAAGGGGGACTTAGTGGTAGGGGATGGGGATATGGCTGAGGTCTTGAATAACTTTTTTGTTTGTCTTCATGGAGGAGGACGTGAATAATTTGCCGGGTGTTAGAGATGGAAAGGTGGTAGGACTGGAGGGTCTTAATGACATTACTGTTACTAGAGAGGCGGTGCTCGACAGACTGGAGGGGCTGATTGTGGACAAGTCCCCAGGACCGGATGGAATGCATCCGTGGGTTCTGAAAGAAATGGCGGAGGTAATAGTGGATGCCTTGGTGGTTATTTTCCAGACGTTGCTGGATTCCGGGGAAGTGCCGGAGGATTGGAAAACGGCTAATGTTACGCCGTTGTTTAAGAAGGGTGCCAGGCAAAAGGCAGGGAATTATAGGCTGGTTAGTTTAACATCTGTTGTAGGTAAAATGTTAGAATCCGTCATCAAGGAGGAAATAGCGAGGCATCTTGAGGGGAATTGCTTGATAGAGCAGACGCAGCACGGTTTCGTTAAAGGGAAGTCATGTCTGACAAATTTACTGGAGTTCTATGAGGATGTGTCTAGGGCGGTGGATAGAGGAGAGCCGGTGGATGTGGTCTTTCTGGATTTTCAGAAGGCGTTTGACAAGGTACCTCACAAGAGGTTATTGCAGAAGGTCGGGGGCATGGAGTTGGGGGTAGGGTGTTAGCGTGGATAGAGGATTGATTGTCAAATAGGAGGCAGAGAGTGGGGGTCAATGGGTGCTATTCGGATTGGTGGACGGTGGCTAGTGGAGTGCCCCAGGGGTCGGTGCTGGGGCCTCAGCTATTTACCATTTATATAGATGATCTGGAGGAGGGAACTGAGTGTATGGTGTCGAAATTTGCTGATGACACCAAGATTGGTGGAACGGCAAATTGTGCGGAGGGTGTGGAGAGTCTACAGAAGGATCTAGATAGGCTGAGCGAATGGGCCAGGAACTGGCAAATGGAATTTAATGTTGGCAAGTGCGAGGTGGTCCACTTTGGTAGGAATAATGGCAGGAAGGATTATTACTTACGTGGCAAAAAACTGCAGCAGGCGACGGTGCAGAGGGACCTTGGGGTCCTTGTGCATGAGTCGCAAAAACCCAGCTTGCAGGTGCAGCAGGTGGTCAGGAAGGCGAATGGGATGCTGGCCTTCATAGCGAGGGGGATTGAATATAAAAGTAGGGAGGTCTTGCTGCGGCTGTATAGGGCACTGGTGAAGCCGCAGCTGGAGTACTGTGTGCAGTTTTGGGCACCGTACTTACGCAAGGATATTTTGGCCTTGGAGGGAGTGCAGAGGAGGTTTACTAGGCTGATGCCAGAGTTGAGCTATGAGGAGAGGCTGAATAAACTAGGCTTGTACTCGTTAGAGTTTAGAAGAATGAGGGGAGATCTCATTGAGACGTATAAGATGATGAATGGGATGGATAGGATAGAGGTGGAGAGACTCTTCCCGCTCAGAAAGGACAGTAGGACTAGGGGGCACAGCCTCAAGATAAAGGGGGGGCGGTTTAGAACAGAGTTGAGGAGGAACTTCTTCACTCAAAGGGTGGTGAATCTCTGGAATTCTCTGCCCGTTGAAGTGGTGGAGGCTACCTCGCTAAATATTTTCAAGACGCGGGTTGATGGGTTTTTGATAAGAGGGGATTAAGGGTTATGGGGAGAGGGCGGGAATGTGGAACTGAGCCACAACAGATCAGCCATGATCTTATTGAATGGCGGGGCAGGCTCGAAGGGCTAGATGGCCTACTCCTGCTCCTATTTCTTATGTTCTTATGAATTGATCTTGGTCACGAGTATTGAGGACCACTTAAATTGATCAAAGAAAAATTACTTTCCGGAGGAAAATGAGAACGACCTTAAAGTTATTATAATCACCTGGAGAGACAGGTGGGAATAAGCTGGGAAGCAGTAAAATAATTGTGGATGAGGTAGTTGTAGAAATTGCTGTTCCAATTGAGCAAACTCAGTGTTGGCACAGGTTCGGAAGAAGCAGCTGATGTTTACTCGCTCTGAGATACAGCAGTCGAAAGTCTCGATCAATCATATAGAACTGGTGAAGGCGGAGGAGGACCAGTTCCTGGACAGTGATATAAAGGAGGAAAGTCGACAGGTGTAGAGACAGATAAAAGACAAGTTGACTGATTTGAAACTTATTTCTGAATTGTTCAAAATCATCTGAACATAAACTGCAGGATTGTCAAATACAGCTTACCATCAATACAAGGGAAATTGTAGATGACTCAAAAATGTGTAATCCCAAAGTGGAAACTGAGGAACAGCAATATGCTACTATGGCAGACAAAAGGGCGAAAGTGTGAAGTGAGACTTGTTTGCTGAAACTGCATCATTATTCAAAATGAACTGCTGGGTTAATGAAATTGCAAGAAGTCGTCTCACAACATCAGGTTAAAAAAACAGGTTTATTTTGCAGCACTGGCTTTCAGAGCCTCAAGCTCCTTCATCAGGTGAGTGAGGACTTGTGTCCACAAAAACAGGCATATAAAGACACAAGCTCAATTTACAAGATGTTGGTTGGAATGTGAGTCTTTACAGGTAATCAAGTCTTAAAGGTGTATATAATGTGAGTGGAGAGAGGGCCAAGCACAGATTAAAAAGATGTGTGTTGTCTCCAGCCAGGACAGTTAGAGAGATTTTGTTAGAGAGATAGTGTGACATGAACCCACTTCATGAAACTGTACAGTTTGCATGGATGCGGATACCCAGTGTAACAGTTCTGCTTAAATGACATGTTAAATGACGGTGGTTTTTGCAGTAGCATAACTGCCACGGTGATCTCTGGAACTGTGGTTGCAAAAGGTTCTGACACTAAGCAAGATAACCTATTGTGTGTTTTTGCCAAAGTGCGCAGAAAGGGGTGGTGAAGTTCCACAGCAAACAAAGTTGACAAGAAAGGGGACAGAGAGAGACAGACCTCTCTGAATACCCTGACCCCACACGTGAAAGCAAGATCAGAGACAGGCTTTCCTTGTCAAAGTCTGTCCGCAGCTCAACGTTCTGGGAAAAGATTACTTTGTTTTGATATTTTGGGATTCTGAGGATCCAAAGGACTGTTTGGACTCCACAAGGGAAATTGAAAATCACATTCAAACTGGTTTGTGCCACATTGTAATCATGTTGTGTTTTATTCTCCTGATCCTGCTTAGCTGTCTGAGAACATTGAACTAATTTGTGATCATATCGACAAGATTGAGCTCGAACTTAGAATCACAACAGGATTAAGGACCTGAACTGGTTTTGGGAAAGAGGAAGAAACGCGTCAAAAGATTGTTCAATACTGGAAGAGAAGGACCGAAATGGACTGTAATACTTAGTGTAATGTTTGCATGTTTCGATTTGATAAAATGTGCATATGGAGTACTAATCCTGTGAAATTACAGGTATTGAAAAATGAAGCCATCTGTGAATATCAAAGGTTCTTAAGGGAGAGGTGTGATGGTACTGTACTTTTAAGAAATGTATTTGTCACATTTCTGTGCTGAACGTGTTTAGGATGCCTCAGTATCAGGCTAATTCGCTCCTTAGCATAAATGTGTGGGGTTATAGAGACTGGGAGGATTTTTATTGGTGCAGACTCAATGGGCCAAATGGTCTCCTCCTGCACTGTAGGGATTCTATGATTAGTCCCTTCCATTTTAACAGAGCTGTTTTATTTGGATCCAGCAGCACTGCATCGTTACTGTACCTCTTTTTTAACAACTTAAATCAATAACTTAAATGAAGGGAATGAGACATGGTAGCTAAATTTGCAGATGACAGAAAAATAAGCAGGAAAGTATGTTGTGAGCAGTACGAGTTTGCAGATCGATACAGATGGATTGAGTGAGTGGACAATAATCTAACATGGAATATAATGTGGGAAAAAAGTTGTCCACATTGGTAGGAAGAATAAAAAAAGCATTACTTAAAACTGACAATGGCTGCAATTTTCTGAGGTACAGAGGGATCTAAGTGTTCACAAAAAGTTAGTGTGCAGCCCAAGCAAGTAATTAAGCAGGCTAACTGAATTCTATCATTTTTTAGTACAGGAATTGAACACAAAAACAAGGATTGCATGCTTTGGTTATAAAGGCCATTGGTGAGACCATAATTGAGTACTGTTTGCACTTTTGGTCTCTTTATTTAAGGAACATTGTTGGTTAAACATGATTTCCTTTTTAATGTGTTGGAGGCAGTTTATACATTCACCTCCTATAAAGGAATACAGGAATTGGGACATCTTGTTGAAATTGTACAAGACATTGGTACGGCCACACTTGGAATACTGTGTACAGTTCTGGTCACCCTATTATAGAAAGCATATTATTAAATAAAAAAGTGTGCAGAAGAGATTTACTAGGATGCTACCGGGACTTGATGTTTGAGTTATAAGGAAAGGCTGGATAGACTGGGGCTTTTTTACCTCTGGAGTGTACAAGGCCGAGGGGTGATCTTAGAGCAGTCTATAAAATAATAACGGGCATAGATCAGCTAGTCAATCTTTTCCCAAAGATAGGGGAGTCTAAAACGAGATGGCATAGGTTTAAGGTGAGAGATACAAGTGTCCAGAGGGGCAATTTTTTGGTGAGTGTCTGGAACAATCTGTCAGAGGTAGCAGTAGAAGCGGGAACAATTTTGTCTTTTAAAAAGCATTTAGATCGTTACATGGGTAAGATGAGTATAGAGGGATATGGGCCAAATGCGGGCAATTGGGACTAATTACGCGTTTTAAAAAATGGGCAGCGTGGACAAGTTAGGTGGGAGGGCCTGTTCCCATGCTGTAAACCTCTATGACTTCCTTTATAAAAGAGTCAAACAGACTGGACTAATTTCCACTGGAGTTTAGAAGACAGAGGTGAGTTGATTGAAGTATACAATAGTCTTAACAAGGTGGATAATGAAAGAACTACAGTTCCTTTGAAAGGCTTCAATGAAATAGAGTCATTCAATGTTCAGGTGGACGTAGAAAGATTCCCATTAGGCAAGGGAAATAAATGCAGAATTTGAAATACAAATAGATCAGCCACAATCTTACTGAATGGTGGAGCAGGCTCCAGGAGCTGAATGGCTTACAACTCTTATTTTGTGTGTTCATGTAGGGAGTGTGGATGAGGGGAAGATTGCAGAAGCCAATAAAAGACAAATGGGGCAAGGTAAGAGGAATTAATGTAGAAATAAATCAGACCTGAGAGAGTCTGTAAGCGCAGATTTTGGAAGCAATGGAAAATCTAGCTATGATAGGAAGTCTAACAGAGTTCAGAAAATCATATCTCCTGACTTGATTCTAGGTAAAGTAAAACTTCCTTTATTGAAAACATTGATCGCTGCCTACTTCATTAAACTCAATTCCTACCTTTAATCTCCAAACCTAGAGAGCAGTTTCTGTTTCTCAACTGTTAACGCTGAGTATTTATAGCCACATGTGCAATTAACAATCTACAGGACAGCTTGGGCAGACATCAAACTCACGTCAGCTCACAAACCACTAGGAGTGAATTATCCATCACTATCTCCGATTTAACTACTGTTCAAAGCAAAGCCAGAAAATACTGGAGACAATGGGCAGGTAGCATCTGTGGAGAATAAAACACAAAGAATGTTTTAAGTTGATGGCCTTTCATCAGAACTATTAACTACTCCTTGTTTCAATGACAAGGATTTTCTCCAAAGAAATCGCAGACTCAAGAACAGCTTTAGTGCATTGCTCTTTTCCCCACTGGCTCACTACTGCAGCTTCTGTGGATACAAGAGCAAAAAGCTGGCAAATGAAGAAACAGCCACCATTAATTGCCAATAACACATCAAAACAGTACATGTCCCCTTTGTTATTTAAATCCTTCCCTTCTTGAGTGGATGAGAATGAAAAATGAGGGAAAACCAAATGTGGAAGGCAGAAAATTCCTCGGTAGAAAATGCTGACTGCTTATACTAAAAAGGTGATCCTTTTAAGTACAACATGTTTCTACTTTGCCATTAATCATTTTTCATCAGAAAATGTGACCCTTGGATTTTCAACAGATCAGATGAACATCGATTAACATCCAGTTTCTCTCCCTAGCCCATCAAGACTTCATACATCTGTGCGATTGCCAATAAAGACAAAGGTAGGTAGCACATCCGGCAGTATCTGTGCTGGGTGAAGCAGAATTAAACTCTCAAGTCCTTATGACTCTCTTTCAAGTTAAAGGTAGGGGGGAGAAACGTGATGGGTTTCATGCTGTCTAAGAGGGGGTGAAAAATAGGTGAAGCAAAATAGGTCAAGAATTTGACAAAGATGCCATGGACACAATACAAAGAAAGTGTATTAAAGATACAAGAGGAAACAGAATAGATGGCACACTGACACAGTGGTTGGCACTGTTGCCTCAGTGCCAAGGACCCGGGTTCAATTCCAGCCTCAAGTCACTGTATGCATGGTGTGCTCGTTCTCCCTGTGTCTGCATGGGTTTCCTCCCACAGTCCAAAGATGTGCAGGTTAGGTTGATTGGCCATCCTAACTTGCCCCTTCATGTCAGGGAGGCTAGCAGAGTAAATACATGGGATTTCAGGGGTAGGGCCTGGGTGAGATTGTTGTCAGTGCAGGCCCGATAGGCCGAATGGCCTCCTTCAGCATGATAGAGATTCTATGATTCTAATGTACTGAAGGCAGAACAAGGGTTCTGTAAAAGCTAAAGTTAACAAGCGACAGGGCTTGGGACAAAAAAAAAGGCAGCTCACAATCTTAAGTTGTTGAACTCAATATCAAGTCCAGAAGGCTGTAAAGTGCCTAATCTGGTTTAGTTAACTCTTGTTTCTCTCTCCACAGATGCTGCCAGACCTGCTGAGTTTTCCCAGCATTTTGTTTTTATTTCAAATTTCCAGCATCCACAATAATTTTGATGTCGTTTTTGTTGAGATTGCCAAACCTGGCAGCCCAGTGACACAGTGGTTAGCACTGCTGCCTCACAGCGCCAGGGACCTGGGTTCAATTTCTGGCTTGGGTCACTGCCTGTATGGAGTTTGCAAGCTCTCCCCACGTCTGCTTGGGATTCCTCCGGGTGCTCCAGTTTCCTCCCACAATTTGAAAAATGTGATTAGGTGCATTGGCCATATTAAATTCTCCCTCAGTGTACCCAAACAAGCGCCAGAGTGTGGCAACTAGAGGATTTTCATTATAGTGTTAATGCAAGCTTGCTTGTGACTAATAAATAAAAACTTTACCTTTTGCCCACAAAGGTAACCCAACTCCACAGGTGTGACTGAAAACAACCTTTCAGCTGATAGGAGAGAAAGCAAAGCACTGCAGTCTTTTTGGTTTTATAATATACTTTTAATCATTTTTAAAGATTACACTTTTTTTGTTAAATCTTTTTACACTGGAATGTTGTCATATTCCCTCTTATACATTTTACAGGGTTACAAAATGTCTGCTTCACTCATCTTTCATCAAATCAAAGAGAAAAAGAAAAAAATTGTCACTTTACGTTGGAAACTAACTCAACAAAAGGGCTAAAACGATAATTACAGCCATGGAGGCAATATGATAGGGAATAACAGGCGCTGCAGCATACATGACACTGTAGATGCTACCAAAAGTCACCCCCCCACCCATTCCTTCCTCCCCGCAAACCCCCCTCCCCTGCCCCCACCCCCTTCAAAACAAAGACAAGTATTTACTTGTTGGTTAATTAAAATATTAATATCAAATTCCTCTTTTAGATCTGAGAATAGTCGGCAGGTTTGAATGACAGATAATAAACCACATTGTTGTCTAGGCGTTCTGGATCTTTTCACATACACAAACACTGTGCAATTTTTTTTGAAGTTTAGGGTCTTCGATCTTGTGTGCAGCTCGGCGACATCTGTTCTCGTGATTTCTGGATATCCGCTGTGCATTGATTTTTGTTTTACAGTATTTCATATTTTTCAACCAGTAACATGGTTTCCATGGAGAACCTCACAGGGCTGTTGCTGTCGACGTGACTGATTCCGGTCACCTGGCAATGAAGGGGATGGGGGGGGGGAAAAAATGTTTTTACTTTTCCTTAACTTTCTCCCAGAAGAAGAGGCCAGTTTCGTGTATACTAACCACCCACTAGATATTTGACTTCGGTGCCTGACACTCAGTGTGCAAGCCTCAGCAGAGATTGGAAAAGGGCTATGCAGATGGCAAAGAGAATCTCAGCTGAAAGAGAACCTGTCTACTCACGAAGACAGTCAGTCTGATAGATAATCATTCCACGTGAGATTATTAACGGATTTTAACTCTCTACAACTGTGGAACTATGGAATTGGGATTTACCGTCTTAAACTCACTGCCAGTTATTTAATGTTGTTAGGTCATCGATAAATTGTGGGGCGGCACGGTGGCACACAGTGATTAGCACTGCTGCCTCACAGCGCCAGGGAACCAGGTTCGATTCCCAGCTTGGGTCACCGACTGTGGAGTTTGCATGTTCTCCCCATGTCTGCATGGGTTTCCTCCAACAGTCTGAAAGATGTGCTGGATAGATGCATTGGCCGTGCTAAATTCTCCCTCAGCGTACCCGAGCAGGCGCTGGAGTGTGGCAACTGGGGGATTTTCACAATAACTTCTTTGCAGTGTTAACATAAGCCTTATTTGTGACATTAATAAATAAACATTTTATTGTGTGTATTCATTTTGATGCTGCCTTGCGCTTTTTCTCGTCAATGTATACTTTCTGAAAATTTACATGTTTGGGATTAGAAAGACTGTCCTGTATTTACACCAAATGTTGTTTGACAAGGTCAACAGCTTGCTCACTAAACATTAGGTTTGTATCAGTCAGTACCATCTAAAACAAAAAAAACCTGCATAAACTCAACACTTGGAAGTCCAATAATGCAGTGAATCTATTTAGTACTTTTCAAACTGCAAATCATCTCCAAAAATGCTTCAAAAAGTGTGCTATCAAACATAATTTGACACTGAGCCACAAAGATATGACAGATGCCCAAAACATTTGGCCCAAGAGGAGAGTATTAAGAAGGGCTGTAAAGAAGGCAACAGAGGTAGAGAAACGGGGAGGTTTGTAGAAGGAATTCTGAAGTTAAGGGGTGCCAGTAGAGAAGCAATTACAATAGGGGACGTGCAAGAAGTCAAGGCTAGAGGAGGGCAGGAGGGTTAGGAGTTTACAGAGTTGCTATGGGGAAGACCATAGATTTGAAAGCAAGGATGGCAATTTAAAAACTGAGTATTGCTGAGTTGGGAGAAAATACAAATCACAAGGATGACAAGCATGGGACTGATGCAAGTTAAGATTATGGGCAGCAAAACTTCTGGTCAGTTTAAGTCTATGGAGAGTGGAAGATGGCAGGCCAATCAGGAGTGCGTTGGAAATCTAGAGGCACCAAAGGCACCAGTAAGGAGTTCAGCAGGTAAGTTGAGGCAGGACAGATCTGATCAATGTCACAGAGGTGGAAATAGGCAACCTTGGCAAGGTGCGATGTGCACCAGGACCTCATCTTAGCGTCAAATAGAACAACCAAATACACATGAAGAAACCTGATCAGAATAGCTTTGTTTTATAGATGGGAGTTTGTACCTGTATATTGCAGTAGTTCTTTTTGGACACAAAAGACACGGTGACTGGGAAGAAATCATTGGGCTGTCCCGCTATACTGAACTCCAGACTGCCAGATTTATTTTTGGCATCAATGACGGGTAGGCACCATTCGAGAATGTTTTTCCTGCTGTCATGGCGATACTCGCCGTCGAGTTCACCAATTAATGGGGCGCCAACACCAGCCCTAGGTAGAACACAAGAGATCAGTATAGGACAACCATACACAGTATTACTGCTGTCTCCAGCAATTCCAGATTGCCTGCTTGGAGCTTTTTTAAAACTCTAGCTTTGTGTCACTAAAATAAATCCCATTCATTACGCAATTTCTTAGACATCAGGCATTGCTTTATTTATAACATTATTTTCAACTTTATTTGTGTCCTCTAGCTTGAGGGCACAATCTCAGGCTGAAAGGACTATCCTTTAAGACAGAGCTGAAAAGGAATTTCTTCAGCCAGAGAATGGTGAATCTGTGGAATTCTTTGCCGCACAAGACTATGGAGGCTAGGTCATTGACTGTCTTTAAGACAGACAGATAGATAGATTCTTGATCAACAAGAGGATCAGGGGTTATAGGGGAAAAAGTAGGAGAATGCGGATGAGAAAAATATCAGCCATGATTGAATGGAGGAGCAGACTCAATGGGCTGAGGGCCTAATTCTGCTCTTGTGTCTTACAGTCTTATTAACCGCAAAATGTAGAAAGAGAAAAACCATTTAAATAGCAAGGGACTGAAGATACTAGAAATCTGAAATAAAAATCCAAAATGTTTTAAAATGACATCTCTCTCAACGCAATTGCTTCCTGATCTGCTGAATATTGCCAGCACTTTCTAGTTTTAATTATACGAGTGTACAAGGCCAGAAAGAGCTATCAGGAACCATGTGACTGTCTCAAACTTTGAAAAGCACGATGCCTTGTTTTATCGTAATATTCAGCTGCAATGGCTCCCCCCAACAATCAGATAGCCAACCTCATTGGTTAGGTTTTTCGTGGGGCAAGTTGAAGGAATGCTGCTCCTTGTGGAACCAGCATTAGGAGGAGCAAAGATGGAGTTACTCGGAAGGAATCAGAGGAGAACACATTTCAAAGTTACAAAAACTTACGGAACAGGAATGGAGATGATTACATCGTTTAGTTCCAGAGTGCTCTCCTGTAGCTCATACTCAATATTTACATCGCAACCAGTGGCACTCTCCGAAGGCCAGCAGTTAACTAAATTAGAAAGAGAAAGTAATGAAATCACTCTGAAGACAATAGCTCTCACAACTTTAAATTGAGATTTTCTTCGGAACAGAAACACAATGTAGGCTATTTAGCCCCTTATAGAAACTTACAGCACAGAAGTGAGCCATTCAGCCTGTGCTAGTTCTTCCCCACCAAATATTTAAATGTTTTAGGGCACAAGAAAATCCTAGCACATTAACAGTAGACAATGTCAACACTTCCCTTTGAGTTGGTCAGGGTATCTCGCAAAGCCCCAGGGGCAGTGTGCTTGACAGATTGAGTAGTTCTGAGCAATAAATCACACCCGATGTATAACCAGCCAGTTGAAAACTAAAGGTGACAGACTCTAATTTTAACCCTTAGAATGCTGCTACTGAGTTTTTTGCATGATGCCACACATTTAAAGCACCCCATGGTGCTTGACAGGAGACTCGGCAAGAAGGTCTAACACTGAGTCACATTCTAAAATGTAGGACAGGCTACCAAAAGCTCGAAGAGGGAGGATGCATGAAGCATCTTAAGAGGGGGGAGAAGATTAGCAAGGGAATTCCAACACTCGGAGTTGAGGGAGATGAAAGCATTGACACTATGGTAATTTAACAAGGAGGACTCACACATTTTAATACTCAAATCACTTTTATTTGCAGAAGTACAAAATAAAATGGTACGGGGCGGCACGGTGGCTAGTACTGCTGCCTCACAGCGCCAGGGACCTGGGTTTGATTCCCAGTTTGGGTCAGTGTGTGAAGACTGAACATTCCGCATGGCTTTCCTTAGGATGCTTCGATTTCAGTCCAAAACAGTGTGCTGGTTAGGTGGCTGGCTATGCTAAATTCGCCCTCAGTGTACCCAAACAGGCGCCGGAATGTGGTGACTAGGGGATTTTCACAGTAACTTCATTGCAGTGTTATTGTGACTAATAAATAAACTTTAACTTTAGCATGAAGGAAGTCTGGCAGCAGTGATGAACAGATCTCTTGTGGCAACATCAACCCACGCAAGCCAATGCTACTGATGATATTGCCCACACAGGCTCACATTAATGTCATCAGTGTTTATATTCAACAGGAAACTGCTTAATGTACACTCCATAACACTTCACCCCTTCATTTTAATCCCCCTCAAGGCAAAAACTTTTTAACCTCATCATTCAAACACTAACATACAATGACACTCATATCTTGGCTGTTCCACAGAAGCTTTGCGACTACACTGATCTGGCAGTCTCAGTAAACATTGGTGAGGGTGGTCTCAATGGAGCTGGGCTTGTGGGCGCAGGAGTGGGTCGAATATCTGTAAATGACTGTGCAGCCTCATCCTCTCCTTCAGCAGGGACTACTGGATGCCCCTGTACACCATGAATAATTTCCTGTTGTGCTTCTTCACAGCATTTTCTTCTGCTGTGCACACCGGAAACTTTGCTTCAAAGTCTTAGCGCAGACGAAATGGGCAAGGACAGATAGTCAGAGGCTTTTTCCCGGGGTGGAAGAGTCAATCACTAGGGGGCACAGGTTTAAGATACGAGGGGCAAGATTTAAAGGAGATGTACAAAGCAAGATTTTTTTTTAAATAGAGTGGTGGGTGCCTGGAACTCGCTGCCAGGGAGGTAGTGGAAGCAGATATGATAGTGATTTTTAAGGGGCATCTTAACAAATACATCAATCGAATGGGAATAGAGGGATACGATCCCCAGAAGGGGTTTTAGTTCAGTTGGGCAGCATGGTCGGTGCAGGCCTGGAGGGCCAAAGGGCCTGTTCCTGGGCTGTAATTTTCTTTGTTCTTTGAAATGTGATCCTGGTGTCTAAAGATGACTCCTTCATCAGTTAGTTTCACCATTAAAGAGACTGCATCATTTTGGATCACCCGGCAGCCAGTGTTGGTTTCTGCCCAAATTTATCCAATTGGATTTAAATGTCTCTCACTAGCATGGTGGTTATATCTCTCCCTCTGCTTTTCCTGTCTCCTTCCCACTATCACTGACATCTGGATGCAGCACATCCAGAACAGATTTAGGTTCCTATCCATCAGCATTTCAGCCGGTGAGGGCCGTGCAATCCTTTGTGGTGTGATGTGATACTGAAACAAGATCTGGGAGAGCTTGCACCCAGGGATCCCACCTGTCATTCTTTTCAGTTCTTCTCTTAGTGTCTGCACAGTTCGCTCTGCTGAACCATTTGAGGTGAGGTGAAAAGGAGCAGTGTGCACATGGCGTATTCCATTTGTCTGCATGAATTCCTGGAACAAGTCACCAGTAAACATTGTGCCATTATCAGAGATAAGAGAATCTGCTAAAGCCACAAAAAGTTGGCACAGCTTCTGTATCATAATGGGGGCTGTGATTTGAGTGAGAATTGTCACATGTATTGGGATACAGTGAAAAGTTGTTTCTTGCACACTATATAGACAAAGCATATCATTCAGAGTACACACGGGACAAGGAAAAGAGAGAGTGCAGAATGTAGTGTTACAGTCATAGCTCGGGTGTAGATAAAGATCAGCTTAATATAAGATAGGGCCATTCAAAAGTATGAAGCTGTTCTTGAGTCCGTTGGTCAGGCTTTCATATCTTTTTCCCAATGAAAGATGATGGAAGGGAATGTGTTGGGGGTGCGTGGGGACCTCGATTATGCTGGCTGCTTTTCCAAGGCAGCGGGAAATGTAGATGGAGTCAACGGATGGGACACTGGTTTGCGTGATGGACCGGGCTACGTTCACAACCATTTGTAGCTTCTTGCAGTCTTGGTCAGAGCAGAAGCCATACCAAGCTTTCTATGGTGCATCTGTAAAAATTGGAGAGAGTCGTAGCAGACATACCGAATTTTCTTAACCTCCTGAGAAAGTAGAGGTGTTGGTGGGCTTTCTTAACTATAGCGTCAGCATAGGGAGACCAGGGCAGGCTGTTGGTGATCTGGACACCTAGAAACCTGAAGCTCTTGACCATTTCCAATTCGTCCCCATTGATGTAGACAGCGGCATGTCCTCCATTGCGCTTTCTGAAGTTGATGACTATTTCCTCCATTTATTGACAATGAGGGATATTGTTGTCGCACCAATTCACCAAATTCTCTTTCCACCACACCATCTCATCATTATTTGAGATCCAATCCGCTACAGCGATATCATCAGCAAACTTAAAATCGAGATGGTGGTGAATTGGTCACACAGTCTTATGTGTACAAGGAGTATAGTAAGGGGCTGAGGACACAGCCTTGTGGGGCACCCTTGAGGATGATCATGCAGGAATTGTCGTTGCCTATCCTAATGATTGAGTCTGTGGATTAGGAAGTCTAGGATCCAGTCACAGAGGGAGGAGCTGAGCCCTAGGCCACAGTGTTTGGAGATAGGTTTTGTAGGAATAATGGTGTTGAAGGCTGAGCTAATAGTTAACGTTGCTGTAGTGATGTTGCTACCAGCCACATATGAGTGTGTCCACAATGACATAATAAGATCTATTGAAGGCCCTGAAAAACCCACATGAAGCCTGGGCCAGGACGGTCAGGCCATTCCCACGGATGTACTGGTGGTGCCATTGTTTGGTTGATCTGACACTCAGAACAGGATCACACCTTGTTCTCCAAGCCCCATTCCATAATAGGCCACCAAATGTATGATCTTGCTAACCTTCTCATTCAGGAGGCACCCGGGGGAGCCTCATGGACTTCATCCAAGGCCTGTGAACCTGTGAAGGATGACACGGTGCCACAGTGGTTAGCACTGCTGTCTCTCAGCGCCAGGGACCCAGGTTCAATTCCACCCTCAGGTCACTGATTGTGTGGATTTTGCACATTCCCCCGGTGGCTGCATGGGTTTCCTCCGGGTGCTCTAGTTTTCTCCCACAGTCCAAAGATGTGCGAGATGGATCAGCCATGCTAAATTGACCTTGGTGTCCGGGGATACGTGGGAATATGAGGATAGGATCTGGGTGGAATTGTGGTCAGTGCAGACTCGACGGGCCGAATGGCTGCATGAGTAAGTCAACTATCTTGCTCTTAATAACGCTCTGGTAAATACTTAGGGCGACATGGTGGCAAAGTGGTTGGCACAGCTTCCTCTCAGTGCCAGGACCTGGGTTCAATTCTGGCCTTGGGTCACTGTCTGTGTGGAATTTGCACATTCTCACCGTGTCTTCGTGGATTTCCTCCGGGTGCTCTGGTTTCCTCCCACAGTCTAAAGATGTGCACGTCAGGTTGATTAGCCATGCTAAATTGACCCTAATGTCAAGGACATTAGCAGGGTAAATGCATGAACTTTTGAGTCTTACCTGCAAGTACATTCACCAAAAAAAGTGTTCCAATTTTTCCACATACTCAGTCTAGTTCTCATCCTCCCCCACAAACTGATAGCCCAAACATAGCCATGGTGCTGCTGACTTGTCTACCTTTAGCATATTCTCAGAACCACCGATCAGTCTTTGACCTTTACTGCTAACCACTGCATGTTGTGTAAATTAGCTACTCAGTGTTCCAACTAGTAAGCAAAACTTTGAGTCGCCAAGCTGAGGCTCAAATTTTACCGTGTCACCAAAAGATCCACTAACTTGACAAGGAGGATGCAATAGTTCATCACCCTTATTTGCAGAAATACAAAATAAAATGGTACAGCATGAATAGATCCCTCTTGGCAACAACAACCTGCGCAAGCCCATGCTACCAATGATGCCACTCGCGTAAGCTCACACTTTCTGACAATGTCAGCGTACATATTCAATAGGAAATTGCTTAGTGTACAATCTACAACAGCCACCATTCTTGAAGCCATGAAAACTGGGGATGCACATGTTGTAGGTAAAATAATACCTCTGAGACTGTTAGTGAGTTAAAATACAGTGGTTTTTATTTCAAAACTCTGGCATTTATTCCAGAGTTTTGGGAGAAACTGGTTCCTCACAATGGACTACCAGACTTCTCATAGAACACAAACACAAGTGGGCATTTAGACATTATGAGCTCCAGCAGTAATCACGATTCAAAGTTCCAATTCCAGCCAGGCCTTCAGGTCTTCCTTCCTTGGTCGTGATGCAGCCCCAGGTTTAATCAGGGATCACAACCCTGCAGTCACGATACAGTCTTCAATCTCGTCACAATTCAAAACCCTTCTGCAGCAGTACCTGCATCCCTGTCTTTGAAGTTACTTACGCGATTGCAGCTGTCCCAGCAGGACTCTTCCTGTTAAAAGCCGGTATCGCGATCTGCCATCAGCAGCGGTCAAAAGCCAGTATCGTAAACTACTATCTGTGTAATGATGTCCAACTAACACAAATAGGTAAGATTTGCAAAGTCTACAAAATAACAGCCACATTAAATTATCTGTCTTTATAAAAATGAGAGTTAAAGCAGGTAATACATGAACAAATAACTTATATTACTCCCAGGAGCAGTATAAGTTTGAGGTGGTCAGTCATGATGAAGGGTTATGTTTGTGACATATTCTAGGTACAAAATCCATTAACCCTTCCCCTACTTCACACAAGAAGCAACATATCATAATGCAATGCATCCCACAGCATTTTTAATGAGGCAATAATTTCTGGAAATACTTTGTACATTTTCTCTCACCAATATAGAAAATATCTAAATATTAATTGTCAACACAGATTTAAATACTTACTGGCAAGGGGAATCAAGGCGTCATCGTTGGTTTGCAACCTCCACTTCAGGACACCAACGTCATTGTTCAGTGGGAAAGATTTCTCCGGGTTCTTTAGGCCAATCAAGGAGTCTGTTGTGAAAAGCTTCTTATCCACGTTCGGGTGAGTCTGGAGGCAAAGACACAACAAATATGGGTTTAGTCTGTAATTAAATAGATTTGACATCTTATTTCCAGTTGAGCTTCTGCAGCTTGAGGTGTGCTTATTGTTCTAGTTTTACATTCAGATATGCACATGGTGTAGGGGTTAGCGTATCAGCATGAATAAAAGATCGGTTGGTTAACAGGAAGCGGAGAGTAGGGATAAATGGGTCTTTTTCAGATCAGTAAACTGTAACTACTGGAGAGTCACAAGGATCAATACTAGATCCTCAATGACTCACAATCTCTCCCAATTGGAAGAAGGGAATAAATATATTTTAGCTAAATTTGCTGATGACACCAACAGGAGGTCGTGTCTGCAAAGGAATATAGACAGGTTAAGTGAGCGGGCAAAAATTTGAAAGATGAACTAAGTACAATGTGGGTAAATGTGAACTTGTTTACTTCGGCAGGAAGAACAGAAAAGCAGAACAATAAAATATTACAGATTTGAAACAAAAATAGAAAAGGCTGGAAAATGTCAGGTCTGGCAGCAACTGTGGAACGAGAAAATCTCTCTCCACAGATGCTGCCAGACCTGACATTTTCCAGCCTTTTCTATTCCACCATTCCATTCCATAATGGAGAAAAAATACAGAAATGAACTGTAGAGGGATCTAGGTAACCTGTTACAAGAATCACAAACTCACTATTGTAGGTGCAGCAAGTGATTAGGACAGTAAATGCATTCAAAAGGCCACATCTTGAGAACAGATGTACAGTTTTAGTCTCCTTATTTAAAAAATAGAGAATTGCTTTAGACGCAGTTCACAGAAGGTCCATTGGGTTTATTTCTGGGATGAATGGGTTTTTTTTGAAAAAAGAACAAGTTTCTACCCATTGGAGTTTTGAAGAATGAGGGACGATTTGATTGAAACATAAGGAATTTGACAGGTTGGATATTTAGAGGATGTATCTTCTTGTGGGAAGACCAAAACTAGGGGACACAGTCTAAAAATAAGAAGTTTCCCTTTTAAGACAGAGACGAGAATTTTTTTTCTTCCAAAGAGTCACTGGTGTGTGGAGTTCTCTTCCCCAGAAATTAACGGAGGCTGGGTATTTAAAATTATTCAAGGCTGAGTTAAACAGATTTTTGTTATGAAAGGGAGTTAAGGGTTATGGGACAGACAGAAAGATACAGTTAAGACCACAACCAGATCAGCTATTGTCTTATTGAACGGTGGAGCAAACGCAAAGGGCCAAACAGTCAAGTCCTACACCAGGGGTCAGACCAGCTCTTAGGTACAATAGCATAGAGGATCGAACAAATTGCCTGACAAGACAACTCCTTTGCCTCAGGTGCAATCAGGATGATCATTGCTCTTGTCGGCAACTCTCATATCTCATGTATTTAAAAAATTAAATTAGTCAAGCCGGGATGGTATTAAACCATGCAGGCCAAGAAAGTCATAGATCTAGACCCAGGTTTGATTCTGGTCTTGGGTGACAGACTGATGTGATTTCTCCACATCTGCATGGGTTTCCTCCAGTTTCTCCTCAGTCCAAAAACATACAGGTTAGATGGACTGGCAATAGTAAATGCACAGGATTATAGGGAATGGGACTCAGGGAGGGCCTGGGTGGGATGTTCTTTCAGAGAGTCAATGCAGACTTAAAGGGCTGGGTGGCTTCTTTCTGTATTGTAAGGAATCTATGGTTAAACACAGTTATTGTTTTATGAGCTAATTCAGCCAATCCGATTTGATAACATTTCAGAAACACAAAATGCACAGACTTGAGAGTTTGAACTCAAGATTGGGCAATGAACCTTTGTACTGCAATGACGTCCTCACCATTCCAGCACTCACCTGCATGAGTAAGTTAACTATCTTGCTCTTAATAACCCTCTTTGGTAATACTTGGGGCGACATGGTGGCACAGTGGTTAGCACTGCTGCCTCTCAGTGCCAGGACCCGGGTTCAATTCTGGCCTTGGGTCACTGTCTGTGTGGAGTTTGCACATTCTCCCTGTGGCTGCGTGGATTTCCCCTGGGAGCTCTGGTTTCCTCCCACAACCCAAAGATGTGCGGGGTAGGTTGATTGGCCACGCTAAATTGACCCTAGTGTCAGGAGGGCCAGCAGGGTAAATGCAGCAGGTTACGGGAATAGGGCCTGGGAGGGATTGTGGTTGGTACAAACTTCATGGGCTGAATAGCCTCCTTCTGCATTTAGGGATTTTATGAACATCTCATTACTCATCACCCTCTACGTACAGAACCAGTCACACCTATAAATTTCACAAGCTGCAACTTTGTGAATACACATGATGCATTGCACCAGATTGGGTTTAGCTTCTCTACCCCAATGAATTAGTTGTACTTCTCTATAAAAAGGTCCCTTTGTCATTTCTAGCTATGGAGTTGTGTCGAGGTTTCTCCATGGCGGTCACCCCAAAGTTTCCATGAGGTAGGTTAGGTGCACTGACTTGAACAAGTGCCAGAATGTAGTGACTAGGGGAATTTCACAGTAACTTCATTGCAGTGTTAATATAAGCCTTACTTGTGACTAATAAATAAACTTTAAAGTCTAAGATAAAACATAGTGCAGAGAATCAGATGTCTATTTAATCATGGCCATCTCCTATCAGGAAAAAAAGTAACCTGTTATTTTAAAAGGAATCGCATGGTCACCTTCAGGGAACGAAATTCCAAAATGACCCAAAAGCAAATGCTAATCTTGAGAAAATACAGACCAGAAGCTTAGGTTAGGACTTTATTTCCTGGGACGTAGGAGAATGAGGGGAGATTTGATAGAGGTGTATAAGATTTTGATGGGTATAGACAGAGTGAATACAAGCAGGCTTTTTCCACTGAGGCTAGGGGAGAAAAAAACCTGAGGGCATGGGTTAAGGGTGAAAGGAGAAAAGTTTAATGGGAATATTAGGGGGGGGGCTTCTTCACGCAGAGTGATGAGAATGTGGAATGAGCTGCCGGATAAAGTGGTAAATGTGGGGTCACTTTTAACATTTAAGAAAAACTTGGACAGGAACATGGATGAGAGGGGTGTGGAGGGATATGGTCCAAGTGTAGCTCAGTGGGATGAGGCAAAAAATGGTTCAGCACAGACAAGAAGGGCCAAAAGGCCCGTTTCTGAGCTGTAAATTTTCTATGGTTCTAAGCTTGAGAAAATATATAAAATGGAATTTGAATAGCGGCTCAATTCAAAATCACTTTGTCCCTATGGGTTTTACAATTAAGAGCACGATCAAACAAAATAAATATTGGTGAACATAAAAAAAAAGTTCTTCCCCCTGACCTCTGAGGGAATGTATCTCTTATCATGTATTGAACTGTTGTAACATATGGTGGATTTACTGTGCTGGGCAAGTGGTTAAGACAAAAGGTCATTTGCCAACAGGCTTGCAGTTGTGCAGCTGGTTAGAACCAGTTCAAACTGCAGCCAAGAGAACAATAGAACATAGAACATAGAACATTACAGCGCAGAACAGGCCCTTCGGCCCACGATGTTGCGCCGACCAGTTACAAAAACAATGACCCACTAGCCTATACCAATCCCTTTTCGTCCATAAACCTATCCAGAGATCTCTTAAACGCCCCCAAACTAGACGCATTTACAACTGCAGCAGGCAGGGCATTCCAATCCCTCACCACCCGCTGGGTAAAGAACCTACCCCTGACATCCGTCCTGTAGCTACCCCCCCTTAATTTAAAGCCATGCCCCCTCGTGCTAGCTTTCTCCATCCGAGGAAAAATGCTATCACTATCCACCCTATCTAAACCTCTAATCATCTTATATGTTTCAATAAGATCCCCTCTTAGCCGCCTTCTTTCCAACGAAAACAACCCTAAATCCCTCAGTCTCTCCTCATAGGACCTCCCCACCATACCAGGCAACATCCTAGTAAACCTCCTCTGCACCCTCTCCAACGCCTCCACATCCTTCTTGTAATGCGGGGACCAGAACTGCACACAGTACTCCAAGTGCGGCCGCACTAGAGTAGTGTACAGTTGCAACATTACACTGCGACTCCTAAATTCAATCCCCCTACCAATAAACGCCAAGACACCGTACGCCTTCTTAACAACCTTATCTACTTGATTCCCAACTTTCAGGGATCTATGTACACACACACCTAGATCCCTCTGTTCATCCACACTATTCAAAGTCCTCCCGTTAGCCCTATACTCGACACATCTGTTGCTCCTACCAAAGTGAATTACCTCACACTTCTCCACATTAAATTCCATCCGCCACCTCTCGGCCCAGCTCTGCAACCTATCTAAGTCTCCCTGCAGACTATGACACCCTTCCTCACAATCTACCACACCTCCAACTTTGGTGTCATCAGCAAATTTACTAATCCACCCAACTATACCCTCATCCAGATCATTAATAAAAATTACAAACAACAGTGGCCCCAAAACAGATCCCTGAGGCACACCACTCGTAACTGTACTCCATGATGAATATTTACCATCCACCACCACCCTCTGTCTCCTATCTGATAGCCAATTCCTGATCCAACTTCCTAGATTACCCACAATCCCATACATCTGCATTTTCTGCAGAAGCCTACCATGGTGAACCTTGTCGAAAGGTGCTTAGATTATGAAACCTGTCCAGCAACAGAGAGACTGTAAAATGAGGAAACCATTTTTGTTAGGACACTGTACTACTGGACTGAACACCATGTGGCTTTGAAATAAAAGTTTTAACTAAAAGTTTGTCTCTCATCACTGACTCGCCGAAGAACCAGGGTTTTAAGCTAAAATCTAACATTTTAGAATCCAACACTTAAAGGTGAAAACCACAGCAACACCATTGGGGCGGTCCCTAACAGGGTCAAAATGAGTAATCAAAACACAAAACAACAGTCCCTGGTACAAGATGAATGCAAGTGATAGCTGGTGATATTATCGGAGTGAGACATAATTAGACACTGATTTGTTGACAGTTTAATCAGTATTTCCCCTTCCAGTTTTCCCCTGTTCAGTATGCAATTTTTGGATGCACACGTTTGCAGGTCAAGCAAAGATAGGACCCATCTGAGTTGCGTGCTTGAGTGTTCAATAAAATCACCAGCACGCAATGTTGAAAGGCGTGTATAAGAGGAGGATATCGGAACAAAAACTTGCAGAAAAGCCAGTCAGGAACGGGGGGGGGGGGGTGAATGTGACATCACCGACAAAGCAATCTCACCTGTAATTGAACTCCTTTTTTGTCATCGTTCTCCACTTGAAGGCGAATTCTCCCCTGCTTCTCATCGCTAACCCGGAGCATGATCATGCCATGTACCTCCATGTTTTGCAAGCCTCCATCCCGGCCACACGTCAGTGATATCTTCTCTTCAACCTTCAGATGTACACTGTAAAAGATACAAGAGAATGTGAATGTTTGTTAGTTAGCACTGAAGCAGAAAATCTGCTTTAATGTAACATCTCATTAAATCCCAAAACTCTTCAAAATTCACACATTGCTTCTGAAACCCAGCCACTGTTACATGCCGATGAAATGTTGCAAGTTTGAACTAGGGCCTGTGTCCTGCTATGTGCTTTCAGAAGAATGGTTAACAATTAATCCAAACTTCAGGTCCTGAAAGCAAGATGGCAACTACACGAAGAAAGGATATCAGTCAGGGATGCAGAGACTATCCAGAATGTATGGGGAGAATAAGAATCTGGCCCAACTGCAACGCAGTGAAGCAGCTTTGGAAACAAAGGGGCAATTTTAGCATGACCAATCTACCTAACCGGCACATCTTTGGACTGTGGGAGGAAACTGGAGCAACTGGAGGAAACCTACACAGATACAGGGAGAGCACAAACTCCATATAGAGTCACCTAAAGCCAGAATCAAACCTTGGCACTGTGATGCAGCAGCACAAACCACTGTGCCACAGTGTCATATAATTTGCAGGACTGAAGGAGGCTACAGAGACAGGAAAGGGCAAGGCCAAGAACAATTTGAAAACATGGTGTAGAGTTTTAAATACAACACATTGCCAAACTGGGAACTAACAGGGGTCAATGAGCACAAGATGATGGGACCGAATATAATTCAAAATACACACAGCAAGGTTTTGAACGAATTCAAGCTCGTGGAGGGTACATAAGAATATAAGAAATAGGAGCAGGAGTAGGCCATGTAGCCCTTCGAGCCTGCCCCACCATTCAACAAGATCATGGCTGATCTGAAGTGGATCAGTTCCACTCTCCCACTTTCTCCCCATAATGTTTAATTCCCTTGTCTATCAGAAACTTATCTACCCGTGACTTAAATATATTCAGCGAGGTATATATTCAATGGGCAGAGAATTCCAGAGTACAAGGAGAGAGAGATTAGCCAGAAGCGCAATAGAACAGTCAAGCCTAGAAACGATAAAGCTAATGCACTTACCTTTCTATATTAACAGGAGGCGACAACACTTTAGCCACTTCTGATGAACGCTTTGTTGAGGAACTAATCTGTTCACCTTCCAACTTCAGTTTGTCTACAAAATTCTCCACATCCTTTCCCTTTGCCCCAAGTTTTAAGGCCTTGCTTGGACCAGAAGGTCTGAGGAAACAAAGCGAGAAGCCTCCACTTTAGACTTCAAAGGATAATCAAGTACAAATAATTAGCTCATCGACCACTAATCATAAAACATGCCAAAATGTTCACATTTGCCAATGTAAATCTACTAATTTTTTGCACGTACAACAGAAGACATGAACTTTTAACACTCATGACAATGCAGTACTTCCCCAAAACACTTGGTTTGGTACACCAACTATACATCTGCACCAACGTAAATCTGTAAACGTTTTAGTCTACGCAGACAGCGATTCCACAATCAAGCCAGGATAAGCAGAAGCAATCAGAATAATGAAAAAAAAAGGCCTTCAACTCAATGGGCTACCATGTACTGGGTGTTGCAGGAAGGGCCCCCTCCCCATGCATTACTGAAGCAATTGAAGCAAACCATACCTGATTATATATAAACCAGCTTCACACGCAAGACCTGCTGCATCAGCCCTTAATCCACAAGAGAACACAATTAAGTGATAATGGGTTTAAAATGGCACAGGTTTGGTCTATAACACATATTATAACTATCATAATGCACAAACTGAAACAGGCCAAAGGAACTAACTGACTCCAAAATTCTTCATGCTATCCAACAAGAGTAATTGAACAAATTCTCTACTGGCAGATAAAGAAGCTGCAAGAATGAAACACCATTTTCTCCTGGCTCAAGAAATTCCAGATATATTCAGTACCTAACCATTTAAAGATTTAAAAAATATATATTGTTAGCAATGAGCCAACACACCTGTTGGCATTGATAAGAATTGTAAACCATGCTGGTCTGATCCAAACCTTCACTATCAATAGTCTATTTTTTAAAAAGTATAGTTTTTGCGCCATAAATGGGAAAAGAACGAACGTTCAGAGATG
Organism: Carcharhinus amblyrhynchos; assembly: GCF_965287045.1. Taxonomy (NCBI): domain Eukaryota; kingdom Metazoa; phylum Chordata; class Chondrichthyes; order Carcharhiniformes; family Carcharhinidae; genus Carcharhinus; species Carcharhinus amblyrhynchos. The sequence goes on along the minus strand of NC_137352.1, from coordinate 4,806,043 downwards.
ACACTTGTTTTGAAAAGAAAAATAATAGAATTTAGGCATTCTGACCTTTGGTAATGCAATTCTTAAACTTTCAATGTAAAAGATCTTTGTCATATTAATTTCTGTTACACAGGGAGAACTTATTTCACATTGTCAATTTGGTGCATTAGAAGAGCAAACGGTAATCAGGCAGCTGACAGCAGCAGTGCTAATAGTCCACCAAGCCTAGGCCATCACAGCAAACATAACAGTACATCAAAACAAAATCAATTTCACCTGATGCAAGTTCTTTAATTTCCTGTATAAGCTAGAGGGAGAAGGATGGGAAACAGAGGTGGTCCTAAGTGAGTGACTGATGAGGGGAAGAAGGGATGTAGAGGATGCTCCACTTCGATTTTCATTGCAGAGCACAGTATCACCCTTGTTTAATAAAGGTCCTAGCAGTATTCCAGAATTTTGTTCATCCCAAAACTTTCTGGACATGCAGCCACTTTTCTGATTTTCTGTTGTTTCAACTCGCTTGTTTACCCTAACTTCATGCATACGTATCATCCCCTTTGGCGTCAAGAGGGGAGAGTGAAGCTCAAGTGCTGTGTCATTTGAAGCATTTCAACACTCCCACTGGACCATCCTGCATGGTCCTTCTAATTCCTACATGTTGCCTGTTCAGATGAAGACTCTGTGCCATTTGCAAAGTTATTCCTTTACTGCGCATCAGTGCAATGTAAATTCCATCTTTCTTCAGTTTCTCCTTCCTTCTAAAGGATTTTGAAATCCAGGTTTGGATTTACCTAACCAGTACTTCCAGAGTCTCTATTTACAAACATTAGTATGTTTCCTCTTTTTACCCCAATTAAGGAAAATGGGACTGGTAATCATTGCCATATTCTCATTAAAAAATAAAACTGCACTTTAACAACAAAAACTGCATGATGCACGACAGAAGCCAAGTTCAGTAGTTCTCACCCTGATGGTGAAATGCCCCCACAGAACACATTTGAAAAAAAGCAAAAGGTCAGTCACATCCATGCAACATATGGTCATGACAACCTCGCTTACAGTACAGTCTGCAGCTCAATCAGAAGACAAAGGGGATTTTCTGCATTTATTTGGTCTTGTGAACACTGGGAATTGCAACCTACCTCATTACGGCCGGTGTCATCTTTGGTTTCTCTGGTTCGATGATGGCATCAGTTATCATGGATGCTGCTGAGCTGCCAGACATTCCTCCACTGCCAAACCCACCAAAGCCAGGGGCTTTCTTGCCTTGCCTCTCGGCATCTCTGCGAGCCTGCTGTAACTCCTTGGCCTTCCGACGCATCTCTGCTTTTGCTTCACGCTCTTGTGTCTGAATGGGAAACGTAAAGACAACTGTCATACTCGAAAAGAAACAGTTCCATATGTCCAAAGTTCACAAAAACCCAGAAATGGAGCGTGAACATTCTTTAATTTTGTAATGAGTTTTTGTCTGCTATACAGTAAATGGTACATTATTCTCTTTAGTTACTGAGTGCTAACCAAGCATTCCCCAGTTGAGAAACTGTATGGCAACACAGAACAGAAGAACTCTCCCTACTCCACTATGATTCTGATTCCGATTCCTAAACCTACCATTGTATATCCATTTAGATTGTCAATTTTCATTGAACAACAAAGACTTGACCGACAAGTCTCCCATTTTCAGCTGAAGCAAATATCAACATTTCTTTGTTGTTGCTGGGACAAAGCACTCCTTCTCTGGCAATCACCGCATGGAGTACCAGCTGCAAGGTTAAAGAGCACCTTTAACCACTTTCTCAAGGCAACTCTTAGCCCTCCCAGCATCGCATGTGACCAGAAAACAAATAAATGCCCATGAATAAATGGATTAGAATGCCACAAATTAATTTATGTAGGGACCCAAAATGGCTGAATTTCACTCATGAGTCTGAGCTAGATTTGAACTCAGGTGCAAGAAACGGAAGTCAAGTGGCTAACTGATCATTTATACTTCAGTACTTCTGATCTGCCAATGTTCCAACATAATGAAACCTTAAAGATTCAATTTCAATTTAATTATACAGCTTGCATTATACAATTTGAAACATTAGCTTCCAAACTATGAAAATGCACTATGGAAAAATAACTGAATATACACTTATTCATACTTGCTAATTCTATGATATAGTTTTATAATCACTGTTGTAGTGGAGATGAGCAGAGTAACTGTTTGCACACAGTAAAGTTTCACAAATAGCAATGAGATAAATGAGCATGTATTCTGTTTTAGCAATGTTGAGGTAAACGTTAGCCAGGACACTAGGTAAATCTCTCTCGCTCTTCTTAAAATAGTATCACAGACATTTTTAGTCAACTTGAAAAGACCTTTGGTTAACCATCCGATTGGTGATACCCTCAACAGTACAGCAATCCCACAACGTAGTAGTGGAATGACAGTGTAGACGACATGCTCAAGTATCTGAATTGGAGCTTTAACTCAGAGAAAACACGTTACCAAATAAACCCTCTCTAGAGCTACTACATTGATCAAACTTTCCAAATTTATCCTGACATCTTATTTATTATTACTCATACACATTTTATCTGTCCGTGTTTGTAGAAAGTAAGGGCTGTTTTTCCTCTAAGAAAAAGAGAAACATTCTGCTGAGCGAAGTGGATATAAAGCTTTCTACCACAGGGAATAACTGAGATGAACAGCAATGTGCAATTTAAGGGGAAGCTAGATAAACACAAAGGGAAAGGAATATGCTGATCAGGTGAGATGAAGTAGGGTGGGAGAAGGCTTGTACACAAAAGAAACATTGACACATGCCTGTTGGACTGAGTAACTTGCTTCTGCGCAGTAACTAGTTTGAGAATATTCTCACTGCAATAATATCAATTGGAATAGTTTGATGCTCTACCCCTTATGTCCGAACTCCACAGTTTGACTGTCACTCATGCACCGCATTCATTTTTATCTGCATTACCTCTCGAACAGCTCGGAAAACTTTCTCTTCGTGGGAGTCCATTTCTGTGAAGGTTCGGATCTGGGCCAAGTTTACGTTCTCACGGTAACCCAGAGCCACTATCTCATCAAAGGCAAAAATTAGATCAAAGCAGTGTTCCGATATCTCACTCTCCTCCAAAACTCTGCAATATTCTGGAATCTATTAAAAACCAAAATAAATACTTATTGTAAATGACAGATGTAGCACCCAACAGGAAGGCAAGCAAAATCAGCAAAAAAATACATTTCAAATTGTTTCTAAAAATTCTAAAAAAAGCCCAATGCTGGCATATCCACATATAAAAATTCAATCAGAGGACTACTTTATACACTGATTTCTTGTAGATTTCAGGTTATCCAGGATTACTACAAGAAATTTTGAAATCACTCAAACACAATGATATTTTATCCAATTTCAGAAAATTAGCTTTAAGATGCCACAGGAAACTGACATCAACTCACTCAATTGGTTAGTGAGGAAAGTCACCACTTATTCCCCTGCCCTATTACATGAAGATTTTCTTCCAATCCTATGTTTTAACCCATGATGTTTTTCCTTATTCAAGAATCCTGGCACATTTTGTGGTGTTCAAAACTAAATTTAACCGTGTTTTTGTTTCTCTCACTTCCATATGATATCCACGCAATCACCCACATTCAAAGCAAGCTTGCCTCAGTTGCTCAAGTTCAAACTTTGGATGCTAGGCATCAGCCTTGAGGCTTTTCTGAGTAGACTCCATGACATAAATATTTCGTACATTTTGGTGGTCAAACCAGAGCTCTAAACACAGTTGCACTATTGCACGTGGAAATGCACCTCTGACCCAAATTACTGCATTCAATTCATTTTAGGCTCTAGTTGACATGTTATCACTATTTGAATACACACACCAACAACAAAGACTAACAAAAAAACGTACAAATAATTTTTTGGGAAATTCAAATCAAAATAATGGCTCAACATTCTGAATTCTATGACTTCTTGTGACTTTTGGAGCAGAAGCATTCACAACACAAGTGTGAAGATTCACCAGCAAACCACCAGGAACAAAACAAACTATTAACAAACTCAACATTTCTACAAGCAAATCATTGTAATTTTAAAAGAAAATATGAGAAATATGAATAAAGATGACCAATCCTGAAGCTCTGTATTAAGAATCAACTAAAAACAGGATTGGTTAAGTCCAAAGATTATTACTGCCTTTTCCCATACAGAAGGTTTTCATGTGGACATTCTTCAAAACCTGTTCTGAAATGCACATCTCTCTGAGGCAAGTGTACCAAACTTGGATGTTTACCTCAGCTTTGCCGTACTGGCTATTTTCATTTGGCCTTCCTACAAGCTCAGCTAAGCGGACATTGCCAGGGAATCTATATTTTCCCTTTGTGCTCTGCGTTTTCAGGGTGGAAGTCAATCCCTGGTTAGACAACTACAACTCCAGGTATGCCCGGGGTATTACTGTAAGTGCAGCAAGGAGACAGGTCACAGATGCCCAGTTCCAGATTTTCTTTGACACTTGTTCAGGAGTGGCTTGAAACATTTTTTTTCCTGAAGCCATCAAACCAAGAGCCTCATTCACATCACAGCCCGTTCCTGAGGCAGTTGGAGAGCATATTTTGCTTACCTGTGACCAGTTTTTAGTCCAGGCTGGAACAGAGAGAAATTTAGTAAAACGAGCCTCAAGCAGCAGTTGCCAGCCTCATAGAGCTCAGAGGAGCCAGTCATGAAGAGGCAAAGTCACTGGTCCTGCGCTGCAGGAGAGTGGGGTTTGGGGACGTCCTGGAGATCTTACCAGTTCAGTGGAGCAGAGGGAAAGCTGTCTGCTAGAAAACTGGCAGTTGGGATAGAGTAATGCCTGTAAACAGTGGTTGTTAGCTCGGGAGATGGAATCATGTTGGTAATGTTGGGGTGCAGCATTAGGAAGTCCAGCAAGACACAATTTTGGGAAAAGAGATCACGCAACAGTGAGACAGGCAGTCATTGAAGCAGCTTTTGAGGGAAATCAGAGGCAGATCTTTGAAAGAAAATCCCTGAATTCCCCCAGGAGGAAGAATTTTAATGAATCTTTGTGACTTACCAATATCTGGGTGGGTTGCTGAGAAGGTTTGGGAGGGCTATTTAATGTGCAGTTTGCAGTGCGTTTGACCAGTTTGTTAATTTTTAATTCATGTTTACCTCATGTTAATTCTGCATATTAGCATGCTAGATAGTACTGACTGCTTGTTTTATTAACTTGTACACAGTAAAATTCCTTCTGTTTGTTCAAAACCATGGAATCTTATATGGTTTCATGCTCTTCATAGATAGCTAAGATTTCAAATTTTGTCCATTTGAACAAAAAAAAAGATCAGTGGGTCCCAAACCAGACTGGGGGCCTCAGCCAGGACAGCAACAAAAGTTTGGGATCAGTTGTAGGGTAGTAACATATAACACAACATTATATCATAGGCACAATTTAGACCATTCAATGCACCCTCAGTTGAAGGCATCATGAAAGATAATCCCTAGGGTACTGTTTTACAAGGTTTATGATTCTCTGCAGCGCGGTAGCATACAAATCACATGAGATAAGAAGTGGATGTATGGACTAATTAACTCCATCATCTTTTCAGATTTGGGTCAAGTTCCTTAAAGGGCAATTAAAACATTGTGTAAAATTTAGCACATCTCACTCAAATCTTACTTTATCCTTTTATGACAATCATCTCCCGTGTGCCTGAAACAGACGGTTTCTCATTTAAACATTAAATTACCTTTCAAATGAAGATGCATTTAAATTAACTAGCATCTATAAAACACTCTTCCCGTGATGTTTCCAAAGTGCTTCAGCACTTTGCTTAATTACATTTTGTGTGTAGTAACTTAATTGTCAGTAAATGTGGTAGCCAAGCTGTGAATCTTGCAGAGTACGGCCTTCTTACAGTACTGCACTGGGAGCATCAGCTGAGATTATAGTCAAGTCTCTGGACTGGGGGTTTGAACTCACAACTTTCAGACTGACAAAAGTGTTACCCACAGGATCAAAGCAGACTTCCTAACTCTCAAAATGTGGACTGACAGGACAATGCAACTTAGCATAACATTAGTGTAATTACTAAAGAAATATGTCTCACTTCTTCAGGCCTCACATATTGTTCACCATGAAAATGCAGCTGCCATTCCTCATATTATTCAGCTGGCCCAGACATTCACTTAATATCTCAGATCGCTCTTCCACCTGTTGCAAAACTATGTCCGGGTGTCACCACCTAATATATTACTACGTATTGCTTAGAGGACTGCTACATGTTCATCCTTTATTATCCTTAATCAAATGAAATTTAAACAAACTAAACCTCATTTCCAAATAAATAAATCAATCCCACAGCTGAGGTAACGTGAAGAATTGACTTGCTGTGGTGACACATTAGTTTTGTTACCATTTCTTGCATGTGAACAGGCCCATTCATACATTTAAGAGAGTGGTTAAGTGGGAATGAAGCCTGTCTGCTTAATGTTATGGCAGAAATCACAAATCTAATAGCTAGTTCAAGGCCATATTTTGAATTGACTCAAATTTTCAGTGGATTAATTTTGGTAACCTTCCTACCAGTGTCATTTTACTCATTTCCAATTCTCATACCATACATCCCAATGCTTTTCTCTACATCTGCTATATGCAAGATTTTCTAATCACAAAATTTTTTAAGTGCAGAAGGACGCAATTTAGCCCATCCAGTCTGCATTGGCTCTCTTAAGGAGCATTCTACTTAGTCTCACTCTCCTGCTTTAACCCCGTAACCTTACACATTCTCTATTTTCAGATAGATATCCAATTCTATTTTGAATATTTCGATTGAATCTACCTCCATCTCTCTCGCAGGAAGTTATTTCCAACCACACCTCGCTGAAAAAAATCTTTTCTTCACATCACTTTGACTTTTTGTCCATTCATTTGGATCCATGCCCTCTAGTTCCTGATATACTCTTTGAGGGGGGGACAGTTTCTTACTCTTCACCCTGTCCATATCCCTCAGGATCTTGAATCTTTCTGTCAAGTCTGCTCTCAGCCTTCTTTTTGCCAAGGAAAACAGACCCACCCTCTCCAAACTATCCTCATAGCTACAGATGTTTATCACTGGAATCATTCATGTGAATTACCACTTGGCATGTTCATTCAAATCCTATGAATCTCAAACTTGTGTCATTGTTAGTTGGCCAAATAGTTTGATTTTGCAATAGGTTGTGACAAAAGCAACAGGAATGGAGGATTCTGGGTTGATCTAAACGATGACAAAATCCAGTTGCACCAATTATCAGTGGCATGCCTCAATAAATTCAGATCAATTTCAGTATTCGCAGCTGCCAGAGTTTATTGCTCTTACCACTCGAGAGAAGAGACGGAGCGTTTCCAGATCTTCCAGGATGTTGCTGTTTTTGGTTGTGATCAATACCATGTAGAGTTTTTCCAGTGGCTGGTACACATACCGCACGCTTTCTGTCTCCACAAACGTGTGCTGCTTCCCAGTGTTCATTAGTTTGGGGAATGCTGCCAGCAAACCTTCAATTCGGGTCCTTGTCATTTCCACAAACTGCCGTGAGACAATTGCTTTCCCAGCCTTGGTGCAAACAGCTGTAGCCAACAGCACCTGAAGTAGACAGAAAAAGAGAGAGAGAGAGAGAGAGAGAGGAGAGAAAAAGCAGTTATCAATGGGGAAAGTACAGCATGTTCCCACTCTAATAAAATAAACTAGACTGAAATATGCTGGCTAGCCAAATTCAGTTGTTATCAATACCTCAGACACAGCATTTCATATGTACCAGGCAAAGGAGTGACTTGAATTGGACATCAGAAAATACTCTTTTGAACAATCCTATATTTTTATCATAGGATGCAGTAAATATTCTTTGGACAAAGATTCTAGTCAGGGTCTCTGATCAAAAACATTGGCAATGTCAAATGCTTGCAGCTCAGACTGGTTAACTATGGACTGTCTGACTTCAGATCTTCAGTAGGACTTCAGCAGGGATGTAATTTTGGACCTAACTGCATGTGCACAAATTTTGAGCTTCAGACTATTTGGTATATAATGAGCAAAAAAACCTTCCACCAAATATTAGAAGCAAACACTAAAAAGTGGCCTCAAAGAGGGACAAATTGGCAACTTAACCTGAGACATGCCACAGGATTGGACAGGTCTTCAATCATACAATACTACAACACAGAAAGAGGGATTTAGACTCATTTAATCTGGGCAAGCTCTTTTAAGGAGTAACTGAGTTAGCCCCACTTTTCCATTCTCTCTTTATGTCCTTGCAAATTATTCTCAATACACAAATAGTGTGACTATTTTTGCCAAGCTCACTTGCAGAAGAACTTACATTCTTTCATTTCCTAAAGTGTTTTATAACTAGAGTTTGTTGAAAAGAAAAGGGGACAAGCTGAAGTTTTTCATCTTGCACTCATCGGGATAGGCACAAAAATTCCAAATTTCAAAGGAAGTAATAATTTATACTGGATGAGAAAAGAGCACTGAGTGATTGGAGAGTCAGTCTGATTGGTCGAGACCTTGCCATAGAGAATGCACCAGGGGATTATTGCCTCCCCATGCTTTTAATTAATTCAATGCCTAGACATTTCCCTTTTGCCTGCAGAAGACAAGGCCATGTGTATGATTAGCAAACATAAATGAGCCACATTGTGAATCTGACTGATAATCTTTAATTGTTTGTTGGTGTTCTTTTGCATACTCCATTCCAGATTGTTCAGCAAATATTAGCCAATTGTGGAATCATATCTAGCAATAGGCACAGGTTCTGAGTTTTACAATGAATTATTTTTAGCATGAGTCAGTGGTGACAGGGAAATTCAAAAGTCCAAAGATGTGCAGGTTAGAAGGACTGCCCATGCTAAATTGTTCCAGGATGTGTGCACTGGGGTTAGTGGGGTAAATGTGGAGTTTTGGGGATAGGGCCTAGGTAAGACGCTCTGTCAGAGAGTCAGTGCGACCTTGATGGGCCGAGTGGCTAGCTTCTGTACTGTAGTGACTTTATGAAAAGAACACAGCAAGGTCACATATATAATCAGATGAATAACTCCATAGGCCAAAACTCCTTCAGTACTGCGGAAAAGTATCAGCCTAGACAATGTGCTCAGGTTCAGGTGTGGAAGTCAGATAACACTGGAGATTAACTACTCGGGGATAGGTTGCCAGGTGACCATCAACTTGAAACTACAATCCTAGAAGCTTGCAGGATTGAAGGCCGAGAAGACCACTTAACAAGCATGTCATGCATCTAAAGTTTGGAGGGGTAGAATAATGCAAACCTTTTAAAATGCCAAAGCATCATTTTGCTTGGTCACTGAAAGGTATGTTGGTTGATTAATGACAACTTAACTGACAACTCAGAAGAAAATGGGAAACTTGAGGATTTAAACCAACTGAAATCTTGAAGCTGAAAGCCAAATTGACAATGCTAAAGAATGAAATGATGCTCAAAAAAGTATATACAGAACATTTTTTTCTTTGACCTTGCTACTTCTGAAGTTAGATACTTCTAAGTCTATAGTAAATTGCCTGAATTGACTTATCCTTCAGGTGTGAATCTATACGGTAGCCACTAATATGGGCACACCAGATCCAATGCTCACTCATGTCCATAGATATACAAAGATCACTAAGTCATGATTAAAAATCTGAATATTGACTATTTGCAAGCCAATCCCAGGCAAAGGGCTTTGGTATGTATTGGCACGTATAAACCTTTTCCAGCCTTTGCCAATGTACCATCACTAGAATTCTGATGAGTAATTTTAAAATACCTGCATAGGTACAGTCTCTAACTAGATCCAGCAGCTGTGAAAGTGCTCAACAGAAACAGCGAAAGGGTAAACATCTGTTCCCTTGATGGCCAAATAGGTACACTTGTTACATACATAAAAACACTTTCACCATTCAATTCCAACTATAAACAAGCTGTTACGTGGGATATAAAAATTCTCAGTAGTTCACTATTTTTTGAAGAGTAAAGTGTTAAATCCTTAAATTCCAGTCCAGTTTTGAAATATGGTGAGGCAGAAAAGTTCCTCAAGTCCAGAAATATTGACAACAAAGCACTTTGCTTTCAGAAAACATGATATTTTTATGTGGTGTAGTACAATTAGTTAACTCAAGCACGAGTGGAAATTCCTTGTTTGTTACAATATTACCTACACCAAGGGCATGGGTAAGAATACAGCACTTACATAGCATGCACATGGTAATATTTCTATAATACTTTCTTTCTTCAACTCCTCAGATTGTAATGCCAACTCACCAAGCTCCTCTTGTAAACGTTCAGTTCAACATAAGCTTTGTTTTGCTAATACTGAGTCTCCACATCTGGAAGCAACACTTCCACTCTGACTGGGGCCAGGAACTCCTCGCAGCCCTCAGCTAATGAATCAAAAACTGGATCAGACTGTCTGGCACTTCCGACATCTTCCAGGATCTGTTTGATAGTGTGGGAGTCTCGGGTCGAGTGGGCAGAATGACACGTTTCTATGTCAGAACACCTCCATATTCGTGAATCCGGCGGCAGGCTGACTCTCCGCCCGCTGCTCAACAGGAGTACAACATGGAATTGCAGCACTATAAGAGTGCCATTTTCCAGTTCTCCAACAACAAATTCTATTTGTCCTGTGGTTATACTCACACCTGAATTTTTCATATATTTTAATGAATCAGGTTATCCAGAAATTCACAACTCATTTTCATTGTGGATAAACCTTCAGAAATGATATACTATTGTTGATTAAGTTCATTCACATATCTCTGAAAACTATTAATGCAGAATGAACTTAATCACATTAAAATTGCTTAACTTGCCATCACAATGCTACAGAAAACTAAAGCACCAACGCCCAACACTAAATTTTTGAAGTTTAAGTTTAGTTATTTGTCACAAGGCTTACATTTACACTGCAATGAAGTTACTCTGAAATTCCCCTAGTCGCCACACTCGGCGCCTGTTCGGATCAATGCACCGAACCAGGACATTTTTCAGACCATGGGAGGAACTGGAGCACCCAGAGGAAACCCATGCAGACATGGGGAGAACGTGCAAACTCCGCACAAACTGTAACCCAAGCCGGGAATCGAACCCGAGTCCCTGGCGCTGTGAGGCAGCAGTGCTAACCGCCATGCCGCCCACTATGAGGTGGTGGAGAGATTTGAATCCTCCACTTTCTGATCTCAGCTACAATGAAATATGGCAGTACCGTACTGACTGTAGACCTGTCATTAACCTCCAAGAGGAGAGAGGGGTAGAGTTTACTCCAGGCAAATTCAGGCAGGAAACATTGGACCTTGAAGTACATCTTCCCTTAGGTGAGGAAGCAAATAAAGATTATCAAGACAAAAGCCCCATATTTTAAAATATATACCCTTTGTTCATTCCAAATCTGGGCTGACACAAAGGAAATTAGAGTGATTGGTTTTATTTCACAACAGACAAAAGTTTTTCAAAGAGGCAAGTTGCTACTCGAAACCAGAACATCAGACATCAAGTTGAATACGTTTTGAATGCCAATTTAAGCCTGATTCTAAATTTACACCTACAACGTGTGAATAAGTTTGAATCCAAAATTGCATTTCATAAAACAAAAGGTGCTGCATGATGATCACAAGGCGAGAATTAGCAGTGCGTAATCTGAGTTAGAGAGATCTGGTAAAGTTCATAACTTTATATTAATATTCTGTCTGGACCTCAGTGTGTAAAGTTAAAAAGCGTGTTAAAAATTTGGGCAAACTTTGCTTAAGATTGTAAATGTCAGTAACCGAAAAAAAAAATCGTTTCTGCAATACTGGCCTCAAGCTTCCAAGTTAGGTTCGAGATCAGATGCAAAATAAAGCTCCTTCTACGTGCACGAAAGAATTGCTTTAATTCAAGCTCAGGACATATTCACAGCACAAATATAAAATTTATATTTTCTTGATGATTCACAGAACCTTTGCTGAGTAACTGAGTGCACTTCTATACCATCACCTTCACATCCATTCGAAATTGGATTCTAAATGCCAAAACTCTAGAAATTAAACCTACAAAATGATGAAAAAATGTTGTACATTGCAGCACTGTAAAGTAAGGGTTTACTGGTTTAAACTCCATAGCTACCCCAACAATCTGAAGTGTCATAGGCAGGGAGACATAGCTGAGGTTGACCAACTATGACCTTATTGAATGGAGGAGCAGAGTCAAGGAGTTGAATGACTTACTCCTGATCCTACTACTTATCTTGCTGAGGTGAAGTGCTTCTCCATCAAGAGAATTTTAAATAAAGGTAGTAAATTGCCCCATTTACCCACTGTCAAATCCATCATACCAGCTGCTTTGAGATAGGTATTCACAGTGATATGGGAAAAAACTCATCCTGCTTCTGACCAGCAGAGGCTATAAAGATAAAAAAAAATGGATTACGAGTAAAGCCCTATAAGAAGCATGAGAATAAAACCACCAACTGAAGAAAGTCACTAAACTCATTACTTCCTACAAAACAAAAATCTTCATGCACTTTATTTCTGATTCAAAAAAAGAGGAAATATTAGCAAAAACTTTCCCTTATTTTCTAAGTTTAAGAAAGCAACCAGGTCTTAGCTGTAGTTATCTATGCTTCTCCCAGTATGCAAATACTGTAGAATGAGCACTGCCCGGTAACAAGTTCATTACATACTGCAATATATCAGCACCGAAATGTGTAGGGAACTTAAGGAATATCAAACCGCTTTCAATTTGTAATCAGCTTGTCCGGTATTCAAGTTACATTAAGGGAGAATAATTGCTGCTACGAGGAAGTTGTGGCCCAATCAGTTTCAGACTGCCACTCTATGCTCAAATTCTTATGTCATGTTTGCCAGACCTTCCAACTCAGGCTGGAAGAGATCCAGGTAGTGCAGCTCTTCCCCAGCAAAGTCCAGCTCCATCAAGCCCCCACTTTTTTTTCTTAAGTGGCACTAGCTGCCTTAAATCAGATGCATTAAAGGTCTCATTGAAATTTAAAGGTGCTTGACAGGCCAGGGAGAGGGTAAGTGCCTAATGCAACTGGAAAGGATTTGAGGGGCAGAGCAGAATGGGAGATTCGGAGGTAATGAGGAAAGGGGGTATCCACGGTGATGGTGGTGGTGGTGGGGGGGTGGGGTTGGGGGAGGATCAGGTCATTACAAAGATGGTGTCAATCAGGGTCTTCATAGTTGTTACACGGAAGTTAGAAGAGGTTTAAATTCCAAACTTTTTTGAGTAACTATTGATGCAACCCTGTCAGGATCATGTGAAGTTTACAATTTAAACATGTTTCCAGATGGCTCTTAGCACCTAATAATTACACTGGGCATGTCAGCACTCCTGAGCATTTGCCATGCAGACCCTTAGCTGTGAAGGCCTGAGGGGTTCCCAGTGTATCTTCAGGGTGTACCCTTATGGTGGCATTGGTATACATGGAAGTTACAGCCTAGTGTTTTAAACAACTCTTCTTCTTCCACTTTGATCTCAAAGATGAGTAAATGACCATAATACCAAATCTAAATCACTATACAAATTAAAATGCAAACGAATAGAAGATTTGATTTCCTAAAATCCAAAAGTTAAGAAATTTGATTGCAGTTGAGGCATTAAATGGAAACAGCGGATAGAAAGAAAATATTTCAGTTGAATAAAATGACTTGGACTAGGGACCATAGCCTAAAAATTAAAGCTAGGCATTTCAGGACTAAAGATAAAATATCCTTCTCCACACAAAGGGCAGCGGAAACTTGGAACAGTCTTTCACAAGTTACAGTTAATGCTAGATCAATTACTAACACTAAACCTGGGATTAATAGATTTTTGATAAAACGGCAATCACCTAAAGAGCTTGGTTCAGTGACAGCACACTCACTTGTCAGGAGACTGGATTCAAGAATTATTCCAGCCCTGGAACTTGTAAAAAGGAAATCATTCGATACAGCATTTGTGAAGTGTTGCATTATTGCAGATGCTTTTTTTCAAGAGGAAAGAGGCACTCATCTCCTGCTACAACACTACTAAAAGGATAATTTCACATTCGGACATCTTTCTGCATACAAATACTTGTGGCACGACAACATAAGTTTGTTGCATCTCGTCCAAGCCAATGTTTTATTCTCTGCATGAAATGTCTCCACACTATCAGGACAACTTTCTATTAATTTCTCCCCTGCTTAATTTTCCTGAAATGCATTTACACTATTCATCTCAAAGGAAAAAGACTTGCTACAGCACACTTCATAACCTCAGGAAAAACAAAGACGTTTAGAAACAATTAAGAATTTAGCCACTGTCATAATTTAGGAAATGTGACAGCCAATTTATGCACAGCAAGCTCACACATTCAGCAATGGGAACAGAGAACTTCAGAGCAGAAGGTGGCGTTTCAGACATTCAATGCAACAATGATCAGATCACATTAAGTGATCTTGATAGAGAATAAATATTGGTCAATACAGGTGGAATAGGTGCTTCAGCAAAGTGTCATAGAATCTTACACCCACCTGAGAATTTAACATCTCATCCAAAAGAGCGTAGTTCCAATGGTGCTTCACTCCTTCAGTCGTGTACTGGAATGCCATCCTAGATATTTTTGTTCAAGTCTCTGGAGCAAAACTGAACTTCTGACTCTTTAGTGACAGAGCTAGCAATTGAATCACCACTTACTCCGTGTGATAGCCAATTCCACATTTTTACCACTCAGGAGAAAACTGTTACTCCTGAATTCTCAACTGGGTTTCTTTGAGACAATCATTTATTTGTGATCCTGTGCTTTGAACTCTCTATAACTGGAAATATGACCCCTATGTCTACACTATCAAACCCTGTCATAACTTGGAAGATTTCCAACAGGCCAGACCATAGTCTTTACAAAAAAAAATGCCTGCCTGTTCAGACTTTATTAAAGTAATTTATTTTTAAAATTTGCTTAAGGGATGAGCGCATCACTGGCAAGGCCAGCATTCATTATTCACCACAATTGCCCTTGATAAAATGTCAGCAAACTGTCTTAAACTGCAGCAATTTACATGGGTGTAGCGGGTACACTAAAAGTGCCGTTCGGACAGATGTTTTAGAATATTGGCCCAGTGACAGTGAAGGAATGGCAATATAGTTCCAAGTCAAAATGGAATGTGACTCAAGAGGGAGCTTGCAGACAGTGGTGTTTCCCTGCAACTGCAGCCTCTCCAAGGTGGTTGAGGCACTGCTGAAGAAAGGTTGGCAATGAGCTGCAGTGCATTTTGTAGATGGTACACACTGCTGTCACTGTGCATTGGTAATGGAAGGAATGAATGTTTATGCTGGTGGACAGGGTGCCAACCAAGAAGGCTGCTTTGTCCTAGTGTCAAACTTCTTGAATGTTGGTGGAGCTGCATTCATCCAAGCAAGTGGAGATTATTCCATCACATTCCTGTATTGTGCTTTGTAGGCGGTGGCCAGGCTTTGGGGAAACAGGAGGCAAGTTACTTGCTGCAGGATTCCCAGCCTCTGACCTGCTCTAGTAGCCACAATGTTTAAATGCCTGGCCCAGTTCAGTTTCTGGTCAATGGGAACCTCCATGCTAATAGTTGCGGATTCAACAATGACACTGCCAGGGCACGGTAGCACAGTGGTTAGCACCGCTGCTTCACAGCTCCAGGGACCTGAGTTCGATTCCTGGCTTGGGTCACTGTCTGTGTGGAGTTTGCACGTTCTCCCTGAGTCTGTGTGAGTTTCCTCCCACAGTCCAAAGATGTGTGGGTTAGGTTGATTGGCCTTGCTAAAATTACCCCTAGTGTCCTGAGATGCATAGGTTAGAGGGATTAGTAGGTAAATATGTAGGGATATGGGGGTAGGGCCTGGGTGGGATTGTGTTCGGTGCAGACTCGATGGGCCAAATGGCCCCTTTCTGCACCGTAGGGTTTCTATGAATGCCAAGGGGAGATGGTTGGATTCTCTCTTGTTGGAGACAGTCATTACCTGGCACTTGTGTGATGTGAATGTTACTTGCCACTTATCAGATCAAGCCCGAATGTGTCAAGGTCTTGCTGCATATGGACGTGGACTGTTTCTGTAGGAGTTGCAAATGGTGAAAATTGCAAAATTATCAGCAAACATTCCCATTTCCCATCTTATGAAGAAGCAGCCAGAGAGAGTTGGGCCTAGTGTGTAACTTTAGGAACTCCTGCAGGATGTCCCAAGACTGAGATGATTGGCTTTCAACGAGACCATCTTCCTTAGTGCTAACTATTGGAAAGATTTCCCAGATTCCCAGTGATTTAAATCTATGGTTCCTTGGTGCCATTCTCAGTCAAATGGTAACCTAATATCAAGGGCAGCCTCATTCACATAACTTTAAGTTCAACTCATCTGTCCATGTTTGGACCAAGGCTGTAACGAAGTCAGGAACTAAGTGGCCCCAGCAGAACTCAAAGTGAACAGTGAGATTATTGCTGTGCAAGTGTTGCTTAGACACCTTCCATCACTTTACTGATGATTGAGACTGATGGGCAGTAATTGGCCAGATTGGATTTGTTATACCTTCTATAACCCTCAGAAATTTTCCACATTGTTGGGTGAATGCCATTGTTGTATTTGCACTGGAACAGCTTGGCTAGGGATGAAGCCAGTGCCAGAGCACAAGTCTTCAGGATCATAAATTGGATATTGTCAATGCTCATATTCTTTGGCGAACCCAGGGGCTTCAGCCGTTTGCTGATACTATGTAGAATTAATTGAATTGGCTGAAGATTGGCAATTGTGATAATGGGAATCCCAGGAGGAGATCAAGATTGCTCATCCATTTTTGGCTGCAGGTGGTTGGTGTGAAGCACTGAGGGACATTCCACTGATTTAAAAGATGCTGTACAATTACAAATTCTTTCTTCCCAAAAAGTCAAACCAGCTGGTCTACACACTGCAGCTCCATGCAACACAACTTGGATGGCACAGTGTTGTTGCCTCAGAACACCCAGGACCTGGGTTCAATTCCCAGCTTAGGTCACTGTCAGCATGTTCTCCCCACATCTGTGTGGATTTCCTCTGGGGGCTCTGGTTTCCTCCTCATCCAAAAGACAGGTTAAGTGCATTGGCCATGCTAAATTGCACTGTGTCCAAAGATGGAGGAATTGCTTCTCAGGTAGAGTGCTTCCTGCTGCGGTAGTCAGCAGGAAAACACACCAAATCTTCTAAACTAGCCTCGTTAAATGATTTACCAGAGTGCTTGGTACCGCATTCAGTGGCAGGCCAGGTCTGGATGGGATTTAGTCTGCCATCATGTGGGGTGCCACATCAAAAAGGTGTCCAACATCACTGACCCACTACTGGAGAAAGATGGTGGACCACCTGGAAATTAAGATGGATCTCCACAAATTCTCTGTATGGGTGTCCTGAGGATGAAGATAGTTCACTAGGAACCTACTGAAGCGGGCACCAGCAAAGATCCTGCTGCAATTCGCACAGACATGCAAATGATTTCTGCCCCTCCCATCATGTTCTCCCACCAAAGACGCCAGCAGGGGCTTGGAAGAATTCCGCCCACTGAGTTAAGTAGCATGCATGATAGCAAGCCTCATATTTCACTGTACATAAAGCCAGTGAAACACAGACAAGCAAGCTCACTGCGCCTACACCAACTTCCTAAATACACACACCAAGAATTGTGATACAGAACACTAAATGATGCAACCCTAAGGCTCCGCAAAACTGCTCTGCCATTCAATAAGATCATGGCTGATCTTTTATCTTCACTTTGCCACACTCCTTTAGTGCCCAAAAACTGATCTTAGTCTTGAATATACTCAACTAAGCATCCTTTGTTAATGTAATTTTCCTTAATTGATGCAGAAAATACACCGTGTCCCTATCCACATTTTCTGGAAAATCTCAGCAAATCTAACTGTTCAGCTGAGCTCTGACGAAGGGTCATCGTAACGTTGGCTCTATTCTCCCCACAGATGCTGTCAGACCTGTTGAGATATTCCAACATTTTCTGTTTTTGTTGTATGTTCCAGTGTCTGTGGCATTTTGTTTTTATCCTTATTTTCTACTGCTTTTTTTATCCTGAATTTTCTTAGTCTTGTTTCCACAGCACTTAACGAAGATAACATTTTCCAGACTTTTTTTATTCAGTGATGGGAAGTGGTTTTATTGGCCATCCCTACTGCTCCTGAGGTAGTGAACTGTGTCCATGTGTTGTAGGCACACATACAGTGCTGTTGGGAAGGGAATTACAGCAACACTGACTGGATTCCAATTAGTGATGACCTTTTTAAAAAAATGTTAATCCTGTCTTAAAGTTACAAAGCTATTGCGCAGAGTGAACAGGGCAAGCCCTTAATCCATCTCCTTGCTTGTTGCAAAAACCTATTAAAATTGAATCCAATTCATGGTCTCCACAAAAGAAAGATACCAGGTCCAAGCTGAGAAGGACAAGCATTACATCTGATCTCATGCTTGAAGTTAGTCAAAAGGCCGAGCCTCCTGGTTGACTTCCACACTGTTCTCCAGCTGAGGGGCACTATGGCACTTGGTCTTGCCCAAGATCAGGTAACTCAGTAGAAACTTGGCATTAAATATGAAGCCTTTATGTTCAGTATTGCAGTCAGTTCATACATTAATAAGGGATAAAAAAAGACAAATAACACTGCTGTTTTAAATTTCCATTTAACAGTAGAATAGAGCACATTTTACACACAGCTTTCAAAAACTCATGATCACCAGCAGCACGCCTTGATACTTTACAGTTGCACAGCAGCCATCAAGGAATTGCAACTTTACAACCAAAGTCAAGCAAGGAAGTCATTCCAAAAAGCATGTAGGGAAAATTGTCCCTCACTTTAAGCTCTAACACCACTTTCTACACTTCTAATCCAAAAACACAGCAAAATCTCAGCTTGCACCATTTAAAATCTAAATTGTAGCTTGCTATCAACATAGAAGGATCAATATAAATACTCAAATGCTAACATCTAGCACACATTTAACAAAATCACGAGCGCAGCTACACAACAAACTGTCTCAAGTGACAAACAGGTGGAACCTAAAGTTTACATTTTCCCCAACAATACTGCAACCTCAAAAAACCTGTATGACAGAAAACAAATATGAATATGACCAGGGCAATATATTCTAATGACAATAACACAGAAACTCAAAGTTCACCAACTATACCTTAGACTAACTCCTAACTTTTATGTTTCGGCATAAATGAGGAAAAACGAGCATTATATTGCTTAAAAAGATAACATTCCATTTTAAACCCCAACATGAACTTCCAAACACCACAAGTAGGTGAGCTACTTTACACAGTTCCATCTTGAACTGTTTTAATGTGGAATGATGATGTGTCACATTTGGATACTGACCGCCCTCTCTCCACACTAAAACTTACTCTACACCGAAGGAAACAGATTTAATACCAAGAAAAAGAAACGGTAGACGGTTGAAATAGAATCAGAAATTGTTGGTAATACAACAGCTGCAAAAATAAAAAAAACGTTTCAGATTCATTAGCAAGGGCTCTGACAAAGGATCTCCAACCAGGGCTTTCAAGCCTCGATACCCTATGAAGTATATGTTCAGCATATTTTTTGCAGTCAGCCCCACTGACATAATTTGAGTGTTTTGGTGGAAAATGATAGCTAAAGAAAAGAAGTATTATTTAATCCAGCCTAAGAGCAGACTGACGTGGTGGGGCATCAGAACCCAACTGCGCTCATTTAAACAGGAATTATGAGTCAAGCAAAAAGAAAGCATTGATCAATAGTGTCTTGATTGTTCTGAAAGGGGAAAAGAGGTAATCTTCTGTTCAGATTTGCTTAACTACTTCTCAAACCATCATTTAAACCAGAATATAATTTAAATATTTCAGTGGAAAGCGTTAACTGAACGAAGAAAAGTTTGTTAAAAAAAAGTCCTGTTTAACCTAAGCTGAGAGCAGACTGACTTTGTGGGGCATAAGAAAGAAGATGCATTCATTTAAAACATGAATTAGGAGACAGGAATAGCATTTACCGATAGTGATTGTCCTGAAAGGGGATTTCTGTTCAAATTTTCTCACCCACCTTTCAAACCAACATTTAAACCACACTGTCATAATTTGAGTACTTGGGTGGAGAATGCGAACGAAGTAAAGTTTGTTTGAAAAATAAGTGTTATTTGACCGAACCTAAGGACAGACTGGACTCATAGGTTACTACAAGTGAGCAGTACTCATTTAATCAGGAATTAGGAGGCAGGAATACATTTATCAGTAATGTCCTGACAGTTCAGAAAGGGGAAACAGGCAATTCAGCTCAGTATTGAGGCCAGATTCTCTCCCCACCTCTCAAGCCACCATTTGAAGCACACTGAGGGGGGTATTTTGATGAAGGAATGGGGAGTTTGATCCTGAAGGGGACTGCGGCCTAGCTCAGGCTCAACCTGGACTTTCCTAAAGCGGAGAGGGGAGGAGGAGAAAAGGAAGGCCGCGCTGTGCGCTCTCTCACCATCTTGGAGTCGTCTGGAGACCTCTTCCTTGGCTGGGTGAACTTGCCGCGGCGCTGACCGAGGGGGATGCCGCTGAGCTGGAACCGGCGGGCGGGCGGACTCTCGGCGGCGATCGGGGCGCCGGCAAGATGGCGGCGGCGGCCACGTCTCCAACCGGAAGTCAGGGCGCCGGGGGTTCAAAGGGCAGCGGTAGCCCCAGACTCATTCACAACAACAGGAGCAAAGACCGCACTGTAACCCCAAATACTATAACCCCAATCACTGTAACCCCAAATACTATAACCCCAATCACTGTAACCCCAAATACTATAACCCCAATCACTGTAACCCCAAATACTATAACCCCAATCACTGTAACCCCAAATACTGTAACCCCAATCACTGTAACCCCAAATACTATAACCCCAAATACTATAACCCCAATCTCTGTAACCCCAAATACTATAACCCCAATCTCTGTAACCCCAAATACTATAACCCCAATCACTATAACCCCAAATACTATAACCCCAATCACTGTAACCCCAAATACTATAACCCCAATCACTGTAACCCCAATCACTGTAACCCCAAATACTATAACCCCAATCACTGTAACCCCAAATACTATAACCCCAATCACTGTAACCCCAATCACTGTAACCCCAAATACTATAACCCCAAATACTATAACCCCAATCACTGTAACCCCAAATACTGTAACCCCAATCACTGTAACCCCAAATACTATAACCCCAATCTCTGTAACCCCAAATACTATAACCCCAATCACTGTAACCCCAAATACTATAACCCCAATCTCTGTAACCCCAAATACTATAACCCCAATCACTGTAACCCCAAATACTATAACCCCAATCACTGTAACCCCAATCACTGTAACCCCAAATACTATAACCCCAATCACTGTAACCCCAATCACTGTAACCCCAAATACTATAACCCCAATCACTGTAACCCCAAATACTATAACCCCAATCACTGTAACCCCAAATACTATAACCCCAATCACTGTAACCCCAAATACTATAACCCCAATCTCTGTAACCCCAAATACTATAACCCCAATCTCTGTAACCCCAAATACTATAACCCCAATCACTGTAACCCCAATCACTGTAACCCCAATCACTGTAACCCCAAATACTATAACCCCAATCACTGTAACCCCAAATACTATAACCCCAATCACTGTAACCCCAATCACTGTAACCCCAAATACTATAACCCCAATCACTGTAACCCCAATCACTGTAACCCCAAATACTATAACCCCAATCACTGTAACCCCAAATACTATAACCCCAATCACTGTAACCCCAAATACTATAACCCCAATCACTGTAACCCCAATCACTGTAACCCCAAATACTATAACCCCAATCACTGTAACCCCAAATACTATAACCCCAATCACTGTAACCCCAATCACTGTAACCCCAAATACTATAACCCCAATCACTGTAACCCCAATCACTGTAACCCCAAATACTATAACCCCAATCACTGTAACCCCAAATACTATAACCCCAATCACTGTAACCCCAAATACTATAACCCCAATCACTGTAACCCCAAATACTGTAACCCCAAATACTGTAACCCCAATCACTGTAACCCCAAATACTGTAACCCCAATCACTGTAACCCCAAATACTGTAACCCCAATCACTGTAACCCCAAATACTATAACCCCAATCACTGTAACCCCAAATACTATAACTCCAATCACTGTAACCCCAAATACTGTAACCCCAATCACTGTAATCCCAAATACTGTAACCCCAAATACTATAACCCCAATCACTGTAACCCCAAATACTGTAACCCCAATCACTGTAACCCCATCACTGTAACCCCAAATACTGTAACCCCAATCACTGTAACCCCAAATACTATAACTCCAATCACTGTAACCCCAAATACTATAACCCCAATCACTGTAATCCCAAATACTGTAACCCCAATCACTGTAACCCCAAATACTGTAACCCCAATCACTGTAACCCCAAATACTGTAACCCCAATCACTGTAACCCCAAATACTATAACCCCAATCACTGTAACCCCAATCACTGTAACCCCAAATACTATAACCCCAATCACTGTAACCCCAAATACTATAACCCCAATCACTGTAACCCCAAATACTGTAACCCCAATCACTGTAACCCCAAATACTATAACTCCAATCACTGTAACCCCAAATACTATAACCCCAATCACTGTAACCCCAAATACAGTAACCCCAATCACTGTAACCCCAATCACTGTCACCCCAAATACTATAACCCCAATCACTGTAACCCCAAATACTATAACCCCAATCACTGTAATGCCAAATACTGTAACCCCAATCACTGTCACCCCAAATACTATAACCCCAATCACTGTAACCCCAAATACTATAACCCCAATCACTGTAACCCCAAATACTGTAACCCCAATCACTGTAACCCCAAATACTGTAACCCCAATCACTGTAACCCCAAATACTATAACCCCAATCACTGTAACCCCAATCACTGTAACCCCAAATACTATAACCCCAATCACTGTAACCCCAAATACTATAACCCCAATCACTGTAACCCCAAATACTATAACCCCAATCACTGTAACCCCAAATACTGTAACCCCAATCACTGTAATCCCAAATACTATAACCCCAATCACTGTAACCCCAAATACTATAACCCCAATCACTGTAACCCCAATCACTGTAACCCCAAATACTATAACCCCAATCACTGTAACCCCAAATACTATAACCCCAATCACTGTAACCCCAAATACTATAACCCCAATCACTGTAACCCCAATCACTGTAACCCCAATCACTGTAACCCCAAATACTATAACCCCAATCACTGTAACCCCAAATACTATAACCCCAATCACTGTAACCCCAATCACTGTAACCCCAAATACTATAACCCCAATCACTGTAACCCCAATCACTGTAACCCCAAATACTATAACCCCAATCACTGTAACCCCAAATACTATAACCCCAATCACTGTAACCCCAAATACTATAACCCCAATCACTGTAACCCCAAATACTGTAACCCCAAATACTGTAACCCCAATCACTGTAACCCCAAATACTGTAACCCCAATCACTGTAACCCCAAATACTGTAACCCCAATCACTGTAACCCCAAATACTATAACCCCAATCACTGTAACCCCAAATACTATAACTCCAATCACTGTAACCCCAAATACTGTAACCCCAATCACTGTAATCCCAAATACTGTAACCCCAATCACTGTAACCCCAAATACTGTAACCCCAAATACTATAACCCCAATCACTGCAACCCCAATCACTGTAACCCCAAATACTGTAACCCCAATCACTGTAACCCCAAATACTGTAACCCCATCACTGTAACCCCAAATACTGTAACCCCAATCACTGTAACCCCAAATACTATAACTCCAATCACTGTAACCCCAAATACTATAACCCCAATCACTGTAATCCCAAATACTGTAACCCCAATCACTGTAACCCCAAATACTGTAACCCCAATCACTGTAACCCCAAATACTGTAACCCCAATCACTGTAACCCCAAATACTATAACCCCAATCACTGTAACCCCAATCACTGTAACCCCAAATACTATAACCCCAATCACTGTAACCCCAAATACTATAACCCCAATCACTGTAACCCCAAATACTGTAACCCCAATCACTGTAACCCCAAATACTATAACTCCAATCACTGTAACCCCAAATACTATAACCCCAATCACTGTAACCCCAAATACAGTAACCCCAATCACTGTAACCCCAATCACTGTCACCCCAAATACTATAACCCCAATCACTGTAACCCCAAATACTATAACCCCAATCACTGTAATGCCAAATACTGTAACCCCAATCACTGTCACCCCAAATACTATAACCCCAATCACTGTAACCCCAAATACTATAACCCCAATCACTGTAACCCCAATCACTGTAACCCCAAATACTATAACCCCAATCACTGTAACCCCAAATACTATAACCCCAATCACTGTAATCCCAAATACTATAACCCCAATCACTGTAACCCCAAATACTATAACCCCAATCACTGTAATGCCAATCACTGTAACCCCAATCACTGTAACCCCAAATACTGTAACCCCAATCACTGTAACCCCAAATACAGTAACGTCAAACACTGTAACCCCAAATACTATAACCCCAATCACTGTAACCCCAAATACTATAACCCCAATCACTGTAACCCCAAATACTATAACTCCAATCACTGTAACCCCAAATACTGTAACCCCAATCACTGTAACCCCAAATACTATAACCCCAATCACTGTAACCCCAAATACAGTAACCTCAATCACTGTAACCCCAAATACTATAACCCCAATCACTGTAACCCCAATCACTGTAACCCCAATCACTGTAACCCCAAATACTATAACCCCAATCACTGTAACCCCAAATACTATAACCCCAATCACTGTAATGCCAATCACTGTAACCCCAATCACTGTAACCCCAAATACTGTAACCCCAATCACTGTAATCCCAATCACTCTAACCCCAATCTCTGTAACCTGAAATGCTGTAACCCCAATCATTGTTACCCCAATCACTGTTACCCCAATCACTGTATACAACTGACACATCACTGTAACCCCAAATACTGTAATCCCAATCAATGTAACTCCAATTACTGTAACCCCAAATTCTGTAACCTCAATCACTGTAACCCCATCACTGTATACAACTCACACAGCACTGTAACCAAAATCACCGTAACCCTAATCACTGTATAAAACTCACACAACACTGCAACCCCAGTCACTGGAACCCCAATCACTATATACAGCTCACACTGCACTGTAATCCCAATCACTGTAACTCCAATCACTGTAATCCCAATCACTGTAACCCCAATCATTGTAATCCGAATAACTGTAACCCCATCACTGTATACAGCTCACACTGCACTGTAACCCCAATCACTGTAACCTCAAGCGCTGTAACCCCAAGCACTGTATACAATTCACGCAGCACTGCAACCCCAATTACTTGAATCCCAATCAATGTATACAATTCACATGGCACTGTAACCTCAATCACTGCAACCCCAATCAATGTAATTCCAATCATATATACAACTGACACAGCACTGTATCCACATTGATTATTTACAGTTCATACTCTTGATGCTGGGAAGTCAGAGTGTGACAGCTACAAAGCATACGGCCCCAAATACCCCAATGCCTCCATGTATCGCCTGCTATACACAGTGGAGATCCTTCGCTATGTGATATACCTACACTCTGACCAAAGATCTGAGAGCGAGATCATGAATCCTGCATAATTCTGTGGCAGACGACATCAGCACTAACTCCTTGTAGAGGAGGACAGGGATCTAGTGCAGGAAGAGGATGAATGATATCCTCCGTTCCGCCAGGGTCAGTCACTCTTCTCATCACTCTCAACTCATACACTCATCCCTCATCCACATTGATCTCACTCATCGCCAGCTCAAGGACAGTACCACTCACTTCCCGCACACACCTTCATCTCCCCTTTGGATCCTCATTCACCATCCACGCATGCTTGGCATCCTTATCCTCTGCCCTGGCAATGCTGCTGCTCACATTCCTGTTTTATACAGGAAAAGTTGGCTCACAGTAAGAGGGAGAGATAGCAGACAGGCCAAGGGGTGCCAGAGCTGAAGATCCTCATTGACTTCGAAGAGGGAGCCCTCCATCTGACCAGGCTGGCCTACATGCAACTCCAGATCCACAGCAATATGGTTGACTCTCAACTGCTCCTCTGAAATGGCCTAGCAAACCATTTGGCAACTCACTGCCAACTTCTCAAGGGCATCTAAGGAAGGGTAATAAATGCTGGCCTGCCAGGGAGGCCCACGTCTCATGAATGAATTAAAAAAAAGCTCATTTTAATATGTTTAGTGAGGCTGGGATGCTATTGACTGGGCTCTCTTGCCTTAACAGCTTTGGCAGTGGTCCTCACCAGCGAGGATAATGTATGGTCCTCCATCAACGGGAACCAGATGTGATGCCTCACCAGTGGGATGAAGAAGTTCACAGCAATAAACCACGTGAAGATCTAGCATTACATCATTGAGCAGAGAATAATCCCATGGGTCATGTCCCCAGTTTCTAAAGACCCCTAATATGCACTATTAAACTCTCACTTCTTTCACAGGCATTTCTGGGAAGCAGCCTTGAAGGGGTCTGTGATCCGGGTTCTCAATACCAGCTTGGGCAGCAGCACTAACCATGATTCTTCAGGGCCCAAAATGAAAGAACCTTCACTGTGCTCAGCCGCACCCCTCTCCAGTGCAGAGGCACCCATCTCAGTGCAAACTAGTCCTAGAATGGCCTCAGGATCACGATTCAGGTGAGCACATCACTCCCTCAGAGCTACAGCAGGCTGAGGTAGGGATGTGCCAGGGTTCTGGCACTCAGAGGATTGCTGGAGGCCAGAAATCTGCTGAGCCTCAGTCGGATGACGTGTCTCTGGACTCAGCCGTGCTTCAATTGTGGGAGCTCCAAAACAAACTCGGGAAAATCAGGAAGGAATATCCGGTTTACTCCTCAAATTGCAAGGCTGCACTCTGTGCCTTCCATATGGGCATCATCATCCACGTTCTCAGTGGGTAGCCCTTTACCTCAAGGAGCCAAGCTGCTATGGACCTTGAAACATGTCAAGGAGCAAGAATGGCTCAGAATGGAGGAATCATGTCAGGGAAACAGGCCATTTCCCCCAGCCATTGATTGGGGGGGGGGGAAGGGGAGCACGGGGTCAGACCCGTCTTGAATTTATATTATTGAGAACTGAGACTAGGGCCTTCTTGTGGGATTTTCCAATCACCCCACCAAATACATCAGCTCCAATCAAGCATGGAAATCCCCAAACATGATTCACAACAAACACAGAAAATGCTGATCCAAACCTGAAACTGAAAGGTTAACTTTGAGGGGGTGATTTTACCAGTTAGTCACGCCAATCAATCGGTGGGGCAAACTGGTAAGATCGCGAGAGAGGCAAGATTCATACTCATTTCCTCACCTCAGGGGCAGCTGGTAACACTGTGGTTAGCACTGCTACCTCACAGCACCAGGGACCCAGGTTCAATTCTGGCTTTGGGTCACTGGCTGTGCAGAGTTTGCATGTTCTCCCCATGTCTGTGTGGGTTTCCTCTGCGTGCTCCAGTAGCCTTCCACAGTCTGAAAGATGTGCTGGTTAGGTGCAGTGGCCATGCTAAATTCTCCCTCAGTGTACGCGAACAGGTGCTGGAGTGTGGCGACTAGGGAATTTTCACAGTAACTTCATCGCTGTGTTAATGTAAGCCTACTTGTGGCACTAATAAATAAACTTCAATAGATAAATAAACCTCTTGCGATGATATTGACACTGAAGTGCTCGGGATGGTGACAGGCTGATTTAAATATTGATTGGGGGTGATCACCTGTGGAATTATAAGGTAAAGTTTATTTATTAGTCACAAGTAGGCTTACATTAACACGGCAATGAAATTACTGTGAAAATTCCCTTATCACATTGCAGCACTGTTCGGGTGCACTGAGGGAGAATTCAGCACGGCCAATGCACCTAACCAGCACGTCTTTCAGACTGTGGGAGGAAACCGGTGCACTTGGAGGAAACCCATGCAGATACGGGGAGAACCTGCAGGCAGTGACCCAAGTTGGGAATTGAACCCAGGTTCCTGGTGCTGTGAAGCAGCAGTGCTAACTACCGTGCACCGTGCCACCCTCACTAGACTATTAAGCAAGAAACTCAGCTAATGTTCTGGGGACCCATGTTCGAATCCCGCCATGGCAGATGGTGGAATTTGAATTCAATAAAAGAATGTCTGAGATTAAGAATCTACTGATGACCATGAAACCATTGCCAATTGTCGGAAAAATCCGTCTGGCTCACTAATGCCCTTGAGGGAAGGAAATCTTCTGTTTTTACTTGGTCTGGCCTACATGCAACTCCAGATCCACAGCAATATGGTTGACTCTCAACTGCCCTCTGGAATGGCCTAGCAGACCATTTGGCAACTCACTGCCACCTTCTCAAGGGCATCTAAGGAAGGGTAATAGATGCTGGCCTGCCAGGGAGGCCCACGTCTCATGAATGAATTAAAAAAAAGCTCATTTTAATATACTTAGTGAGGCTGGGATGCGATTGTCTGGGCTCACTTGCCTTGATGTGGGTATGCCGGCGTTGGACTGGCGTAAACACAGTAAAAAGTCTGACAACACCAGGTTTTAGTCCAACCTATTTATTTGATAATATACTCACAAGCTTTCGGGGTTAGTCCCTTCGTCAGGTGAATGGAGAGTTCTGGCCTCAGACAGAGCATATAAAGCACAGACAGTTTAGAGATTACTAATTAGAATGCGAATCCTTACACCTAACCTGCTGTTCAAGACCACTTCAGGTCTTGAACAGCAGGTTAGGTGTAAGGATTCGCATTCTAATTAGTAATCTCTAAACTGTCTGTGCTTTATATGCTCTGTCTGAGGCCAGAACTCTCCATTCACCTGACGAAGGGACTAACCCCGAAAGCTTGTGAGTATATTATCAAATAAATAGGTTGGACTAAAACCTGGTGTTGTCAGACTTTTTACTCACTTGCCTTAACAGCTTTAGCAGTGGTCCTTAAAAGCAAGGATAACGTATGACCCTCCATCAACGGGCACCAGATGTGATGCCTCACCAGTGGGACGAGAACCCATTGAGGTCCCCCAGATGGTCAGGGGTGGGGCAGTGCCCCTTGGACAGTGCCAGCCTGGGATCCTGGCATTGCCCACCGAGCACCTTGGCACTGCCAAGGGGTGAGACCTAAAAGGGAGTTGGTAGAGCCTAAAGGGCAGGGCAGGGCCTAAACAGGAGAGAGCGAGTGGAGACTGTGCACTCTGCAATCAGGGATTGCCAGGGTGATGATCAAAGGGAGGGGAGGTGAACAGGATTTGATTTGATTTATTATTGTCACATGTATTAACATCCAGTGAAAGGTATTGTTTCTTGAGCGCTATACAGACAAAGCATACCGTTCACAGAGAAGGATAGGAGAGAGTACAGAATATAGTGTTATAACGTAGTGGCAATCGACCTGTGGGGTTGAGGGAAATGAAGGGAGGGAGAGGGCAATAGGGGGAAGAGGGGAAATTGGGGGCTGTAATGAACGGGGGGAGTGGGAACTGGGGACAGTGGTCAGGCGGGGAATGAGTGTGGGGCCACAATCGGGGGACAATCAGGGGATTGGGAGAAGTGATGTCCGGGAGAGTGGGGGAGTGACAATCTCCCAATGCCGTATGTACTCATGTTTCTTCTGTTTGCTGTGAATTAATTCAAAGTGCTGTGGCTGTTCCTGAGTGAGAATGGTCACCATGAAGTAAGATCCACAAACAGCAATGAGATGAATATGCAATGATATCATCAAATTACCAAGAAAATTCCCAATTCTTCAGTCAATGATGTTGATCTGAGCCACTGGAACAAAGCAATGAAGGTTTGATTTATATGGATAACTAATCACTCCACTCATTCAGCAAATGCAATGTCATGTCAACCTTGCTTATTAGATCAAGTGTCAAGGGTGGGATTTTTTAAAAATTATTTGTTTGTGGGACATGGGCATTGCTGGCTGGCCAGCATTTGTTACCCATCCCTAGTTAACCTTAAGAAGGTATGGTGAGCTTCCTTCTTGAATTGCTGTAGTCCGTGTGCTGTGGGTTGACCCACAAAGTTTTTAGGTAAGGAATTCCAGGATTTTGACCCAGCGACTGAGAAGGAACAAGCGATGTATTTCCAAGTCAGGATGGTGAGTGGCTTGGAGGGGAACTTGCAGGTGGTGGTGTTCCCATGTATCTGCTGCCCTTTGTCCTTCTAGATGGAAGTGGTCGTGGGTTTGGAAGGTGCTGTCTAAGGATCATTGGTGTGAATTGCTGCAATGCATCTTGTGGATAGTACACACTGCTGCTACTGGGCGTTGGTGGTGGAGGGGATGAATGTTTGTAGATGTGGTGCCAATCAAGTGGGGCTGCTTTGTGCTGGATGGTGTCAAGCTTCTTGAGTGTTGTTAGAGCTGCACTCATCCAGGCAAGTGGGGAGTATTCCATCATACTCCTGACTTATGCCTTGTCGATGGTGGACAGGCTCTGGGGAGTTGGGAGGTGAGTTACTTGCCACAGTATTCCTATCCTCTGACCTGCTCTTGTAACCACTGTGTTTATGTGGTGAGTCCAGTTGAGTTTCCCAAAAACTTCTAACTCAGAGACTAGAATATATAAACAGACTGAACTGGCATTCTGTGTGAAATAGAGCAAGATTTATGCTAAAGCTACCGGCTGTCCCTCAATTCCCTCCAAATGTGCTAAACATTAGCTCTTGTTTCTCTTTCCACAGATGCTGACAGGCTTGCTGAATAATTCCGGAAGTTTCTGTTTTTATTTCAAATTTCTAGCATCTGCAGTATTTGCTAATGTATTAGTTGTTTGGCCATGTGAGGCAAGCAAAAACTTTTTCACACAGTGGGTGGTTGGGTCTGGAACACTCTGGAAGTGTATGGTGGAGGCATTCAAGAGGGAGATGATTATCAGAATGGAAAACATTTGCGGGGAAGGGTGTACAAGGTAAAGGCATGAAGTCGTAATGCTCACTCAGAGAGCCAGTGCAGGCAAGATAGGCTGAATGGCCTCCTTCTGCATCTGTAACTGCATCACTATATTCTGCAGCCTATGCTTCCTTTCTCCCCTATGTACTCTATGAACGGTATGTTTTGTCTGTACAATGTGCATGAAACAAAACTTTTCATTGTATCCCATTATATGTGACAATAATAAATCAAATCAGGGACAATGGTTATCACTGCTGCCTCAGCGCCAGGGATCCAGGTTTGATTCCTGGCTTAGATCACTGCCTGTGTGGAGTTTGCACGTTCTCCCCATGCCTGCATGGGTTTCCTTTGGGTGCTCCAGTTTCCTCCCACAGTTTTCTAATGCTGATTAGATGGATTGGCCATGCTAAATTCTCCCTCAGTGCACCTGAACAGGTGCCAGAGCGTGGCGACTCGGAGATTTTTGCAGTAATTTTATTGCAGTGTTAATGTAAGCCTACTTGTGACACTAATAAATAAGTGCAGGGGAGAAGGAAAGAAGAGAGTGCAGAATGTAGTGTCACAGTCATAGCTACGGTGCAGAGAAAGATCAGCTTGATATATGGTAGGTCCATTCAAAAGTCTGATAGTAGCTGGGAAGAAGCTGTTCTTGAGTTAGTTGGTACATGATCTCAGGCTTTTGTATCTTTTTCCTGACAGAAGAAGGTGGAAGAGAGAATGTCCAGGGTCCATAGGATCCTTCTGCACCTGTATCCCTTTCCTTCTTCTCTATGTACTTTTAGAACATTACGTTGATCCTGTACAGCATGCAAGAATGGGCATGCCTTTATCTACATCAAAAGGGGTGAAATAGAAATGCTTGAGAGCTTCAGGTTTTTAGGTCAGTGGGACTAGGCAGAAAAATGGTTTGGCACAGCCAAGAAGGGCCAAAAGGCCTGTTTCTGTGCTGTAATGTTCTATGGTTCTAAGATTTCCCCTCATTCATCTGAATTCCAATGAATATAGCCCAGTCTACTCAATCTCTCCTCATAAGCCTACCCTCTCAACTCCGGGATCAACCTAGTGAATCTCCTCTGCACCCCATCCAGTGCCAGTACATCCTTTCTCAAGTAAGGAGACCAAAACTGTACACAGTACTCCAGCCTCATCAGCACCTTATACAGCTGCAACATAATCTCACTGTTTTTAAACTCCATCCCTCAAGCAATGAAGGACAAAGCTCTATTTGCCTTCTTAATTACCTGCTGCACCTGCAAACCAACTCCTTGAGATTCTTGCACAAGGACACCCTCTGCACAGCAGCATGTTGCAATTTTTACCATTTAAATAATAGTCCATTTTGCTGTTATTCCTATCAAAGTGGATGACCTCACATTTATCAACATTGTACTCCATCTACCAGCCCTTGTCCACTCACTTAGACTATCTATATCCCTTTGCAGACTTTCAGCGTCCTCTGCACACTTTGCTCTTCCACTCATCTTATTTTGACACACTACACTTGGTCCCCAACTCCAAATCATCTATGTAAATCATAAACAATTGTGGTCCCAACACTGATCCTTGAGGCACACCACTCTGATCGCCAACCAGAAAAACACCCATTTATCCCCACTCTTTGCTTTCTGTTAGTTAGCCAATCCTCCATCCATCTAATACATTACCTGTAACACTGTGCACCTTTATCTTATGTAGCAGTCTTTGGTGTGGCACCACTTAAAGAATTCCACCAAGTTAGTCAAACATGGCCTGACCTTCATGAACCCATGCTGCATCTTACCAATGGGACAATTTATATCCAGGGGCAATATCCAGACGAAGGGGCAATGCTCTGAGAACTCGTGATACCAGATAGACCTGTTGAACTTTAATCTGGTATTGTGAGACTTCTTACTGTGACAATCTAGAGCAGCATAGCTGGGGTGGTGATGCCCCACCCCAGTGAAGCACCATGGATAGCAGCCAGCACTGATTGCCAGAGTAGAGAAGGGTCAGGACTACAACTCCCATCATGCCCCAGAACAGACGGAGCATGCGCAGCGATGGGTTTCCGGTGGCTTGCATTCGCTTCCGGCCGGGTGACCTTGCGGGAGGGAGCTGGACATGGCGGTTATGCTCAGGCTTAGCCCGCTTTGTGGACGTAGCTTTCGGCGTGAGTTGACCATTCCTTAGCAGCCAGTTGGGGGGGGGGGGGAGGGAGAGCGTTCTGCTGGCTGGGATGGCGGGGTTAATGTCTAGCCCGTGTTGCGAGGTGATGGGCTGAGAGTTTATTCTAAATTTGACCCCCCCCACCACACAGGGCTGACTCCCTCTGTCCTGACGAGGCCCGGTTGCTGTGGTAACGGCCACCCTGCTCTTCCCCCAGCCGCCGCTCAGTCACTGCCTGGGGAATACACCCGCCCCTCCGGGCCGCTGTGATTGACTGAGAGGAGGCAGGTTTAAGCAGGAGTACTCACACTGTTTAAGGGTTTGGTTCCCCTCAGGGTCAACCTGCTGAGGAGGGTCGGTAACAACTGGTGTGGTTCTGGATCTGCTCTTCTCCATCCCCCAGCCCCAGCCCCAGCCCCCAGCCCCCAGCCCCAGGCCTCCCGTGTATCTTACAGAAAAGCTCTTCCTGCACTGCTTTGAATTCTCGAGCAGAACCATAGAATTCTTACAGTGCAGAAGGAGGCCATTCGACCCATCGAGTCTGCACCGACCCTCAGACAGAGCACCTTACCCAGGAGCGTAGAGTCAAAGAGGTTTACAGCATGGAAACAGGCCCTTCGGCCCAACTTGTGTATGCTGCTTTTTTTTAAAAGCCGTAAGCTAATCCCAATTGCTTGTGTTTAGCCCATATCTCTCTATACCCACCTTGCCTATGTAACTGTTTAAATGCTTTTTAAAGGACAAAATTGTACCTGCCTCTTCTACTACCCCGATAGCTTGTTCTAGTTATTCACCACCCTTTATGTGAAAAAATTGCCCCTCTAGACCCTTTTGTTTCCTTCCCTTCTCATCTTAAACCTATGCCCTCTAGTTTTAGTCTCTTACTTTTGGGAAAAGAGATTGATGATCTAATTGATCTGTGCCCCTCATTATTTTATAGACCGCTAGAGGCTCACCTTTCTACGGTCTTGAGAAAAATGTCCCAGTCTATCCAGCCTCTCCTTATAACTCAAACCAACAGTTCCTGGTAGCATCCTAGTAAATCTCTTCTGTACTCTTTCTAGTTTAATAATATCCTTTCTATAATAGGCTGACCAGAACTGTACACAGTATTCGAAGTGTGGCCTTACCAATGTCTTGTACAACTTCAACAAGACATCCCAACTCCTACATTCAATGTTCTGATCAATGAAACCAAGCATGCTGAATGCCTTCACCACTCTGTCCACCTGTGACTCCACTTTCAAGGAGCTATGAACATGTACCCCTAGATCTCTTTGTTCTGTAACTTTCCCCAACACCCAACCATTAACTGAGTAAGTCCTGCCCTGGTTCAGTCTATCCAAATGCATCACCCCACATTTATCTAAATTAAATGCTGTCTGCCATTCGTCAGCCCACTGCCCAATTGATCAAGATCCTGTTGCAATTGGAGATAACTTTCTTCACTGTCCACTCTGCCACCAATCTTGGTGTTATCTGTAAACTTACTAACCATGCTTCCTATATTCTCCTCCAGATCATCTTCAATAACTCTCACGTTTACTCCAATAATCCATCTAACTTGCACATCTTGGTACACTAAAAGGCAATTTAGCATGGCCAATCTACCTGACTCGCACATCTTTTGGACTATGGGATAAACCAGAGCACCCGGAAGAAACTCACGCAGACATGGGGAGAACGTGCAAACTCGGCACAGACAGTCACCCAAGATTGGAATTGAGCCCGGTTCCTTGGTGCTGTGAAGCAACAGTGCTAACCACTGTGGCACTTTGCTGCCCCATTTTGGAATGTTATCATTCTGGATCCACCCAACAGAACACCATCTTTTACTGAATTGAATCTGACACACTGGCTGTCCTTGCTGCATCTTATCAAGCCATTTGTATGTTAAAAAAATGAAAAAAGGAAAAAGATTATAGCAGGTGGGGCAAACGAGATCAAAAGTTACGGGGAGAAAGCAGGATTAGTTGGACGATTTGCCGTGATTGCAATGAATGGTGGAGCAGGCTCAAAGGGCTGAATGGCATCCTCCTGTTCCTATCTTCTATGTTTCTATCCGTGGATTACTTGCTGTGGATGCATTAGTAGCTCTTCATTTTTGCTGGTCTCATCTCTAATTTGAGTCAGTTTTGGTGGTGTTACATTCATTAGCTGATGTGCATGCTTAGATATTTTACCTCGTTTCTCCTGTGCAGACAACTAAGATAGGGTATCAGCTATTATTTCTCTGGCTTATATTTCAGAGTGAGATTGTAACTCTGAAGCTTCAAGTGTTACCTTTCTAATCCAGCTGCTGTTCTATATGGATTTTTCCTGTAGATCTGTTCCAATGGACAATGACCACTCTTCACGGTGAACTTTGTCCCACATAGAATTTTCACATCCATGTAAAAATGCCGAAGTTCTCTTTCTATGCTGCCATAACTTGTCCCAGCTGATGGTAGAGCTTTGGGTGAGAATGCTAATAGACTTCCCTCCGGCAGCAAGGCTGTTCTGTCATTTTCTAGAACCAAATACTTGAAGAGTGACAGATTTCCTTCTGTTGTGCTAAGACCAACTTGTCTCCTTACATATACTATTTTTGAGTTTGTTGAAACTCCTGTCATGTTTCTGACTTTCATGATTTCTCATGGATTTAAAGATTGTTCTGGCATGTAAGATATGGAAGAACTTGTACTGGAAATTTCTTGACATCAGATGGCTGTGATTTTTTTCAGGATTCTGCTTACTAGTATGGGTGTGTACACCAATTTGAAGAACTAGCATTTTCTGGGTTTGACAGGGCTGCTGGAGGAACCTTGGCAAGTTTCTGCAGTGCATCTTGTAGATAGTACAAATTGCTGCCACTTGGTGATAGAAGGAGTGAATGTTTGTGAAAGGGACATTAATCAAATGGACTGCTTTGCCCTGTATGTTGAGCTTCTTGAGTGTTGTGATGATCAGAATCTTTGAAGCATCCAGCCATTGTGTCAAAATGCTCTGGGTACATTTATATCAAATCTTCCTTGTTTCTGATTGAAGGTTTGTTTTTCGTTGGGCAAACTATCTTTACTGCTGTGTCACCTCCATCAAAGTAAAAAGTCTGACAACACCAGGTTTTAGTCCAACCTATTTATTTGATAATATACTCACAAGCTTTCGAGGGAACTGCCTCTTCGTCACCTGACGAAGAGGCAGTCCCCTCGAAAGCTTGTGAGTATATTATCAAATAAATAGGTTGGACTAAAACCTGGTGTTGTCAGACTTTTAACTGTGTTTACGCCAGTCCAACGCCGGCATACCCACATCTCACCTCCATCAACCCATGGTTTAACTTGCCACTCTTTGCCACCAATTTCATCACTGAATCACAATATAATTCGTAATAAAAGTATCATGTGGTTTGATTATCTACTCTGCAGCAACAAAAAATTGCTAGCGAGAAATTACTTCCTTGGTGTGGGATTATAGCACAAGGTGGCATATCATTGAAATTAAGTCAGGAAATTCTTCACAGTAAGGGCAATGAAATCTGAAATTCTGATCCAAGAAGCTCCTGGGGCTGAGTGGGTCAACTGAATATACCAAAACTGAGACTGATATTTTTGTTAGGCAAGGACATTAAGGGTTTTGGAATCAAGACGGGTAAACTAAATTAAGATACTGATCAATGGTAATCTGCTGAAAGGCAGACCTATACTTAACAAATAAATGATTGCCACACACATATACACAAATTTCTATTGTAACCCTTACCCATAGTAGAATAGTAACTGGGGGTTAGTACATTAAGTACATTTATTGAAATAGCTTCAATATTGCAGCTGCTATTAAAGTTTGGGTTTGTTGCCTGTTTCTCTCCCCTTTCCAGCAACATTCTTCAGTAAATCATGGGCAGCTGGACCTCTTGTTGCTTCCAGAAAGACTCAACAGCCTCCAGTACATGTGGCATCGCAGATTCACATGTCTTCCAGCTATTTGGGTAAGTGTTGAACCTGCAGAGTTCTGTATGGTGGGTAAAGCCAAGCTTTTTGTTTTTTATTGGCTGCTTAGGATCCAGAATGTGACGAATAAGGGGAGGCACAGCGTTGGGGTCATGAGCTTCCTCTCCTGTGAGATAACAATGGCAGTTGTGCAAAGGAGACTCTGATGTGACAGCCCTGGATCCACTGGATCAATGCCACCACACAGCAAAGAGGTGGACGTTAGGAAGCATTTCTAGAGGTGCTGGCATGATTATATGCCAAGCTTGGCACAGGCAGAGACATTCATTGACTGAGTGCAGAAAAAAACAGGAGCTCATGCACTTCAGCTGTGAAGGTGAGTGGTGGCTTCAAATTTTACTGTGTTTCTGATTCTGTCTGCCTGCTGTGCAAGTTCCTGCACCAAGCTGGCAACTCTGCTTCACAACAGGGCAAGCACAAAGAGGAAGGTGGAGGGGTGTGGTGGCAGTAAGTTTGGGACCTTGGGTGGAGTGTGAAGTAGAGGGGCTGAATAACAGCTGGGGGCATGGAGAGGCTGATTACTGTTTGAGAGGAGGGAGGAGTAAATCATAGTGCGAGAAGAATGGGGGTAGAGAGGCCTCACAGTCTTCTGTCACTAGGAAATCTGACTGAAGCTTGCATGAATACATATACATTTTACAAAGTAAAACAGATATTCATGTTGCTGTGATGCATTATATATTGATTTATAATATGCAAATATTAATGATTACATACGGAATGTTACTGTGCTGCTTTATTCCTGTTGCTTGTGCTGGTATTAGGGTCAAGATAATTTTCCAAGTATTAACGTGGGGTCACATTGGAAAATAGAGAAGCACTGATGTACAGTGTGTGACAAAGGGTGAATCAAAGGCATAGATGGTAGTTGTGAGCAGCACAGATCAACAGAAACTGGAAGCAAACCAAAACATTTTGTATAGCATTTTATTACATTTTAGCGAAATATTCCAATGAGCTTCAAATAGGATTAGGCCATTCAGACCCTCAAATACGTTTCCAGGCAGAGCTTTGATTTAAAAACCCATTTGAAGAATAGAACTTGGGACATTCCAAGGTTTTGCTCTAAAATATGTCTTGGATCAGGACTTGCAGCTTCCCTTTTGGCTTTGGAGATGTATCAAAGATTCATCAGAATGATCCCAAACCTTAAAAGGATTTAAAAAATAATAATTTATGAGATGTGGACGTCGTTGGCTAGGCCAGTATTTGTTGCCCTTGAGAAGGTTCTTGAACTGTTGCAGTTCTTGACGTGCAGGTACACTCAGTGCTGTTATGAGGACATGTTCATACAGACTGCACCTGATGAAAAGCTGTCAGCTTGATGGTGTTTCTTTCTTCACAAATGCTGCCTGACCTAGGTATTTCCAATATTTCCTGTTTTTATTTCAGATTTCTGCATGGTGGCACAGTGGTTAGCATTGCTGCCTCACAGCACCAAGGTCCCATGTTCAATTCTGGCCTTAGGTGTAGAGTCTGCACATTCTCCTTGTGTCTGTGTGAGTTTCCTCCCCCTAACCAGAGATCTGCAGGTTAGATGGATTGGCCAAGCTAAATTGCTCCTTTGTACCCAGGGATGTGTAAGTTAGGTTGATTAGCCAGGATAAATGCACAGGGCTATGGTGAGGTGGGGGGGAATAGGCCTGGGTAAGCTGCCATCAGACTGCTGTCGGACCTTTGAATGGACCTACCTTGCATTAAGTTGATCTTTCTGTACACCCTAGCTATGACTATAACACTACATTCTGCGCACTTTCACTTTCTTCTCTATGAATGGTGTACATTGTCTGTATAGCGCACAAGAAACAATACCTTTCACTGATGTGAATGTGATGTGATGGTGGATGTGGTCTTTCTAGATTTTCAGAAGGCGTTTGACAAAGTGCCTCACAAGAGGTTATTGCAGAAGGTCGAGGGACATGGAGTTGGGGGTAGGGTGCTTGTACTCATTAGAGTTTAGAAGAATGAGAGGAGATCTCATTGAGACGTATAAGATGATGAATGGGATGGATAGGATAGAGGTGGAAAGACTCTTCCCGCTCAAAAAAAGACAATAGGACTAGGGGGCACAGCCTCAAGATAAAAGGGGGACGGTTTAGAACGGAGTTGAGGAGGAACTTCTTCACTCAAAGGGTGGTGAATCTCTGGAATTCTCTGCCCGTTGAAGTGGTGGAGGCTGCCTCGCTAAATATTTTTAAGAAGCGGGTTGATGGGTTTTTGATAAGCGAGGGGATTAAGGGTTATGGGGAGAGGGCGGGAACGTGGAACTGAGCCACGACAGATCAGCCATGATCTTATTGAATGGCGGGGCAGGCTCGAAGGGCTGGATGGCCTACTCCTGCTCCTACTTCTTATGTTCTTATGAATGCTGATACATGTGACAATAATAAATCAAATGCCCTTTTAGAGAGTCAGTGCAGACTCACATTGTCTACATCTTTAAGACTTGAATAGCAGGTTAGTCGCATTCTAATCAGTATTCTGTAAACTGTGTGTGCCTCTTTATGCCCTTCTCTGATCAGAACCTTCCACACACCTGACGAAGAAACAGTGTTTCCGAAAGCTTGTAGGTTTATTATTAAATAAACTGGTTGGACTTTAACTTGGTGTTGTGAGACTTCTTACTGTGTAGAATTCTGAAACAGAGAAACAAAATGTTGGTAATGCAGCAAGTCAGTCAACTACTGTAGATATAATAGAGCAGCTTACTGCTGGTGGAACACCTTCTTCAGAACTCAACATTCACACTGAACCCCACCTGAAACACAAAGTTGTCCTTTTACTGCACACTTTTGCTTTTTTTTTAAATTTGTTGAACTGCATCTTACCTAATGAAGGACCAGTGCTGCGAAAGCTCATGATACCAAATAAAGCTGTTGGACTTTAACCTGATGTTGTGAGACTTCTTGCTGCAACTTACTGATTAAAACTATAGAAAAATCAAGCTGCACCCACCACAAAGTAATTTGCAGCTAGGCATAATTTCCAATGGTTCATTCCACTTGGATCAGATTGGTTTTAATGTTACACACTGTTGTAAGCACTAGATGGCAGTAAAGGCACTGGAACGTGCTACTGTTAACAACACAGTTTTGAGTTTCTGTAGTTCCATGTTCAAGATATATCTCACCATCTTAAAGCGCAATAGAGGGGAAAATAAAATGGATGCCAAATGGGGGGCAAGGACAGATAAATGGGATTAATAATTGGGCCCAAAGATATGGGTGATGAGAGATATTTTGAGAATGTCTTCTATGTAGAAAAGAGAATTGCAGAAGATGGAGGCATGTTAAATTGATAATGGAAGATTCAAGGTTACCCAGTAGTATCCTCTTGTTAAAATGATGTGCAGCAATGAAAGGCCATTTGGTTCTCTGTGTCCCTACCAGCCAAATAAAAGCCCTTCATCTGTAGTCCTGCGGTTATGGTATCTCAAGTGAATATCCAAAAGTAAAGTTTGTTTATTTATTAGTGTCACAAGTAGGCTTACATTAACACTGCAGTGAAGTTACTGTGAAAATCTCTTAGTTGCCACACTGTGGCATCTGTTCGGGTACACTGAGGGACAATTTAGCAATGCCAATTCACCTAACCACTGGATTGAAACTGGATTACCTGGCTTAAACCCACGCAGACACAGGGAGAACATGCAAACTCCACACAGACAGTGACCCAAGCCAGGAATCGAACCACAACTAACCACTGTGCAACCATGCTGCCCCCAGATGTTTTTTTTTTAAATGTGATGAGAATTTCTGCCTCTTCCTCCCTTTCAGACAGTGTGTTCCAGACACCACCACCCTCTGACTGCAAAAACTGCTCAAACGCCGCTAGAATCTTTCCACCAATTCCTTTTGATCTATAGCTCATGGTTATTGACCTCTCTTGGGAGCAGAACAAGGTCCTTCCAAATCACTCTGACCAGGCCCCTCATAATGTTATATAGCTCAATTCAATCACCCCTCAGTCTTCTCTGTTCCAAAGAAAGCAACCCCTGTCTATCTAAACTTCCCTTGTAGCTAATATTTTTTATTCCTGGCAGCATCGCCTCTTACTCCCTCTGGTGCAATCAGTCCCTTCCAGTAATGTGGTTACCAACAATGTACAGTAATTTGCTAGCAGTGTGTGTCTATTTCACTTATACAGACATGCTGGACTCATTTATTCCATTGTTTAGTGCTGTTATCTCACACAGTAACTGTTTTTCAGCTGTGTTTCCTCCAGGACTACACAAGTTGTAATTTGTTGCTGGCTGGCTGCTGTCTAATTTGACCATTAATCAGGTGATTGCACAATGGCCGTCCTTGCATCAGCACAAGCCTGACTTCTCAATGCATACTGTAATGGTGTTGCTAAAGGATTTACTGTGCAGGATTAGAGAACTGAATCTATGATCTAATAAACTAAATTCATGTTCTGCCCACCATTTGCCTATCAATCTGTGCTAAATTGGGAAATAACACTGAAATTGAAACACATATCGGAATTGCATCTTTCTGCAACCTTATTGTGTTGCTGTTGCAGATCTTCTTAATTGCTTTTGAAAGGTTTCAGAAATGTCTCCTGGTCTATGTTAAGAGCTGATCTCTGCTAGGTGAGCAGTTGGGAAGCTATAATTGACTTTTGGCACCTGGGAACTCGGCTCATGTTCCTGTTGCTAGGACGGATGCATGGTTATTCGGAGAGGTCACACGTAGGCTCAGCTGTGGTCTCCCCTACAGTTCATTTGCCATCTGATACTCACTGACTTGGCTTACATAGTAGCTGGTGCATGCACAAATATATTCCAACACAAGGCAACAAATCAACAACTAAAATAAAATTGATTCAAAAACAAAGGGGCTGCATGGTGGCACAGTGGTTAGCACTGCTGCGTCACAGTGCCAGGTACCTGGTTTTGATTCCGGCCTTGGTTCACTGTCTGTGCGGAGTCTGCATATTCTCCTTGTGTCTGTGTGGATTTCCTCCAGGTGCCCTGGTTTCCTCCCAAAGTCCAAAGATGTGCAGGTTAGGTTGATTGGCCATGCTAAATTGACCCTAGTGTCAGGGGGATTAGCAGGATACATATGTGGGAAAAGGGCCTGGGTTGGTGCAGACTCAATGGGCTGAATGGCCTCCTTCTGCACTGTAGGAATTCTATGATTCTATGAAAACATATTAGCATGCCTCAGTGTGAA
The DNA here is from genome assembly GCF_965287045.1 of Carcharhinus amblyrhynchos. Taxonomy (NCBI): domain Eukaryota; kingdom Metazoa; phylum Chordata; class Chondrichthyes; order Carcharhiniformes; family Carcharhinidae; genus Carcharhinus; species Carcharhinus amblyrhynchos. The sequence goes on along the minus strand of NC_137352.1, from coordinate 4,763,625 downwards.
ACCATAGGGTGTAGATTTGTGTCCACAGTTTCTAATGAGGTGAGTGCCTAACCTCAGCTAAGTATCAAGTAAAATCGGGCCTTTAGCTCAAACAGTTTTGCCTTGCTGGCCTATACTGACATTTACGTCTTTGGAGCCTCTTCATCTCATCGTATGAGTGTGTCCTTTTGTTCATTCTCAACCTTATTTTACTCTCTCCTATTTTAGTAATTTCTCCCCTTTCCCTAACAGTTCAGAAGACATGATGTGGAGATGTTGGCGTTGGATTTGGGTAGGCACAGTGAGAAGTCTCACAACACCAGGTCAAAGCCCAACAGATTTATTTGGTAGCATGTGCTTTCGGAATGCTGCCTGTTCATCAGGTGACTCATCTGATGAAGGGACAGCGCTCCTAAAGCTCGTGCTACCAAATAAAGCTGTTGGGCTTTGACTTGGTGTTGTGTGAGACTGCTTATAGTTTAGAAGACATTCGTTCCTTATTGAAGTGCCTTTCTAATGGGTGTCAGTTGCTGTCTGCTAACTGGTGGATGTGTAAACCCGGACAAGTGTTGACCTTTGTCACTTTCTTAGTTGCACTCCTACAACCTGCCTAACTCAAGCTGGAACAGTTTCAACAAATATTGGCTCGCTCATTTACTGGCACAAGTTCCTTTATTTCAATAATCCCATTTTGCAACCCATTCCAGTGTGCCTCTAATTGAATGACAAGATTGAAATACTTGCTTCCAAATGTCTCTGTGGTTGTCCCCATCCCCCTGTCCACTCTTGCCTACGACAGCTTAATTGCAGCTCCATAGATCGCACTGTGGTCCATGAGTCAGGAAATTGTAGGTGACACTTCTGTGCAGTGTTGAAGGAGTGCTGCACTGTTCATTTCTCCCAGAGATGACATTAAACCAAAGCTTTGTCTTCTCTCTCAAGTGGTTGCAAAATATATGTTATGACTAGTTTAAGAGTAGGCAAGTTCTACCAATGTCCACTGTTTATTCCTCAATCACCATCACAAAACAAACGGATGACACTGCGGTTAACACTGCTGCCTTACAGTTCTAGGAACCCCAATTCAATTCTGACCTTGGGTGACTGTGCGGAGTCTACCTGTTCCCCTGTGTCTGCGTGGGTTTCCTCCGAGCGCTCCTGTTTCCTCCCACAGTCCGAAAGACGTGCTGGTTAGGGTGCATTGGCCATGCTAGATTCTCCCTCAGTGTACCCGAACAGGCATCGGAGTGTGGCGACTCGGGCATTTTCACATTTCATTTCATTGCAATGTTAATGTGAATCTACTTGTGACACTGATGAATACATTTTAAACTTTAGCTCTCTAGGTTAGGTGGATTAGCCATGGTAAACGTGCAGGGTTTTGGGGGAGCGGGTAAAGAGCTTGAGTAAGATACTCCGTCAGAGAGTTGGCGCAGCCTTGATGGCCCAAATGGCCTCTTCTGCGCTGTAGTGATTCTGTGAAATGATCTGGGCATTATCTCAATGCTCTTTACGGGAGTTTGCTGTGTATAAATTGGCTGCCACGTTACCTACAGTCATGACTACATTTCAGAAACACTTAATTGTCTGTAAAGTGTTTTAGAATGTCCTGAGATTGTGTGTCAGAGTCACTATGTAAGTTCAAGTCTGTCATTAGTGCTGGGCTTTTCTTTATCGCTATTCTACTGTTCCTTCACTGGCAGCCACAATGTCCTTCTCCCCTGTAATCCCTGTCTGCTCTCTTCCTCCTTGCCTTCTCCTGTTTCCCTTTCAAAAATGAACGTAAAGCTCCTCCTGCAGCCATGTTTTAGATTCCAAGTCCAATTCTGTTTGTATCTCTCTTTCCTTCTGTTACTTGGCAATCATTGTTTTTACCTCCATGTAAAGAGTCTTGAGCTGTTTTTCTGTACATGGGAAGCTATGATGCACTTTTCTGAATTTCTAATGAGTATTTCTGAAATGAGCAAGGACTTAATTTCCACTCTGTCAGAAGCATTTACAAGGAACTGAAAATTGGCTTCTAAGTGATCTGAAGAGCCACATGTAAGACATTTGCCTTTAACCACAAGAAGCTATAGTATCCGGAACTTGTGATCTTCAAAGAGCACAGTACCAGGAAAATAGCACATGATATTGCAATATAGTCATGGAGCAATATTCCTGAAAGTATTTTCTGACCATTTACGCTTAATTCTTGGTATATTCTATTTTTGTTTAAGTGAACGTGAGTGCTGCAGTTTTTATTTTGACTCATTTATGAGATGTGGGCTAGGCCATTGTTTATTGCCCATTTCCAGTTTCCTTTGAGGAGGTGGTGATGAGCTGCCTCCTTGAACCACTGCAGTCTCTGAGGTGTAGGCACAGTCATAGTGCTGTTGGGGAAAATGTTCATGATTTTAACCCAGCAACAGTGAAAGTACAGCAATGTTTCCAAGTCAGAATGGTGAGTGACTTGGAGCGGAACCCCCAGTTGTGGTGTTCCCAGGTACCTGCTGCTCTTGTCCTTCTAGATGGTAATATTCATGGGGTTAGAAGGTGCTAAAGAGCCTTTGAGTTCCTGAGGTGTATCTTGTTGACGGTAGTTACCGCTGCCACTGTTCTTCGGTGGTGGAGGGATTGAACGTCTGTGAAAGGGGTAGCAATCAAGCAGGCTGCTTTGTCCTGGATGGTGTTGAGCTTCTTGAGTGCTGTTGGAACTGCACTCATCCAGACATGTTAGAGTATTCCATCACACTCCTGAATTTTATTAGTGAGATTGAGGGTAATTGGGAATGATCATGGATTGGAACAACGTCTTGATGTGATTCACAGGTAATTTCAGCTGTTCTAATTTCATCAAATGTACCTGTATTTAAAGTTTCTTCAAATGGTTCTAACAGCAAAAACTAACATCTGAAAGTTGACCTGAATTTCAAATGTTGCACAATTTCTAAACAATAGCACCTTTTCGGTTCATACGTATTGCAGTTACTTTTGATTCATACTTTCTCAATTCAAGTTGTTAGATCTTTTTCCCCAAAAGAATGACTGGATTTTCAGTAGATAGTTTTTAAACCCTCCTTTGCATCAATTATGATTTGTATATATTACAAATAGCAGACAGCCCCAGCACTGATCCCTGCAGAATACCACTAGTTACATACTTCCATTCAGAAAAAGACCCCTCCACCGCTATCCTATGTCTTCTATGGCCAAACACAGTAAAAAGTCTGACAACACCAGGTTTAAGTCCAACCGATTTATTTGATAGTAAACTCACTAGCCTGTCTCACTAACTTTACTATCAAATAAATCGGTTGGACTTAAACCTGGTGTTGTCAGACTTCTTACTGTGTTTACCCCAGTCCAACGCCAGCATATCCACATCATGACTTCTATGGCCAAGCCAGTTCTGAGGAAATAGAGGGATATAAGTGGTTGGTTTAGACAGGTAAACATGGTTGGCACAGGCTTGGCTAACTCTAAGGGTCAGGAACAAGAGGGGGCTGCTGAGAGGAGGAAGAGGGGTGGGGAGAGGAGGAAGGGGGGTGGGGAGCGGAGGCCTCAGCCTCTCAATCTGCACAACAGGTTTGAGGTTTTTGCTTCCAGTCTGGACGAGAACGAGGGAGGTGAGGTCGGTGAGCAAACTGCACACAGTACAGTGATGCAGCAGGACATAGGCAAGGAGAAGGTGAAAAGGAACGTAGTAGTAATTGGGGATAGTGGGGTGAAGGGTATTGACACTGTCCTTTGTCACGATGACAAAGTGCACAGAAGGGTGTGTTGTCTGCCTGGTGCTTGGGTCCGGGATGTCGCATCTGGGCTGCAGAGGAACCTGGAGTGGGAGGGTGAGAATCCGGTCGTTGTTGTACGTGTGGGTGCCAACGACGTAGGCAAGATGCGAACTGAGGATCTGGGGAGGGAGTATGAGAAGCTGGGAATGGAATTAAAAAGTAGATCCGACAAGGTGGTTATCTCTGGGCTACTGCCTGAACCGAGTGCAGACGGGTGTAGGGTTGATAGGATTAAGGAAGTGAATGGGTGGCTCAGGGATTGGTGTGGGAGGAATGGGTTTGAATTTATGGGGCATTGGCATCAGTATTGGGGTAGGTGGGACCTGTTCGGGCGGGATGGGGTTGGTCTGAACCGTGCTGGGACCAGAGTCCTGGCGAATCGTGTAAAGAGGACTGTAGACAGGGCTTTAAACTAATTAGGCGGGGGGGGGGAGGGTGCGAGGGTAGGTGACATTACAAGGCCTAAAGTTAAGGAGAGGGTACAGGTAAGGGAAGAGGCTGAGGATGTCCCAATAATAAAGGGAGTAGGGGGCGTGAGTATGGTTGGTGGCGTTGTGGCAAATAGAGTCCAAGTGAAGGCTGGGATGAAGGCACTTTATCTGAATGCACGAAGCATTCGGAATAAAGTGGATGAGCTGGTGGCGCAGATCGGCACAAATGGATATGATCTGGTGGCCATTACAGAGACGTGGCTGCAAGGTGACAGGGACTGGGAGCTGAATGTCCAGGGCTATCAAGTGTTTAGGAAGGATAGGCGGGAGGAAAAAAGGGGGGGGGGGGGGCGCGTAGCTCTGCTGATTAAGGATAGCATCAGGGTGGTAGCAAGGGATGATATTGGAGCCAAAGAGCAGAAAGTGGAATCGTTGTGGGTGGAGATTAGGAACAGCAAAGGGAGGAAGACGCTGGTGGGTGTCGTCTATAGGCCCCCGAATAATGATCTGGAGGTGGGGCGGGCTGTTAACACGCAAATAAGTACAGCGTGCAGGAATGGGACGGCCGTAATTATGCGGGATTTCAATCTGCATATTGATTGGTCGACCCATGTTGGACGCGGTGGGCTCGAGGAGGAATTCTTGGAATGCTGCCGGGATAGTTTCCTTGAACAGTGTGTGTTGGAGCCGACGAGGGAGCGAGCTATCTTGGATCTGGTATTATGTAATGAGGCGGGTAGAATTAGGGACCTTGTGGTGAAGGATCCTCTTGGGGAGAGTGATCATTGTATGGTGGAGTTTCTGGTGCAGATGGAGGAGGAGAAAGTGGGTTCCCGGACACGCATCCTTTGTTTGAACAGAGGGGAGTACGGTAGGATGAGAGAAGAATTGGCGAATGTGGACTGGGGGAGCGCGTTGGAAGGTAGGTCTGCTGAGGAGCAGTGGAGGATCTTTAAGGAGATCTTTCTTGGTGCTCAGCAGAAATTTATTCCGATGGTCAAAAAGGACCGTAGGAGGAGAGGTAATAAGCCGTGGATAACGAAGGAGGTGAAGGAAAGTGTTAAATTAAAAGCGGAGGCGTTTAGAGTAGCTAAGAGTAGTGGGCGAGAAGAGGATTGGGAGAGGTTTAAATGTCAACAAAGATTGACAAGGAATTTGATAAAGAAGGGTAGGAGAAACTATGAAGCTGGGCTAGCGCTTAATATAAAAAAGGATAGCAAGAGTTTTTATAAATATATAAAAAGGAAGAGGCTGGCTAGGGTGAACGTTGGACCCTTAGAGGATGAGAGGGGGGACTTAGTGGTAGGGGATGGGGATATGGCTGAGGTCTTGAATAACTTTTTTGTTTGTCTTCACGGAGGAGGACGTGAATAATTTGCCGGGTGTTAGAGATGGAAAGGTGGTAGGACTGGAGGGTCTCAATGACATTATTGTTACTAGAGAGGCGGTGCTCGACAGATTGGAGGGACTGATTGTGGACAAGTCCCCAGGACCGGATGGAATGCATCCGAGGGTTCTGAAAGAAATGGCGGAGGTGATAGTGGATGCCTTGGTGGTTATTTTCCAAACGTCGCTGGATTCCGGGGAAGTGCCGGAAGATTGGAAAATGGCTAATGTTACGCCGTTGTTTAAGAAAGGTGGCAGGCAAAAGGCAGGGAATTATAGGCCGGTTAGTTTAACGTCTGTTGTAGGTAAAATGTTAGAATCTGTCATCAAGGAGGAAATAGCGAGGCATCTTGAAGGGAATTGCTTGATAGAGCAGACGCAGCACGGTTTCGTTACGGGGAAGTCGTGTCTGACAAATTTATTGGCGTTCTATGAGGATGTGTCTAGGGCGGTGGATAGAGGAGAGCCGGTGGATGTGGTCTTTCTTGATTTTCAGAAGGCGTTTGACAAGGTACCTCACAAGAGGTTATTGCAGAAGGTCAGGGGACATGGAGTTGGGGGTAGGGTGTTAGCGTGGATAGAGGATTGGTTGTCAAATAGGAGGCAGAGAGTGGGGTCAATGGGTGCTATTCAGATTGGCGGTTGGTGACTAGTGGAGTGCCGCAGGGGTCGGTGCTGGGGCCTCAGCTATTTACCATCTATATAGATGATGTGGAGGAGGGAACCGAGTGTATGGTGTCGAAATTTGCTGATGACACCAAGATTGGTGGAAAGGCAAATTGTGCAGAGGGTGTGGAGAGTCTACAGAAGGATCTAGATGGGCTGGGCGAATGGGCCAGGAACTGGCAAATGGAATTTAATGTTGGCAAGTGTGAGGTGGTCCACTTTGGTAGGAATAATGGTAGGAAGGATTATTACTTACGTGGCGAAAAACTGCAGCAGGCGACGGTGCAGAGGGACCTCGGGGTCCTTGTGCATGAGTCGCAAAAACCCAGCTTGCAGGTGCAGCAGGTGGTCAGGAAGGCTAATGGGATGCTGGCCTTCATAGCGAGGGGGATTGAATATAAAAGTAGGGAGGTCTTGCTGCAGCTGTATAGGGCATTGGTGAGGCCGCAGCTGGAGTACTGTGTGCAGTTTTGGTCACCGTACTTACGCAAGGATATTTTGGCCTTGGAGGGAGTGCAGAGGAGGTTTACTAGGCTGATGCCGGAGTTGAAGGTGTTGAGCTGTGAGGAGAGGCTGAATAAACTAGGCTTGTACTCGTTAGAGTTTAGAAGAATGAGGGGAGATCTCATTGAGATGTATAAGATGATGAATGGGATGGATAGGATATTGGTGGAGAGACTCTTCCCGCTCAGAAAGGACAGTAGGACTAGGGGGCACAGCCTCAAGATAAAGGGGGGGTGGTTTAGAACGGAGTTGATGAGGAACTTCTTCACTCAAAGGGTGGTGAATCTCTGGAATTCTCTGCCCGTTGAAGTGGTGGAGGCTACCTTGCTAAATATTTTTAAGACGCGGGTTGATGGGTTTTTGATAAGCGAGGGGATTAAGGGTTATGGGGAGAGGGCGGGAATGTGGAACTGAGCCACGACAGATCAGCCATGATCTTATTGAATGGCGGGGCAGGCTTGAAGGGCTAGATGGCCTACTCCTGCTCCTATTTCTTATGTTCTTATGGAGGGAAAAAGGGCATGTTCCATTGCTGTACTGATCTTTGTAATGCTGATTTGCAAACTGGAACCCTAGGGCTATTTACATGGCTTGTGCTATACAATTAAGGTAGCACGCTTCGAGAAATTTGTACGTTGTGTTATCGACACCACGAAGTCCAGTTGTTGTGTCTCATTTTGTCCTTTCTTCTGTTAGCTGGTTCAAAAGCTGCCTCCCGACACTGGACTAGTGAGCGAATACTAAGTATAGCATTACTGGGCCTTTTTCCTGCTGCATACATCTACCCAGGACCTGTCATGGATTTCTCACTGGCTGCAGCTGTTACTCTCCACAGTCACTGGTAAGATCATTTTTTAAGTTCTTGTGGTAATTTATCTTCTATTTTTTCCTCAATGAATTATTGAGTCATGATAGATGACTCAGGAAGAATGATGGGAGTAATGAGGGGGAAATTGGGGTTGTTCCCTTTAGACTTTTTTTATGCGTTCTTGGGGTCTGAGCAGTGCTGGGTAATTACTGCCCTTCCCCAATACTCTTGAGCTTTGGAAGTTGTGAGCTGCCTTCTTGAATTGCTGCCGTCCATCTGGTGTCGGTTACGACGTGATGTGGATGTGCCGGCGTTGGACTGGGGTAAACACAGTAAAAAGTCTGACAACACCAGGTTTTAGTCCAACTGATTTATTTGATAGTAAACTCACAAGCTTTCGAGGGGACTGCCTCTTCGTCAGGTGAATGGAGAGTTCTGGCCTCGGACAGAGCATATAAAGCACAGACAGTTTAGAGATTACTGATTAGAATGCGAATCTTTACACCTAACCTGCTGTTCAAGTCTTAAAGTGGCCGACAATGTGTGTGGAAGGAGCACTGATCACAAGTTAAAGAGATGTGTATTGTCTCCAGACAACACAGTGAGTGAGGTTTTGCAAACCCAGGCAAGTCACGGGGGTTACAGATAGTGCGACATGAACCCAAGATCCCTGTTGAGACCGTCTTCGTGTGTGGAACTTGGCTGCAGAATTTTAACCCAGCAATAGTGAAGGAGTAGTAGTATCTTAATTAGTTTACCCTTATAAGCGGTTTGCTTATGGTTTGCTGGTGATATCAAATTAGGTGGAAAGGTAAGCTATTGGAAGGACAAAGTGAGGCTGCAAAGAGATATTGGCTGGTTCTGTGAGTGGACAACAAGATGGCAAATACAGTATAAAGCAGCAAAATGTAAAGTTATTCATTTTGGTTATAATGAAAAAACAGAACATTTTTGAAAACGATGACAAACTTGATTGGTAGAGTAAATTAGATTTGTATTCTTGGGAATTTAGAAGAATGAAAAGCAATCTAATTGAAATCTAAAAAATTCTAAAGGAGCTTGATAGGGTAGACACTGAGAAATTGTTTCCACTGATCAGGGAATCCAAAATGTGGGGGTACAATCTCAGGATAAAGGACCAATCAGTTAGGACTGAGCTGAGGAGAAAATACTTCACTCAGTGTTGTGAATATTTGAAATTCTCTACCCTGCAAGGTTGAAGATGGTGTTCCCATGCATATGCTGCCCTTGTCTTTCAAGGAGGCAGAGGATAATTGATAAACAAAGAAAATTACAGCACAGAAACAGGCCCTTCAGCCCTCCAAGGCTGCACTGACCATGCTGCCCAACTGAACTAAAACCCCCTACCCTTTTGGGACCATATCCTTCTATTCCCATCCTATTCATGTATTTGCCCAGATGCCCCTTAAAAATCACTATTGTATCTGCTTCCACTACCTCCCCCGGCAGCGAGTTCCAGGCACCCACCAACCTCTGTGTAAAAAAAAAACTTGCCTTGTACATTGTCTTTAAACCTTGCCCCTTGCACCTTAATGATATGCCCCCCAGCAATTGACTCTTCCACTCTCGGAAAAATCTTCTGATTATTCACTCTGCCTATGTCCCCCATAATCTTGTAGACTTCCGTCAGGAATTTGTGTCGCTGCCACTGCGTACTGATGGTGGAAGGAGCGAAGGCTTAAGACACCTTCATTGATAAAGTAAGAAGTCTGACAACACCAGGTTAAAGTCCAACGGGTTTCTTTGACATCACAAGCTTTCAGAGCGCTGCTTCTTCATCAGATGAGTGGAGACTTGGGTTCACAAGCTGGGCATATGTAGACACAGACTCACAATTGCAAGATAATGGTTGGGATGCGAGTCTTTACAGGTAATCACGTCTTTACAGGTACAAACAGTGTGAGTGGAGAGAGGGCTAAGCAGAGGTTAAAGAGGTGTGAATTCTCAAGCCAGGATACTTAGTAAGACTTTGCAAGCCCAGGCCAAATGGGCAGTGTGACATGAACTGAAGTTCCTGGCTGAGGCTATCCTGGTATGTGCAACTTGGCTATCGTGACTATCAGTTTCTGCTTGGCGATTCTGCGTTGTGTGTCTTGAAGGCCGCCTTGGAGAGCACTTACCCGAAGATTGGAGGCTGAATGCCCTTGACTGCTGAAGTGTTCCCCGACAGGAAGGGAATACTGTTGCCTGGTGATTGTTGAGCGGTGTCCATTCATCTGTTGTATTTGAATTGTCGTATCTTGCAGTTGAGTCTATGATTATATATGCCTTGTTTGTGAACCCAACTCTTCACTCACCTGATGAATGAACTGCGCTCCGAAAGCTCATGATACCAAATAAACCTATTGGACTTTAACCTGGTGTTGTGAGACTTCTTACTGTGCTCATCCCAGTCCAATGCTGGCATCTCCCCTTCATTGATAAAGGCAAAAACTAAGCTAATTGGAGCAGAATGATCGCTGAGATTTCATTCGAGCTGTTAATGTTTTCAAATGCGGTATTGGCCCCCGGTCTCAAGGTATCATGGATAAAATTCAGACACAATTTCAGGACCTGCTTGCTATCCATGGCCTATCCTTGGGTTACTGCATTTGTGTATGTGGACGTCAGGTGAGAACAAGATGGTTTGAGGCTGTGGTACAATCTGGCCATTTATCCAAGGAACAGAAGGATGAAGCTCTGCCCTCAGCATGGATGAGTGGCCTTCAGATTAGTTGGTTTGAAATTTGGAAGGAAAAGAATTGCTAACCAGTTGCGACTCTGCTCTGTATGTGGAGGATGCTTGAGGTCCTTGTATTGCTTGCTCAATAGAAGCCAAATGAACGTTTTGGACAAGAGTAACTCGTTTGCTTCTGAACTGGATGGGGTCAGTATGCCTCAATTCTTCACCGATTGGATCATCAGGATAATGTTCTCGAACCCCTCTGGAACTCCTGATCCCTCCCTATCTCTGTAATCTCCTCCAGTGCTATAACTTTCTGAGGACTCTGCACATTCCTGGTTTTAATCACTCCATCATCACTGACCATGCCTTCAGCGGTGTAGGCCCTCAATGCTGGAATTCACTCTCTACATCTCTCCCTCCACCTGTCACCTTTAGTTGCTGTTAAAAACTTACCTCTCTGGCCAAGCATTTGGTTTGATGATGTTGCTGAGAAGTGCCTGGGATATTTGACTACATTCAGGGCACTATATTAGTATGAATTGATGCTGTTTTGGATAAATGCAAGCCATGCCCCACATTGTTCGTTTATGTCCATTAAGTGAACTATACAGTGGCCGATGCAGCTTTCATGTTGGTGATAGCTGGAGCATGACAGGAATCAATTATTAAGTTTGCTTACAATAAATGTACATTTGAAAATAATCAGAGTGTCGGCGAGAAGCAATTAATCACTTTTTTTGTTCTAGATGTGACGTAATATTTCTCTGCTCTCAGGTAACTTGAGCTGGAAATAGAATTTGTGGTTGACCCACACATTTACTGACAGTTCGCTGAATTCAATCAATTCGACTGAATTCTCTGGTTTGAAAGAATATTTTTGTGTTTGATCTTGATGAAAAAGTAGTTCACCACGCTTTTTTCTGTTAGGGAAATTTATTTGTAGAGTTTACAGTAATTGGAGAGGTGGCAGGAAGGGCGGGAGAGAGAGAGCGAGCAACCAGGGGAACAGGAATAGAGCAGTAAGTGGATGAATAATGCAGTATGATAACCTTAATTGTGCTTGCCAGGATTCATTCTGAACATTGCTAGAAGATAGTGCAGGAGAAGGTGAATAGCCAGAGATCATGGTACGTATTGGTACTAACGACATAAGCATGAAGAGTGTTGAGGTCCTGCAGCAGCAGTTTAGGGAGTCAGGTAGAAAGTTAAAAAGCAGGATCTTTAGGGTTGTATTCTCAGGACTTGAGTAAGGAGGGCTAAAAGGGGTCACAAAAAAGCATTGGCCAACAGGATTAAGGAAAATTCCAAGGCTTTTTATACGTATGTAAAGAGCAAGAGGGTAGGCAGGGAGGGGGTTGGCCCACTCAAGAACAAGGGAGGGAATCTGTGAGTGGAGCCAAAGGAAATGGATGAGGTATTAAATAAGTACTTCGCGTTAGTATTCAGCAAAGAGAAGGATTTGGTGGATGATGAGTCTGGGAAAGGGTGTGTAGATAGTTTGAGTCATGTGGGGATCAAAAAGGAGGAGGCATTGGGGTTCTTGAGATACGTTAAGGTAGACAAGTCCCCAGGGCCTGATGGGATGTACCCCAGAATACTAGAGAGGCAAAGGAGGAAATTTCTGGAGCCTTGAGAGAAATCTTTGTATCCTCACTGGTTACAGGGGAGGTCCCAGAGGAGAATAGCCAATGTTGTTCCTTTTTCTAAAAAGGGTAGCAAGAATAATCCAGGTAATTACAAGCCAGTGAGCCGTGTCAGTGGTACAGAAACTATTGGAGAGGATTCTTTGAAACAGGATTTATTCCCACTTGGAAGTATGTGGACATATTAGTGAGAGGCAACATGGTTTTGTGAAGGGGAGGTCACGTCTCATGAACTTGATTGAGTTTTTCGCAGAAGTGACGAAGATGATTGAGGGTAGGGCAGTGGATGTTGTCTACATGGACTTCAGTAAGGCCTTTGACAAGGTCCCTCATGACAGATTGGTGCAGAAGGTGAAGTTGCATGGGATCAGAGGTGAGCTAGCAAGGTGGATACAAAACTGGGTCGGTCACAGAAGACAGAGGGTAGCAGTGGAAGGGTGTGTTTCTGAATGGAGGGCTGTGACAAGTGGCGTTCCTCAGGGATCAGTGCTGGGACTTTTGCCGTTTGCAATATATATAAATGATTTGGAGGAAAATGTAACTGGCTTGATTAATAAGTTTGTAGATGATACAAAGGTTGGTGGATTTGCAGATAGCGATGAGGACCATCAGAGGATACAACAGGACATGGATTGGTTGGAGACTTGGGCGGAGAGATGGCAGATGGAGTTTAATCCAGACAAATATGAGGTAGTGCATTTTGGAAGATCGAATACAGATAGGAGATACATAGTGAATGGCAGAACCCTTAAGAGTATTGATGAGCAGAGGGATCTAGAAGTACAGGTACACAGATCACTGAAAATGGCAACGCAGGTGGAGAAGGTAGTCAGGAAGGCGTATGCTTTCATTGGCTGGGGCTTTGAGTTTAAAAATTGGCAAGTCATGTTGCCGCTCTATAGAACCTTAGTTAGGTCGCACTTGGAATATAGTGTTCAATTCTGGTCGCTACACTACCAGAAGGATGTGGTGGCTTTGGAGAGGGTACAGAAGAGATTTACCAGGATGTTGCCTCATATGGAGGCATTGGCTATGAGAAGAGGTTGGAGAAACTTGATTTGTTTTCACTGGAACAATGGAGGTTGAGGGATGACTTGATAGAAGTCTACAAGGTTATGAGGGGCATAGACAGAGTGGATAGTCAGAAGCTTTTTCCCAGGGTGGAAGAGTCCATTACTAGGGGGCACAGGTTTAAGGTGCGAGCTGCAAAGTTTGAAGGAGATGTAGGTGGCAAGGTTTTTATTAATCAAGCCAGTTACATTTTCCTCCAAATCATTTATATATATATATATATATACAAACGGTAAAAGCCCCAGCACTGATCCCTGAGGAACGCCACTTGTCACAGCCGTCCATTCAGAAACACACCCTTCCACTGCTACCCTCTGTCTTTGACTGAACCAGTTTTGGGTGCCTGGAACTCGCTGTTGGAGGAGGTAATGGAAGCAGATGCAATAGTGAGTTTTAAGGGGCGACTTGACAAATACATGAATAGAATGGGAATAGAGGGATATGGTCCCTGGAAGGGTCGGAGGTTTTAGTTTAGTCGGACAGCATGGTCGGTGCAGATTTGGAGGGCCGAGGGGCCTGTTCCTGTGCTGTAAATTTCTTTGTTTTTTGTGAGCAGAATCAAGTTCAGCTTTGATCAAACAGCTTGACCCTGCTTGCTTTATAAGTTTGCGCACCAAACATGCTCACTTAGCCAGATGTCCGGCGTCTGCTGGTGACTGTGAAGCCATTATCAGTGTTGAGTTAGCACCTTGAGCAACCAAAGCAAAATTAACCAAGCCAGTTTATGAAATGGCAAAACCAAACTTTTAACTTTAAAGTTTATTTATTAGTGTCACTAGTAGGCTTATATTATCACTGCAATGAAGTTACTCTGAAAATCCCCTAGTCTCCACACTCTGGCACCTGTTCGGGTACACAGAGGGAGAATTTAGCATGGCTAGTGCACCTAGCCAGCAATCTTTCAGACTGTGGGAGGAAACTGGAGCACCTGGAGAAAACCTGTGCAGACTCCATACAGACAGTGACCCAAGCGAGGAATCAAATCTGAGGCAACAGTGCTAACCATTGTGCTACCACGTCACTCACTGTTCTATTTATGGCATGCTTTGTTTATTGCTTTGGACAAGCTTGTGCAATTGAGTACTTTCTTCCATTTAAAAACAGAAGTGTGACATCCTGTTCTGCAGTATCTGCTCAGTGGTCAACTGTCTGCACCCACACATCCCATAACACTTCCCGTCTCCATACCTGCGTTACTTTTAGCTCTATTTGAAGCAATCACAAATAATGTTTTGCACTGCTGATCTTTTAGTCTTTTACTCTTCTCTAGTCTAATCCAAAAGATATTGGCTGATGTTTAGATTACAAGTTTGTCACCAAGGTGACAAAGCAACATTGGTGTGAGGCTTACAAAGGAAATTAGAAAGAGCAGCTGAACTAAGGAAGACGCATACAAATTAGCTAAGAAAAATAATAGGTCTGAGGATTGGGAACAGTTTAGAATTCAACAAAGAAGGACCAAGGGATTGATTAAGAAGGGAAAATCCAATATGAAAGTAAGCTTGTGGGGAACATAAAGACTGACACTGAGTTTCCATAGATATATGAAGAGAAAGAGGTTGGCGAAGACACAGGTCCTGACCGTCAGAAATAGGGGAATGTATAATAGGGGACAAAGAAATAGCCGAGCAACTGAATACATACTTGGTTCTGTCTTCACAAAAGAGGACACAAATCAAATGCCAGAAATGTTGGAGAATGCAAGATTTAGCGAGAGAGAAGAACTGAGGGAGATCAATATTATAGAGAAATGATGCTGGAAAAATTGATGGGATTGAAGGCGGATAAATTCCTAGGGCCTGATAACCTACATCCCAGAGCACTTAAGGAAGTGGCTCTAGAAATGGTCATATTCCAGGATTCTATGGACATTGGAACAGTCCCTGTAGATTGGAGGGTAGCTAATGTCACTCCAATATTCAGAAGGAAGGTAGAGAGAAAATGGAATTATAGCCCGATAAACTTAACATCGGTAGTGGGGAAAATTCTCAAACCACTATCAAGGACTTTATAGTGGAGCATTTAGAAAGCAGTGGCAGGATCAAATAGAGTCAGTGTGGATTTGTGAAGGGGAAATCATGGTTAACACATCTGTTGGAATTCTTTTGAAGATGTAACTAGTGGAGTTGACAAGGGGGAACCAATCGATGTGGTATATTTGGACTTTCTGAAAGCTTTTGACAAAGTCCCACACAAGACATTATCATGCAAGATTAAAGTACATGAGATTGGGGGAAGTGTACTGAGATGGATAGAAAACTGGTTGGCAGAGAGGAAACAAAGGGTAGGAATTAATTGGTGCTTTTCAAATTGGCAGGCAGTAATCCATATGAATTGGTGCTGGGGACCCAGCTATTCGCAATATATATTGATTTGGATGTGGGAACAAAATGTAACATCTCAAAGTTTGCAGACGATGCCAGGTTGGGTGGAAGGGTGAACTGTGACGAGGATGCAGAGATCCTTCAGAATGATCTGGGCAGGTTGGGTGAGTGAGCAAATCAATGGCAGATGCAGTATAATTTGGATAAATTTGAGGTTATTCACTTTGGAAACAAAAACAAGAAGGCAGATTACTACCTGAATGGCTGTAAATTGGGAGGGGGGGAGTGTGCAGCGGGACCTGGTTGTCCTTGTGCACCAGTCACTGAAGGTAAGCATGCTGATGCAGCAGGCAGTAAAGAAGGCAAATGATATATGGACTTTCATTGTGAGAGGTTTTGAGTATAGGAGCAGGGATGTTTTGTTGCAATTATACAGGGCAATGGTGAGACCACACCTGGAGTGGAGTATTGTGTGCAGTTTTGGTCTCCTTTTCTGAGGAAGGATGTTCTTGCTCTTGAGGGAGTACAGCGAAGGTTTACCAGACTGATTCCGGGGATGGCGGGACTGATGTATGAGGAGAGATCGACTAGGTTGGGTTTGTTTTTGCTGGAGTTCAGACGAATGAGGAGGGATCTCATAGAGATTTATAAAATTCTAACAGGACTGGACAGGTAAATGCAAGGAGAATGTTCCTGATGGTGGGGGAGTCCAGAACCAGGGGTCACAGTCTGAGGATTCGGGGTAGACCATTTAGGGTGGAGATGAGGAGACGTTTCTTCACCCCAAGTGCAGTGAGCCTGTGAAATTCATTACTGCAGGAAGTAGTTGATGCCAAAACATTGAATGTATTCAAGAGATGGCTGGATATCGCACTTGGGGGCGAATGGGATCAAAGGCTATGGGGAGAAAGCAAATTAGGCTATTGAATTGGATGGTCAGCCATGATCGTAATGAATGGGGGAGCAGGCTCGAATGACTGAATGGCCTTCTCCTGCTTCTATTTCTATGGAATAAAACTTCCAGGGATCAATGGAGAAAACTCAGGGAACTAAACTAACCTAGAAAACAAAGGACTTCATAATGTGCAGTAGTTATATAATTGTGCATTAGGTATGGTTGGGCCACCTTTGGAATACTGTGCGTATCCCATCATGGAGTGTGTGTGTGTAAAATGTTGATATGTCAGAGATGAAAGGCAACAATGTGGAAAGACCAATCGGAAATATTTCATCTGAAACAGGAAAGGTCAGAATAAAGAATTAAGAGGTTTTCATAATGGTAATGGACAATGATAGTGTGAAAATAATGTGTGGGAACTCAGTAATGAAGAGTCCATTGATTTAAAATTTCTAACCACTTCCTGCGCTGCAGTAACTGCCTTCAAAACTGCTTTTATAAGTTTGGTCTAGATTGGGTGCTCAAGTCTGCAGTGAGGCTTGAACCCACAACCTTAAGACTTAGAGATAAGAATGCTGCTGTCCCTCTCCCCTTCCCCTGGGTTTTCTTTTCTTTATTTCTGCAGCATGGGGACACAAGTTAGATTTCCAGAAGAGTCTCCTTGGAGCGCTTGTATGCTGCTTCACCTTGGAGCAAACTTTCCTATTTTCCTTCTTTGCTACAAATATACTATGCCCAGGGCAGCAGAGTGATGTAACAGCTATTATAGGAATTGAGTTGCTGCAGATATGCTGAATTTGACCTTTCTGCCAGTTTTGAATCCTCGAGATTTATCTGGTGCTTATTCCTGAAAGTGGAATACCACTCTCAATCGTTTTGTTTTTTCGTTTTCACTCAGTTGTCCTTGCTTTCTCTTGACTCTTTCTGGTTTAACTTTGTTCACCGTAAAAAAAAAACCTTCCAAATATAGGAACAGGAAGAGGCCATTCAGCCCTTCAAGCCTGCCCAGCACTCAATGAAATCATGACTGATCAGCAGTGTAACCCCACGCACCAGTCTTTTCCCCATACCTGCCGAACAGAGTTCTAAATTTCTACCAGCTTATGCATGAAGAAGTGTTTCCAAATTTCACTCCTGAAGGATCAGGCTCTAATTTTTTTTACCCAAAATATATTAAATGTACAGATAGAAGCTTAATAACGAGTCCTACTTTGCTCAAAATATTATAGATTTCTCAAAGTAGAACAAATAAATTTGCAGGCGGCCCAGTGGCACAGTACTTAGCAGTCTCACAGCTTCAGGTGCCTGGGTTTGATTCCTGGCTTCGGCCACTATCTGTGTGGAGTCTGCACATTCTCCCTGTGTCGGTGTGGGTTTCTTCCGGGTGCTCTAGTTTCCTCCATAGTCCAAAGATGTGCAGGTTAGATGATTCGGCCATGCTAAATTCTCTCTGTGTACCCGAACAGGCACCGGAGTCTGGTGACTAGAGATTTTCATGGTAACTTCATTACAGTGTGAATGTAAGCCTACTGATGACTAATAAATGAATTTTAAAACTTTAAACTTAAGAGAAAGCTTTATGGGTTGAGAACCATAGAATCCCTATAGTGCAGAATGAGGCCATTTGGTCCATTGGCTATGTATGCACTGACTCACTGAAAGGGCACCCCTCCAGGCCCTCCCCTCCACCTTATCCCATTAACCCAATGCATTTACCATGGCTAATCCACCTAACCCATTCATATTTGGATATGTAGATTCAATATGCTTGCAATGACACCACAGTAGGGTGGGATAGTGTTTCTTATCCTAAATTACAACCTAGGCAAACACAGGCTTTCACTACAGAATGTGAAGTGGGTGCTATGTGCAATAATTTTGGAACTTTGTTCACTGCCTGCTTATTTCCTCAATTAATATTTTTTCCTTAACCAATCTGCTTTCTTTCAGGGGCCTTGGTGAAATAGTCACAGATTACGTACATGGAGAAATTAAGGTGCAGCTAGCCAAGATAGGCCTCCGCATACTGTCAGCTGTCACTTTCGCTGGGCTGTGTTACTTCAATTACCATGACGTGGGGATCTGCAAGGCTGTTGCAATGGTGTGGAGCCTGTAATTCTCTACCTGATCATGATGCCGTCCAATCAACTGAACCATCTCGCTTTATTTTTTAAAAAAACTATATATATATATTTCATTTTTGACAAATCACAATAATTATTTCTTTACAAAGAGCTGAGAAAATGGAAACATTTTTCTGAATGTATCTTATGAAACCTTTGTCTACACTGATTGTAGATGTTGCCTTATGCCATCCAGTCATACCACCAGCCTTGTGCTTAAGCTGCACTTCTCATCTGTGTGTGCGAGTTCCTGTTGCAAAAACTGTCATTTATTTTTAGTGCATATCCAATATTATATCACACAAGCACATAGGTATTAATTTGATTTACACCAAACAAAAATCGTCATTTTATTTGCACCAAATTGTGTTTTTAACCAAGTCATTGCATATTTACAACATAGGAGCAGATCCTGCTGCTGTTTCTGCTACACATGAGGTTTCTCCCACCCTACCAACTCGCATCCTGTCACCATTTCCTTCTGTCCATTCCTCCCTCCTCTCCTGTTTATATAGCTACAGATTTGAATGAGTTTGTTTTCATTGACTTGTTCGTCGGAGCAAGACCCTAGAAACTTCCCTTCTCTTTCCACTGCCCCCAAACTTTGCTCCTGAAATCTGCTCATCATTGGAGAATAAAATCCACAAGTGTCTTTTCATCTTAAAATGAAATGTCTTTAAACAGTAGTATCAGAGTGCTTTGTAAAGCAGTGTGCTGTGCTCTGCTTTTGATAATTTGTAGCTGGAGAAAGGAAGTTTCTTATGGAATGGGAAGGCACCAATCAGCGCATTTAGTTCTGTCTTTGGAGCTGGTGCAAAGTCCGTCCCCCTGTCCCACACAATGGTTTTCACAGGCTCCAGTGTGTAAAGATTTTGGATGCGCCCATATCTCACATTTTGCCGTAGTTTTCAGCACTGATCATTTCAACAAGCCATGAGGAGGGGTATGGAAAGATGCAGTGACCAGCGTGTCTGGTTGTAGCTGTGATATGTGGGATTGCGGGGGGAAGGGGTGCGGGTAGGGGTGAGCTGGGCCGGGTGGTCTCAGTCTGGCAGACAGACCCATTGCAGAACAAAGGGAATTTTAGCAACTGTCTGGCCCAGTGACCTGTTTCATTGTGATATTTGGATGTCAGAAACAGTAAATCCACATCACTAACTTCATTCGCTTTTTGAATTTTTCAACAAAACTGTTTAAAGGAAGTTTACATGATAATTTTGGATTGAATGTTACTTGACTTTTAAATCTTTAATTTACTAATTGTAATCGCTAATTACCTGATAATCTGTGCTGTTTCTGGGAGTTTGCTGTGTGCTGTAACGCCGACACTTTAACAGTGACTGGACTTCAAAGGTATTTAATTGGCCTGTAAAGAATGTCCTGAAGGTTCTGTAAAAATGCAAGTCTTGTCATAGCAAAGCTAAATGGACACAAGACAGAGAATTTGTCTGTCTAGCCCTTTCTCTACTGGAGTTGGGCTTGATTCTGCAATCTTAACACTGATTCTGTAGGCTTTCACAATAGGGACTGGCTGCAAGCCTAAAAGAATGAACCAAAGCGTGGAGGCCCATCTGTCTGTGTTGGGAACTCGAGAGGCAAAAGAGAGACCATCCAATTTTTTTCCAGATCACAATTAAGTGAGTAGAACTGCAGTGTATATTTGTAAATGTTAGTCACTAACAAGGTTTTACTTGCCTGTGATATTTCCCTCATGGTTGGTTCGCCAATTCCCACTCCTTGTCCAGGATCACGTAAGATATGTCTGGTTGAGGGAATTCCCTTCTGGAACTTTCCCACAGTGAGTTAATGAATGTCTTTTGCAGGGGAGAAAGTAAAAACAGTATTTTTTTTTGGTAAAGCATCCAGGAATGTTTGGATTTGGATAATGGATAAGTTTTATTGTTGTGGTTTAGGATCTTTTTGTATGCTTTAATTGGAATATCTTAATTAACCCATGAAATAAAACTCAACACCACTTAAAATTCAAAAGAACATAAGAAATTCAAGGAAATGGTGATTACTGTATAGCCATTTGAGCCTACTCTGTCATTCTGTACAATCACAGCTGCTTTTGCCTCCCCTCTCTCACTTGCTCACAAATCTGAGAGATCAGATATCTACATTCAATGATGGAACATTCTTAATCCACTGGTAGAGAATTCCAAAGATTCACTACTTTCTGCGTGAAGAGATTTAAGGACGGCTCACTAGCTAGCCCTGCAGTCTCCCAGTGCCAGGGACCCAGGTTCCATTCTGGCCTTGAGTGTCAATGTGAGTTTGCATGTTCACTCTGTGTCTACGTGGGTTTCCTCTGGGTGGTCGGGTTTCCTCCCGCAGTCCCAAGATATCCAAGTTAGTGGGATTAGTGGGGTAAATGCATGGTGTTAAGGAAATGAGGTGGGGGTGGGCCTGGGTAAGATGGTCTGTCAGAGAGTTTGTGTAGACTTGATGGGCCGTATGTCTTCCTTCTGCCCTGTAGGGGTTCTGTGATTTCTCAATCTCAGCCCTAAGCAGGCTACCCCTTCTCTTGGTCTTCATATTCTAGATTCCTTACCCAGGGAAAATAACAGCTCTGTCACTGCCCTGTCAGAGTATGGTACACTATCTTTTTCATCCCATTGGAAAGTTCATGGCAGACACTGATGGCTACAGTGAAGAAAACTGGTCAAAAATAAGATTCATTTCTTGAAATTAATAATCTGTTAGATTGTATGCAGCATAAGCAGTCGGTAGAAATAGCAAACTTTGGGTTTCCTCCGGGAGCTCTTGTTTCCTCCCACAGTCCAAGGATGTGCAGGATAGTTGGATTGGTCATGCTAAATTGCCCCTTAGTGTCAGGGGAACTAGCTAGGATAAATGCATCAGGTTAAAGGGATAGAGTCTGGGTGGGATTGTGGTTGGTGCGGACGCGATGGGCCGAACGGCCTCTTTCTGCACTGTCGGATTCTATGATTCATGCTGTAGTGGTTTCAGATGGAATTCCGGCCAATATATTATATTACAGCACCTGAATCCTTTGGTTCGACAACAGTGTCATCAGGATTCACAGTCACTGTGCAAGTATTCCCAACAAGCTGCTGTTGATATATAACCAAATTTGCACAATCTTCTTGAGTTTGGATCATATGCTGCAAAATGGTTTCACCCTAACCTAGCACATAACACAGGTGATAATTGCTCACTGTCTGGGCTGTCATTTCACTGTGCAGTTTATGTCTGAGAGTTTCATGTGGCTATGGGAGAGTAAATTGTGCAGGGTTTGGTTTGGTGAGGCCTGCCTCACAAGCTGAGATTTCAGCACGTACATGACCGATAACAAGGAGCCTCCACAGAGTTGGGAGAGAAAGGAACGTCCCATCTCTGAGGTCACAGTACAATGGATTTGCACTTGTAGGAACATTTTGCCAGCAGCTTTTTACCATGGTGCATATTTTCCTGTCTCCTCCTGTGTAAATGACATGTCAAAAGGCAGATAGAACACATGCTTTTTGAGCAGATCAGTGGATCCCACATGGTCGTGCCTTGCAGAATAACTGGGGGCATTGTGTATAATAAGAAGTGGAATGTTAGATCATGTAATGCACCATGCCTCATTCTGCAGTAACACTGGAGGAGCGGAAGATCCAATATCTGTAAGACCACGAGGTCTATCTCCAGTATCCCCCCCTCAAGGCCTTTTACAAACAAACTGCAGTGGGTTAATTTGATGCCAGTAACTGGCACTCATACTTCAAAAATGTGACCAGTTTGTACTTGTGAGCCACTGAAGTAAAGCAGGTGAATTATAGGTGAAAGCCCAACACCTGTCAATTCACAAAATAATCCAGTGATCTGAGTATATCAATTAGTGGTTAATCCTTAACTGGACTGAATTCATCTTGGCGCAGTCTTGACTATTTCTCTGTGCTGTGGCTCAGATGAATTCCATGCTTATGTCACGATAGAACCAGTGAAGTATTAGCATCCAATATTACCTTTCCTTCAATTGAATATTTCTGCTCCAGGTGTTGTTTTCACAGATGTTGTTGAATTGCAATGTCCTAATTTGATGAGGGAGATGGCTCTATTCGTGGCATGACTGAGGGTGCATGGGCACAAATTAAATGCCATAATGTTTTGTGTACTAACAAGTACAGCTAGTATCTCAACCAGTGTAAATGTATAATATGTTCCTTTAAAAGTTGGCATTTGTTTAAGAACAACTGTTTAAGTTGGTAACATTTAGTAATATATAATTCTCTATATAATTAGCAATCCTAGATACTTAAAATATTGATCAGTCAGTTTCAATGATGGTTATTATGAGAATTTTCTGCATTTAGGCAAGTATTCTTTGTACATAAATTGTAAACTACAACTTTGAATTGTAGTGATGCTCCAGTAAATTTGAAACAGAATAAAACTATGCACCAAAACTATTGGCTTTTGTTCTAGCACAATCACGTCTTGCCTGTGAGATTCTTGAGCCCGTTATTCAGGAAGAGTAACTGTGCTTTCTCATGACCTTCCACATGGTTTTAATCTTCTGAGTGTCTTCTAGGTAGGTTCCCACTGTGGACAAAAGCTACCCCAAACTTCATGTTGGGAATGGGGACCTTTATGCATCGGATAAAATCTAATAAGAAGTCTCACAACATCAGGTTAAAGTCCAATAGGTTTATTTGGTATCACAAGCTTTTGGAGCACTGCTCCTTCATCACCATTTACTTACTGTGCCCACCACAGTCCAATGCCAGCATCTCCACATCATGGATAAAATCTAGTATTGAGAACCATTGTCTGAATTGAACCTAACCCTTCTACCTCGGTGGTCCAGTGGCTTCCAGAACTTAGAACCCAGGAAACTGAAAGAGCCGATATCTTTGGAGTGATGAAAATCAGGAATGCGTAGGAGGCCAGAATTAGACGTGTGCAGAGCTCTGGGAAGCTGGTGGGGTTGGAGCAGATTGCAGGATGACCAATTCTGACATCGCCTAGCAATATGTTAATATTTTGTTTGCCGGTGGGACCTTGTTGTACACATTGTCATTTGTGTTTATTGGGATAAAATGACCAACTTCAAACGTCCTTCACGGTTGTAAAACACTTTGGGGTGTCTGATGGTCATTGAAGATACTATAGAAATGGTTCATTTTACCACGTAGGCCACACATTCTGAAATGAATCTGCAAGAGATAAACCTATAATTTATTTGTAAATGATTCATTGAGGGAAACAGTTCGGTAAGAGTTGATTATTTACATTATGTAAATGGGACCTACTGTTCAAGTCCAAGTTATCATCTGACTCATTCCGGAAACCCTTGAGATGCGTCACCCATCAATCTGCTGAGCATGTAAACGGATATAAAGACGTCATCCTCCTCTGAAATTCAAGCAACTTCTTTTCAGCAGGAATGACAAAGTAGTTAAAAAAATTTTAATGTCTTCACAAACCAGACAGCATTTATGCATTATGTCAATCAGAAATTATTCACCAAGCCACAATTAATTCCAGTCATAGACATGGTCAGTTCAGTACAAAGACGTTAATTGGAGTGCATCTTGGGTCATCTGAGGCCTACATAAATGCATATCACTCAAGAGGACACTTGTCCGCCTGGGAATCAGGCAATGCACATGACAGATCTCAATGAGGTATAAAACTTGGTGACTTTTTGGTTCACTTTCGAATGTCTGACCCAGCAGAATGTTGGTGGGAAGAGAATATTGAAAACACAAGACGTAGAAGTCTTTCTTGAATCCTTTATCTAACCTTGGCTGATGTACAGCATTGAGGAAAGTGTTCCAAATATTGCTCTGCAGGGATTGTTTGTTTATAAAATGCAATTAAATAGTTGAAAAACCAATTGGCCCATGTCTTTTATATTTCATTAACTGCATTTTTCAAATGTGAATCAGAATGCTTTAACTCTCCCTTGTTTCTGAACTTATTGGAGGATTTGACCAGATGTCAGGGCCGAGCCAATTACAGTGCAGAGGTTTTCCAGCTGGTCGGGTAGACAGAGGGTTTTCCATCTTCAATAACCAACCCCATTTTCAGAGGGTGCTGTCCACTGGGTAGAATGGAGCTAAGATTCAGTTTGAATCTATTTCAATCATATCATAAATAGATGTAAGTGACAGATACCACAGAAAATAGAAGCAGGAGGAGGCCATTCAGCCCTTCGAGCCTACTCCACCATTCATTTTGATCATGGCTGATCATCGAATTCAATATCCTGATTCCCCCCTCCCCTCACCCTCATATCCCTTGATCTCTTTAGCCCCAAGAGCGACATCTAATTTCTTGAAATCACACATTATGGCCTCAATGACTTTCTGCAGTAGCAAATTCCACACATTCACCACTCTCTGGCTGAAGAAGTTTCTCCTCATCTCAGTTCTAAAAGGCTTACCCCTTATTGTCAAACTATGATCCCTAGTTCTGGACTCCCCCACCATCACAAACATTCTTTCTGAATCTACCCTGTTTAATCCTGTCAGAATTTTATACGTTTCTGTGAAATCCCCTCTCACTCTTCTAAACTCCAGTGAGTATAATCCTAACCGACTTAGTCTCTCTGCATATGACAGACCTGACGTCCCATGAATCAACCTGGTAAATCTTCATTGTACTCCCTCTGGAGCAAGTATATCCTTCCTCACATAAAGCCATCAAAACTGGACAAGTACCCCAGATGTGGCCTCAAACACCCTGTACAGTTGCAGTAAACATCCTTAAACCCATACATAAACCCAAATCTTCTTCTATGAAGGTCAACATACCATGTGCCTTCTCCACTGCCTACTGTACGTGCACACTTTCAGCGAATGATGCACGAGGACACCAAGGTCTTGGTGAGTTTCCCCCTCTCTCAATTTACACCAATTCAAATAATAATCTGCCTTCCCATATTTACTACTAAAGTGAATCACCTCACATTTATTTACATTATACTGCTTCAGCCATGCCAATGCCTACACACTCAACCTGTACAAATCACACTGAAACATCTTTGCGCCCTCCTCACAGCTCACCCTCCTGCCCAACTTTATATCATCTGCAAATTTGGGATAGTTCTCTCTTCCAAGTAATTACTATAGAATGTGAACAGTTAGGGTCCGAGCACAGATCGCTTTGGAACCCCACTAGTTACTGCCTGTCTATCGGAAAAAGACCCATTTATACCAGCTCTTTGCTTCCTATCTGCTAACCAGCTTTCGATCCATCTCAAGACACTACCCACAATCTCATGTGCTTTAACTTTACATGGTAGTTTGTTATGTGAGAACATAAGAACATAAGAAATAGGAGCAGGAGTAGGCCATCTAGCCCTTCGAGGCTGCCCCGCCATTCAATAAGATCATGGCTGATCTGTCATGGCTCAGTTCCACTTTCCCGCCCTCTCCCCATAACCCTTAATCCCCTCTCTAATCAAAAACCCATCAACCCGCGTCTTAAAAATATTTAGCGAGGCAGCCTCCACTACTTCAACGGGCAGAGAATTCCAGAGATTCACCACCCTTTGAGTGAAGAAGTTCCTCCTCAACTCTGTTCTAAACCGCCCCCCCTTTATCTTGAGGCTGTGCCCCCTAGTCCTACTGTCTTTTTTGAGTGGGAAGAGTCTCTCCACCTCTATCCTATCCATCCCATTCATCATCTTATACGTCTCAATGAGATCTCCCCTCGTTCTTCTAAACTCTAATGAGTACAAGCCTAGTTTATTCAGCCTCTCCTCATAGCTCAAACCCCTCAACTCCGGTATCAGCCTAGTAAACCTCCTCTGCACTCCCTCCAAGGCCAAAATATATTTGCACAGGTGCGGCGCCCAAAACTGCACACAGTACTCCAGCTGCGGCCTCACCAATGCCCTATACAGCTGCAGCAAGACCTCCCTACTTTTATATTCAATCCCCCTCGCTATGAAGGCCAGCATCCCATTCGCCTTCCTGACCACCTGCTGCACCTGCAAGCTGGGTTTTTGCGACTCATGCACAAGGACCCCGAGGTCCCTCTGCACTGTCGCCTGCTGCAGTTTTTTGCCACTTAAGTAATAGTCCTTCCTACCATTCTTCCTACCAAAGTGGACCACCTCGCACTTGCCAACATTAAATTCCATTTGCCATTTCCTGGTCCATTCGCCCAGCCTATCTAGATCCTTCTGCAGACTCTCCACACCCTCCGTTCCCCCAATCTTGGTGTCATCAGCAAATTTCGACACCCTACACTCGGTTCCCTCCTCCAGATCATCTATATAAATGGTAAAAAGCTGAGGCCCCAGCACCGACCCCTGGGGCACTCCACTAGTCACCATCCGCCAATCTGAATAGCACCCGTTGACCCCCACTCTCTGCCTCCTATTTGACAACCAATCCTCTATCCACGCTAACACCCTACCCCCAACTCCATGTCCCTCGACCTTCTGTAATAACCTCTTGTGAGGTACTTTGTCAAACGCCTTCTGAAAATCCAGAAAGACCACATCCACCGGCTCTCCTCTATCCACTGCCCTAGACACATCCTCATAGAACTCCAGTAAATTTGTCAGACACGACTTTCCTTTAATGAAACCGTGCTGCGTCTGCTCTATCAAGCAATTCCCTTCAAGATGCCTCGCAATTTCCTCCTCAATGATGGATTCTAACATTTTACCTACCACAGACGTTAAACTAACCGGCCTATAATTCCCCGCCTTTTGCCTGGCACCCTTCTTAAACAACGGCGTAACATTAGCCGTTTTCCAATCCTCCGGCACTTCCCCGGAATCCAGTGATGTCTGGAAAATAACCACCAAGGCATCCACTATCACCTCCGCCATTTCTTTCAGAACCCTCGGATGCATTCCATCCGGTCCTGGGGACTTGTCCACAATCAGCCCCTCCAGTCTGTCGAGCACCACCTCTCTAGTAACAGTAATGTCATTAAGACCCTCCAGTCCTACCACCTTTCCATCACGAACACCCGGCAAATTATTCACGTCCTCCTCCGTGAAGACAGAAACAAAAAAGTTATTCAATACCTTAGCCATATCCCCATCCCCTACCACTAGGTCCCCTTTTTCATCCTCTAAAGGACCAACGTTCACCCTAGCCAGCCTCTTCCTTTTTATATATTTATAAAAACTCTTGCTATCCTTTTTTATATTAAGCACTAGCCCAGCTTCATAGTTTCTCCTACCCTTCTTTATCAACTTCTTTGTCAATCTTTGTTGACATTTAAACCTCTCCCAATCCTCTTTTCGCCCACTACTCTTAGCTACTCTAAATTCCTCCGCTTTTAATTTAACACTTTCCTTCACCTCCTTCGTTATCCACGGCTTATTACCTCTCCTCCTACGGTCCTTTTTGACCATTGGAATAAATTTCCGCTGAGCACCAAGAAAGATCTCCTTAAAGATCCTCCACTGCTCCTCAGCAGACCCTCCCTCCAATGCGCTCCCCCAGTCAACATTCGCCAATTCTTCTCTCATCCTACTGTACTCCCCTCTATTCAAACAAAGTACGCGTGTCTGGGAACCCACTTTCTCCTCCTCCATCTGCACCAGAAACTCCACCATACAATGATCACTCTCCCCAAGAGGATCCTTCACCGCAAGGTCCCTAATTCCACCTGCCTCATTACATAGCACGAGATCCAAGATAGCTCTCTCCCTCGTCGGCTCCAACACGCACTGTTCCAGGAAACTATCCCGGCAGCATTCCAAGAATTCCTCCTCGAGCCCACCGCGTCCAACATGGGTCGACCAATCAATATGCAGATTGAAATCCCCCATGACCTTGTTGAAATTCTTTTGGAAGTCTAAACCACATCACTTGTTCTCCTTGGTCGACCCTTCAAGCTACATCCTCAAAGAATTCCAATAGATTTGTCAAGCGTGATTTCCCCTTTTTTAAATCCATGTTACACCACTGCTTCCCAAATACTGAGTTATGAAATACTTGATAATGGACTTTAGCAACTTCCTCATTACTGACGTTAGGCTCACTGGTTGATAGTTCTTGGTTTTCTCTCTCCTTCCCTTTTTGAATAGCAGGCTCGCATTAACTATCCAACAATCTATAGGAGCAAGTCCAAAGTCCAAAACATTTTTGAAAATAGCCACCAATGGAGTTACTTTTTCCAGGACCACTTCCTTAAGTACTCTGATGTGGAGTTGCCAGTGTTGGACTGGGGTGGGCACAGTAAGTAGTCTCACAACACCAGGTTAAAATCCAACAGGTTTATTTAGTAACACGAGCTTTCAGAGCGCTGTTCTTTCATCAGGTGATTGGAAGTTGATACACCTCATGATGGAACAGCGCTCCGAAAGCTGTGCTACCAAATAATCTGTTGGACTTTAACGTGGTGTTGTGAGACTACTTAAATACTCTGAGATGAAGATTATCAGGCCCTGGAGATTTATCCACCTTCAATCCCAGCAATTTCACAAAACCATTTGTCTACTAATTTCTTCAGATTGAAGGGAAGCTTCTATTGGGAAAGAATTGAAGTGTTTTGGAACATCACTTTTCAGCATTCACTGCCAAAGCATTAAATATATTCAAGAGGTGGCTGGATATAGCACTTGAGGCGAATGGGATCAAAGGTTATGGGGAGAAAGCAGGATTAGGCTATTGAGTTGGATGATCAGCCATGATCGTAATGAATGGCCGAGCAGACTTGAAGGGCCTCCTCCTGTACCTATCTTCTATGTTCCTATGCAATGTAGCATTTAAAACCTAGTTAGCAGCAGTTTTAAAAGGAGCAGAGTGGATAATTCTCCCAACAGATCAACAAATTGTAATTTGTTCACATCTTTATTCATCATTATCAATTGGGAATGGCATTACCTAGATTGGACAATATGAGTAAGAAGTCTCACAACACCAGGTTAAAGTCCAACAGGTTTATTTGATAGCAAAAGCCATTAGCTTTCGAAGCACTGCTCCTTCGTCAGGTAATTGGGAGTTCTGTTTACAAATAGGGCATATAAAAACACAAACTCAATTTACAAAATAATGGTTGGAATGCGAGTCTTTACAGGTAATCAAGTCTTAAATGTACAGACAATATGAATGGAGAGAGAGTTAAGCACATCTTAAAGAGATGTGTATTGGCTCCAGCCAGGACAGTTAGTGAGATTTTGCAAGCCCAGGCAAGTCGTGGGGGTTACAGATCGTGTGATATGAACCCAATGTCCCAGTTGAGACCATCCTCGTATGCGGAACTTGGCTATCAATACAACCCCAGTCCAACACCGGTATCTCCACAACATTTGGACAATATGATACGTGGTTTAGTAGTCTGCATCGCTTAGGAGATGTGAGTTGGTAAAGGTCAGACTGTGGAGAAGCACATTTTCTTCTAAACTGAATCAGCTGCTGCAACACCAAACCAATTTTCCCTCTGACCCTCAGATTCCCTTGTTTCTGGATTGGACCTTGGGGCCTCTTTGCTGTCTCTCCTTCTCCATACCCGTTACCGACAATCTTTGGAGATACCATTACCTTTCAGTTGGAGTAAAGGTGGGAATTGTAATGGGGAATGATGGGAATAAGCAATGTTGGTACTTGCTCATTGCAGTGGTAGTTGGTGTTAATGTTGCTGGTAAACACAACAACAACTTGCAAATTATATAGCACCTTTTACTTTGCAATACGTTCCAGAGTGCTTCACAAGTGTGTTACATAGAACATAGAATAATACAGCACAGTATAGGCCCTTTGGCCCTCGATGTTGTTCCGAGCTTTATCCAAAACCAAGATCAAGCTATCCCACTCCCCATCATTCTGGTATGCTTCATGTGCCTGCACAAAAACTCCTACAGCTCCTAAAGTGTCTGACTCCACTATCACAGCAGACAGTCTATTCCACACCCCAACCACTCTCTGAGTAAAGAATCTACCTTGGACATCCCTCCTATATCTCCCACCATGCACCTTATAGTTATGCCCCCTAGTAACAGCTACATTCACCTGAGGAAATAGTCTCTGACCATCCACTCTATCAATCCCTCTCATCATCTTATAAACCTCTAGTAAATCACCTCATCCTCCGCTCTAAAGAGAAAAGCCCCAGCTCCCTCAACCTTTCCACATAAGACCTACCCTCCAAACCAGGCAACATCCTGGTAAATCTCCTCCGCACTCTCTCCAATGCTTCCACATACTTTTTATAGTGAGGTGACCAGAGCTGCACACAATATTCCAAATGTGATCTCACCAAGGTCGGATATAGTTGCAGCATAACCCCACGGTGCTTAAACTCAAACCCCCTGTTAATAAACATTAACACACTATAAGTTTTCTTCACGGCTCTATCCACTTGGGCGGCGACCTTCAGAAATCTGTGGATATGAACCACAAGATCTCTCTACTCCTCCACATTCCTCAGGACCCTGCCGTTGACCCTAAATCCGCATTCAAATTTGTCGTACCAAAATGAATCACCTCACACTTATCAGGGTTAAACTCCATCTGCCACTTTGCTGCCCAGCTCTGCATCCTATCAATGTCTCTTTGCAGCCTATAACAGCCCCCCACCTCATCCACTACTCCACCAATCTTGGTGTTATCAGCAAATTTACTGACCCACCCTTCAGCCCCCTCCCTCCAAGTCATTGATAAAAATCACAAATAGCAGAGGACCCAGCACTGATCCCTGTGGTACACTGCTGGTAACTGGCCTGCAGTCTGAAAATTTTCCTTCCACCCCACCCTCTGTATTCTATGAGACTGCCAGTTACTTAGCCAATCGGCCAAACTTCCTTCTATCCCACATCTCCTTACTTTCTTCATGAGCCAACCATGGGGAACCTTATCAAACACCTTACTAAAATCCACGTGTACAACATCAACTGCTCTACCTTTGTTTACACACTTAGTTACCTCCTCAAAGAATTCAATCAAATTTGTGAGGCAAGACTTACCCCTCACAAAACACGTGCTGACTATCCCGGATTAAACTACATCTTTCCAAATGGTCATAAATCCTATCACTCAGGACCCTTTCCATTAACTTAGCGACCACCGAAGTAAGACTAACTGGCCTATAATTACCAGCGTCATTCCTATTTCCTTTCTTGAAAAGAGGAACAAAATTCACCACTCTCCAGTCCTCTAGCATAATCCCCGTGGATGGTGAGGATGCAAAAATCAAAGCTAAAGGCTCTGCAATCTCATCCCTTGCCTCCCAATGTATTCTAGAATGTATCCCATCTGGCCCAAGGGATTTATGGACCCTCAGGTTTTTCAAAATTGCTATTACATCTTCCCTCAGGACATCTACCTCCTCCATCCTATCAGCCTCTATCACGCACTCATCCTCAAAAAGGTGGCCCCTCTCCTTGGTAAACACTGAAGAAAAGTATTCATTCAACGCCTCATCTTTGTCTTCTGACTCCATGCACAAGTTCCCACTACGATCCTTGACTGGCCCTAACCTCACCCTGGCCATTCTTTTATTTCTCACATAACAGTAAAAAGCTTTGGGGTTTTCCTTTATCTGACCTGCCAAGGACTTCTCATGCCCCCTCCTAGCTCTCTTAAGCCCTTTTTTTAACTCATTCCTTGCTACCTTGTAACTCTCAAGCAACCCAGCTGAACCTGTTTTTTCATCCTTACATACGTTTCCTTTTTCCTCTTGGCAAGACATTCAACCTCCTTTGTGAACCATGGTTCCCTCACTCGGCCATTTCCTCCCTGCCTGCCAGGGACATACCTATCAAGGACACGCAGTATTTATTCCTTGAAAAAGCTCCACTTTTCGTTTGTGCCCATACCTGACAGTTTCTGTTCCCATCTTATGCTCCCTAATTCTTGCCTAATCACATCATAATTACCCCTGCCCCAATTATAAACCTTGCCCTGCCGTGTGACTCTATCCCTCTGCATTGCAATAACGAAGGACACCAAATTGTGGTCACTATCTCCAAAGTTCTCTCCCACAAACAAATCTAACACTTGGCCCCGTTCATTACTCAGTACCAAGTCCAATGTGGCCCCACCTCTTGTCGGCTTATCCACATATTGTGTCAGGAAACCCTCCTGCACATACTGTACAAAAACTGCCTCATCCAAACTATTTGACCTATAAAGGTTCCAATCAATGTTTGGAAAGTTAAAGTCACTCATGCTAACTACCCTGTGACCTCCACACCTATCCATAATCTGCTTTGCCATTTCCTTCTCCACATCTCTATTACTATTTGGGGGCCAAAGAAAACTCCTAACAACGTGACGAATCCTTTCCTATTTCTAACTTCAGCCCATATTACCTCAGCAGGCAGACTACCCTCGAAATGCCTTTCAGCAGCCATTAAACGATCCTTGATTAACAATGCTGCTCCTCCACCTCTTTCACTGCCTTCCCTACTCTTACTGAAACACCTATAACCCGGAACTGCCAACAACCATTCCTGTCCCTGTTCTAACCATGTCTCTATAATGGCCACAACATCATAGTCCCAAGTACCAATCCACGCCCCAAGATGACCTACCTTATTCCTGAAATACCAATTAGAATTTGCTACCAAGCTAAAGAAGAAGCTTGCTGAAATAAATGAACAAATCCTGGCAAAAGCAGTGGGTTCTAAAGAATGCCTTAAAGAAGACCATAAGATAAAGGAGCGGAATTAGGTGATCAAGGCAGAGAGATCATGGGAGGCAATTCGAGAGCTTCGGAAGTAGGCAGCTTGAGCATCAGTGGTGGAAAGGTTAAATTTAGGGATGCACAGGAGACTAGAATCAAAGGAGTGTAGAGATCTCAGAGGCTTGTGGGGTTGGGAGTAGATTACAGAGACAGGGAGGGAGCAAGGCCATGGATGGATTTGAAAGTTAGGATCGTCATTTGAGAATATAGGCATTTCTGCATCTGAAGCTGTCTAGTAAGGAAAAATTATATTCAGCCATATCAAAGTGAATAAGTCAATTGGTAATTCTCCTCATTGCTGTTTGCTGCTACGTAACACCAGTGATTGCATTCAAAATAGTCAATTGTTAGTGAATGAATGGTGTGTTGCTTTTCAGCGATGTATTAAGACTCTACAGAAATATCAGGGCTTTTTACTACACCAAGGTACAATGTTGACAGAAATTATTTGAAAGGTCAGTTGATCTTGGCAACTGTTCCAACAGCATTGAGAATAAATCTGGGCAGTAAACAATGGAAACTGATGTTAGGGTATGGATCAGAAACCCCAAGATTTATTGTAAAGTCAGACTAGACCCCAACAATTTGCTATTTTGGCATTAATGTGAGAAGATTTTCACTCCAGCCACAATTGTAATGACACACTGGGAAGCTTTTAATGTAAACAAACTTTATTTAACAATACAGTTTAACTATAACAAATGAATTAGCTTAACCTTTCACATTTGAACAATATTTAAACATGACAAGGAACAATTCTTAATTACTAGCCTATCCCTATAAATTCCAATTCAAACAATACTCCTCTTACAGAATTAAACCCCTATTCAAAATCAGCTAGCAACACACAGGCTTATGTGCTTGTACTTAGGTTGCCAAACTAAAGCTCCCAGATAACCTCCAGAGAGAAAGACAGAGAGAAAGACACATGTTCCTTCTTTCAGAACCAGACAGGATCTGCTTATTTAAAAAATGGAGAAACTGTGTTTCCTACTTCAAGCTTAGCTCCTCCCATTAAGCTCATGACTCTGTTAATCAACCTAATCAAACCTCTACTCTGAAAACCCCAGGGGAAAACCAAGTAAACACAAATGCATTAACTGTGTTTAGACAGACGCACCATTAACTAAAATAAGTTATTATCCTGCAGTCTCAGCATGGACTTGCTTGATTCTTTCCCCAGACAAATCAATTCCTTGCAACAAAACATTGCTTCTTACAAGAAACTTGATATAAATATATTTCTAAAAGGCACAGTTTCATTACAGAAAACAAAAACACAACAATATTGTTTGGAACCAGGTGAGAAACTCCGTTATATTATGAAGTTAAACATAGGAACTAAAAGCAGGAGTAGGCCATGTAGCCCTTCGAGCCTGCTCCACCATCTATTTTGATCATCAAATTTAATACCCTGATCCCCTCCCTTCCTCCCATATCCCTGGATCCCTTTAGCCCCAGGAGCTATATTTGATTTCTTCTTGAAATCAGGCAGTGTTTTGGCCTCAACTACTTTCTGTAGGTAGTGAATTCCACACATTCACCACCCTGTGGGTGAAGAAATTTCTCCTCACCTCAGTTTGAGGTGAGTTGTGCCACAATGGCCTGGTATTATAATCCTCTGATGTTTGGTTCTGTTAAAGCAGAACAGGCATGATGTGGGGATGCCGGCATTGGTCTGGGGTGGACACAGTAAGAAGTCTCACAACACCAAGTTAAACTCCAACAGGTTTATTTGGTATCAGGAGCGTTCAGAGCGCTGCTTCTTCATCAGCTAATCAGTCACCTGATAAAGGAGCAGTGTTCCAAAAGCTCGTGATACCAAATAAACCTGTTGGACTTTAACCTGTGTTGCAAAACAAACAGGCACAAGTGAAATATGTTTCTTTAACACAGCCAAACAGGGAATACAATATGACATGCAATGTTGTTTGTGCAGTCACCTAGGTAAAAGCGAAGATCTTTCTGTTACCAGTGTTGGGGGCCAGATCAGACACTCCAAGGTATATTGTGAAGTTAGCCTAGATACCATAGAATCCCTACAGTGCAGAAGGAGGCCACTGGGCCCATCGAGTCTGCACTGACCATGATCCCACCTAGGTCCTACCCCCATATCCCTACATATTTACCCGCTAATCCCTCTAACCTATGTATCTCAGGACACTAAGGGGCAATTTTTTAGCATGGCCAATCAACCTCACCCATGCATCTTTGGACTGTGGGAGGAAATCGGAGCTCCCGGAGGAAACCCACGCAGACACAGGGAGAATGAGCAAACCACACAGACAGTGACCCGAGGCTGGGAATTGGACCCAGTTCCCTGGAGCTGTGAAGCAGCAGTGCTAACCACTGTACTCCTGTGCCACCCTTTATATGATTTTGGCATTTGTGTGAGTATAAGGTGTTTCACTCCAGGTGTGATTCTATTTACCCACAGGAAGCTTTTATTCAAACAAACTTTATTTAAGAACACAATTAGAATGTGAATTAGCATAATTTTTGTCAATTAAAATACTTAAACATGATAAAGTATAATTCTTTACAGCTATCTATTACTATAGTTCCAATTTAAGCAATATCCCCATAGACATAAGTCCTACTTCAGAACCAATTAGCACCAAAACCAGATATGCCCACATGGATGCTAGATTTCCAGGCTTTTAATCCCAAAGGCACTTGCCTCCCATACAGCAGTCTCCAGTCTTCAGAGAGAGGAAGAGCTACTTTTGTCTAACAATCATAAGCAGCAACTGAACTGGGTTTTGCTCTGTGAGCCTAGCCCTGGCCAGTCAATGACTTTTTCTGTAAAACACTAAATCAAGCCCCATTCTAAGTACCCCAATAGAAAATACTAAAATAACAGAACAGCATTAGCCCAGATTAAAACAAACATTTAAGCAATTAGGATCAATTATGCTGCTGCAGGAACAACATGAGCTGCCGGATACAGACAAAGCAGCACCAATAAAAGATGATCCAAATACATTTTGTAAAGGCAATGTATTGTCACAATATTTACAACACAGCCTACAATGACACAGCTATAATTGGCCCCACAAATCACTTTTACAATAAACTTATTTTGTGAAATAGTTTTAATTCTGAACCACACCATAACAGCTTTAAAATTATCTGTAAATGTTTATATAAGGATAAAAAGAGTTGCAAAATGTAATTATGAACATAATATAGTTGAGGAACTTTTTCCTGTATCCAGTACTTAAAAGTAATTGTTACAACAGCTCAGTACAATATAATTTCCAGTTTCTGAAAAAGAGTCTTCAATTACCATATTAACTTGTCCCTTCTCTACATAAAACATGTGCACTTTTTAAAGCATCTTTAACTTGTAAAATGACAGCTTAACACCTCAGTACCTGGCTGCACTCCAGTTTCCCAGGGCAGCTACTGAACAAGGCTTTTTTCCTTAAAATTCACCAATAATTATGTATTTACAATCCAAAAAAAAATGGAATACCTGGCATAACCACAGTTTAAGATAGAAAGCATAGGTACCTAACATCCTACTGTCACACATTATCAGCTTATTCTTGAAAGCTTTTGTTTACTTGCTAGCATATTAATGGCAATGTCAGCTAGTTTTTAGGTGCCTCCTTTATTCACTCCTCCTAACTCCAGGTGAGTTCCTTCATCGATATTTGTTGTCACGTACTTTAATGCTAATTTATAAAGTCCATTTTCGAACTCCGCACACAGATAGTGATCACGTACAAAGTCAGACTCAAACACTGAGAATTGTCCCATATTTTTCCTGTAGAATAGGATGTTGCTTTTCCTACTATCTATTATCTCTTCTTCTGAGGTATTCAGCTCCTGTTTTTAAAAAGAAAACATCAAATGTGTCACGGTATATCCAGGAAAGCTCACTCTAAGTCCATGTGACAACATTGCCTTTAAGAAACTTGGGATCTTATCAATTGGGCCAGTGGGCTGACAAATGGCAGACGGAGTTTAATTTAGACAAATGCAAGGTGATGCATTTTGGTAAACTGAACCAGGGCAGGACTTACTCAGTTAATGGTAGGGCGTTGGGGAGAGTTACAGAACAAAGAGATCTCGGGGTTCAGATTCATAGCTCCTTGAAAGTGGAGTCACAGGTGGACAGAGTGGTGAAGGTGGCATTCAGCATGCTTGGTTTCATCGGTCAGAACATTGAATACAGGGGTTGGAATGTCTTGTAGAAGTTGTACAAGACATTGGTAAGGCCACACTTGGAATACTGTATGCAATTCTGGTCACTCTATTGTAGAAAGGATATTATTAAACTAGAAAGAGTGCAGAAAAGAGTAATTAGAATGCTACTGGGACTCAATGGTTTAAGTTATAAGGAAAGGATGGAAAGACTGGGACTTTTTTCTCTGAAACGTAGGAGGCTGAGGGGTGACCTAGAGGTCTATAAAATAATGAGGGGCACAGATAAGGTAGATAGTCAATAGCTTTTCCCAAAGGTAGGGAAGTCTAAAACTAGAGGGCATAGGTTTAAGGTGAGAGGGGAGAGATACAAAAGTGTCTAGAACACAGAACACCACAGCGCAGAACAGGCCCTTCGGCCCACGATGTTGCGCCGACCAGTTAAAAAACAATGACCCACTAACCTAAACCAATCCCTTTTCATCCAAAAACCTATCCACGGATCTCTTAAACGCCCCCAAACTAGGCGCATTTACAACTGCAGCAGGCAGGGCATTCCAATCCCTCACCACCCTCTGGGTAAAGAACCTACCCCTGACATCCGTCCTATAACTACCCCCCCTTAATTTAAAGCCATGCCCCCTCATGCTAGCTTTCTCCATCCGAGGAAAAAGGCTATCACTGTCCACCCTATCTAAACCTCTAATCATCTTATATGTTTCAATAAGATCCCCTCTTAACCGCCTTCTTTCTAGCGAAAACAACACCAAATCCCTCAGTCTCTCCTCATAGGACCTCCCCTCCATACCAGGCAACATCCTGGTAAACCTCCTCTGCACCCTCTCCAATGCCTCCACATCCTTCCTGTAATGTGGGGACCAGAACTGCACACAGTACTCTAAGTGCGGCCGCACCA
Source organism: Carcharhinus amblyrhynchos (assembly GCF_965287045.1). Classification (NCBI taxonomy): domain Eukaryota; kingdom Metazoa; phylum Chordata; class Chondrichthyes; order Carcharhiniformes; family Carcharhinidae; genus Carcharhinus; species Carcharhinus amblyrhynchos. Next base: position 4,725,655 of record NC_137352.1, on the reverse strand, counting down.
GAGTTGTGTACAATTAGAGGGGCAATTTTTTTTACACAGAGGGTGGTGAGTGTCTGGAACAAGCTGCCAGAGGTGGTAGTAGAGGCGGGTACACTTTTGTCCTTTAAAAATAGTTACATGGGTAAGTTGGATATGAAGGGACATGGGCCAAATGCGGGCAATTGGGATTAGCTTAGGGTTTTAAAAAAGGGCAGCATGGACAGGTTGGGCCAAAGGGCCTGTTTCCATGCTGTAAACCTCTATGACTCTAAACTAAATAGCATAGACAGGCGAATAACCAGGGAATGCAGATACAGGAATCGTTAAATATAGTGATGTAAGTTGGTAAGACCAAAAGCTGTACTGTGGTCTATTTCTAGAGGAAGAGAATACAAAAGAAGCGAGATAATGTTCTATTTTTACACTACCCTGGTTCAAGCACACTTGGAGGACAGTGTACACAGTTCTGATCTCTGTACGAGGGAAGGTATATTGAAACATTGAGTTACAAAGACCTTATCAGAACTGAAAGGTGCCACTATCAGAAAAGGTTGAACAGGCTGGGGCTCTTTTCTATTGAGAAGGCAAAGCAGAGACCTGATAATGGTCGTTGACATGATGACTCATAGAATCATAGAACCCTACAGTGCAGAAAGAGACCACCTGGTCCATCGAGCCTGCACTGACCACAATCCTACCCAGGCTCCACTCCATATCCCGACATATTTTACCCACTAATCCCTCTAACCCACACATCTCAGGACACTAAGGGGCAATTTTAACATGGCCAATCAACCTAACCCACACGTCTTTGAAGTGGTTCAAATGGACAGAGGTGCATGTTTTCTTCACCTGTGTGTGTATATGCTCAGAATTAGTGACCACAAATACAATATGGTCAGTAATAGGCCAAATAAAGAACTTAGGGGAATTCACAGGTGCAGCAGTTTGGTAATATAGTGGGTTACAACACTGGATGAGTAATCTAGAGGCCATGACAGATGTTCTGGAGACATTGGTTCAAATCTCATCGTGGCAGCTGAAATTAAATGCTAATCTCTGTAAACACGACCATGAAACAATCGATTACGATAAAAATCCATCTAGTTCACTAAGGAAATGGGGTGGCACGGTGGCACAGTTGTTAGCACTGCTACCTCACAGTGCCAGCATTCAATTCCCAGTTTGGGTCATGTTCTCCCCATGTCTGCATGTCCTCCGGGTCCAAAGGTGTGCAGGTGAGGTGGATTGGCGTTGCTAAATTGCTCTTTAGTATCAGGGGGACTAGCCAGGGTAAAATACCTGGGGTTATGGGGATTGGGCCTGGGTTATGGTGGCACAGTGGTTAACACTGCTGCCTCACAGCACCAGGGATCTGGGTTCAATTCCAGCCTTGGGTCACTATCTGTGTGGAGTTTGCACATTCTCCCCGTGTCTGCATGACTTTCCTCTGGGTGCTTCAGTTTCCTCCCACGTTCCAAAGATGCACGGGTTAGGTTGATTGGCTGTGCTAAATTGACCCGAGTGTCGGGGGATTCGCAGGGGTTACGAGAATAGGGCCTGGGTGAGATTGTTATCAGTGCAGACTCGATGCACTATAGGATTATGTGATTCAGAAAAGTTGAATAGGAATAAAACCTGACAGACCACACAGCAACACTCTAGGCACTGGATATGACAATGGTACAACCTCCCCCGTCATCCCAGCAAAGTCATCGTAACAATCATCTGGTTGCTTATGTCACAATGGGGAAAGTAGTCCTACAGACAACAATCCTGCAGCCCCCTTCCTGGTGGCACTTACACCAAATGGACTGCTGCAGTTTGAGAGGGTAGCCCACCTTCACTTTCTCACCAGGAATGCTCACAACCCATGAAAAAATTCAAAGAAATGTTGGCAAGGACGAGGAGATGGAGCTCATTGCCACACGGAGTGGGAATCTTCATGTCCTCATCACTCTCTGTCTCTGACTCAGAGGCGAGAGTCCCAGCACTGAGCTATTCCCGACCCAAGGCACATTCAGAGTCATTGTGGCACCTCTAACCTACACAAAGGCAGGTTGGATCTGAGGCTTTCTGTATGGCCTGGTGACTCTCTGGTAATAGTGAGTGGGAGAAGGGGAAACAAGTTCCATCCCTCACAGTGAGTAACAGAAGATCAAGCATTGAGGGCACTGGTGGAGGTTTGATTTCATGACTTTTGGATTGCACCTACCTGAAACTCAATTCTTGGGGACTGGCTGCATGACATTTGATACGTCTTTGAGTTGTGTTGTACCACAAAGGAAACTGGAAACGAAGGCTTCCGAAAATTACAACTATTATGGCATTCCACTTCCTCGTAGCTAATTAATTCAAATTTGATACCTGCAAAATGATCAAAAACAAAGCGAAAAATATCAATTCCGAATCATGAGTGATGGTTCTGTAACTGAGATTGCAGGAAACATACGGACGTACAAAAATATGAAGCTGGCTAGCCAAATTTGAGAAGGTTGCTTATCTAAAGTTCTTTTGGATAGAAGTGTAAAATACATTGTGCCAAAATACTGGGTTAGGCCCCAACAAGATTTGTGACCCATCCCAGGTGCTTCACTTTAGGGAGGAAGTCAAAGTCTTGTTGAAAGAAGATTTGCTGGAATGGTTCCAGGAATGAATGGCCTCAATCCGTCTTGTTCCTTCCTGGTGAGTTGGGTTATGTTGAAACCTCTGAGCTAATGTGGAGAGACTGGATTCCTCCTTAGAGTAGGGAGCTTAGGGCAGCATGGTGGCATGCAGTGGTTAGCACTGCTGCCTCACAGCGTCAGGGACCCAGGTTCGATTCCCGGCTTAGGTCACTGTCTGTGCAGAGTTTGCCTGTTTTCCCTCGTGTCTGCGTGCATTTCCTCTAATGGTCCAAACGATGTGCTGGGTTAGGTGCTAAATTCCCCCTCAGTGTACGCGAACAGGCCAGAGTGTGGCAGCTAGGGGATTTTCACAGTAACTTCATTGCAATGTTAATGTAAGCCTACTTGTGACTAATAAATAAACTTTAAGCTACTAGATTCAATACAGGTGTTCAGAATTATGAGCAGTTTCGACTAAGAAGATAGGGCAAAATAGTTTATAATCAGCACGGATTGGTCAATTAAACCCAAAAGTGATTGAGTGCATTCTGAAGAATGGAAAATTGTTAAACATAATACTGAAACTTTTTAAAAACTCGCTTCCATCACTCTGCATTGTAACAGATTATGCAGCAGTTCCTCCTCCACACACAAACACAACCGCCTAGAAGATGGAGATGGATTAAGATGTGGCTGGGTTGTGATTCCTCTGATGATTGTCTTCCCGTACTTTTGACTGATGCTCAGGTGCTATTTGAGTGAAGTGTTGGTTAACGGCCACAGAGCCAGAGTTAAGGCCGAGCCTCAGGGTGTCGAGAGGTTTTCTTAGGGTCATATCTATGACTCTGACTGCGGTCTAACAGATCAAATCCCTGCCCTTGGCTGTAGTGCTCACCACTGTTCCCCATATGTTGCAGTTAGCCACTAAGCCAGAAGGTCTACACAGGCAAGCTGCCGTAAGTGTATCCCAAGCAGGAGTTTATTTCATTCTAGCCCAGCTGGTTGGTGACATCAGATGCCTTTTTACATCCCTCCCTGACTTACCTTCTTCTTTCTATCTTCAATGATTTGGCTTCAAAATGGCCAACAGCCTATTCCTCTCCCCAAAAAGCCCATCCTGTTCCCTCCTGGTGAGTTAGGTTATAATAACCGCAGCCCCCCCCACCCCCATCCACTTCAAATGTTCGAGGGAACCGGGATTGGAGAATTGAGGCAAGTGTTTCGGAGCAACGAATAGTAAATTGTCAAGAAAAATGCAATCCAATCGGTTCAATCACTTACCGTTCAATGCATTGGGCCTCAACGCTAATGACAAAAAAAAACTCAGATTAGTGACAGAATTGAGAAATCAGCAGATAACATCTGAGTGCTCACATGACCCCTCCTTTTTACTGTAATTAACTAATCTTTTTTTTTACGATGGGGGGGGGCAGACTGGGTGGGGCGGAAGAACAGAAGGAGTTGGAAACTCAGGTGCACAAGTCATTGTAAACACCTCATTACAAACAGGTTAGTCAAGAACGTAATGGATTCTTTGGTTTTACAGCAGGTGTTTCGCAACAGCAAACTCACGGTTTTTAAAATTTGCTCATGGGATTTGAATGTCGCTGGCTAAGCATCGGTGGAGCTTTCTTAACCATAGTGTCGGCACGCGGGGACCAGGACAGGTTGTTGGTGAACCAGACACCTAAAAACTTGAAGCTTTCGACCCTTTCCACTTTATCCCCGTTGACGTATTTGGATTTTTCAATCACCCGTCCCCACTAAGTACACACCAAGCCCCTTAAAAATAACAATATAACCTTAACTAGGACTTGAGATTGGATAACATGAAATTAATATTCCAGTTTTAAATTTGCCAACGCAAATAAATACCTTCGGCCTTTTGTTTCTCATTTAAGTCTCGAAATTCGGCTGTTTTGTTATCTGTGAATACCAACAATTTATGAAGCCGATCCCGCAAAAACACGAGTTCCTTGCACGAAAATTCGAGACAATCTTTCTCGAAACCTAAATGAAAAGAAACCATTTCACAGACTGGGAACAATGCCAAGTACAGACATTTCCAGAGCCACAAGTTCCACAGAATTGGAAACAGGAATTCCCTGCTAGGATCGGAGCCTCCGTCACAGACACAGGAGTACCATCAGCACCAGGTCTCCCCCCTCCGCAGCATCCCCACCACTCCATCAACTCATCCTCTTCACCTCCGAAAACCACCCCAGCTCAGGAAGGGAGCTCACCACCACCTTTACAAAGGGCCATTTGGGGATGAGCAATGATTCCGGGATGAAAGGGTTTTAAAATTAAAGTTTACTCATTAGTGTCACAAGTAGGCTTATATTAACACTGCAATGAAGTTACTGTATCTAATGAAGAGAGATTAAACAGTTTGGGCTTGTATTTGCTGGAGTTTAGAAGCATGAGAGGGGATCGTGTGGGGCGGCACGGAGGTATAGTGGCAGGCACGGCCAATCCATCTAACAAGCCCATGTCTGGACCATGGGAGGAAACCAGAGCACCTGGAGGAAACCCACGTAGACACAGGGAGAACATGCAAAATCTGACCCAAGCCAGGAATTGAACCCAGGTCCCTGGTGCTGTGAGGCAGCAGTGCTAACCACTGCACCACCTTAAGAATTAAAGGTTAATCTCCAAGTAAGAAACACTTGGGAACTATTACGTTTTTTTTCAAAACTCTTTGAACATTATAGTTATGGATAATAAAAAGTCTGAGATTGAAAGGAAATATTGGATAATGAAGAGTGTGTTAGCTTTCTGACTAGGCAATGGGAAGGCTGGAGTGTGCAATGCTGGTGGGCCAATGGAGGCTGAGGCGACTGGAGTCAAGATGTTACGTAATCAAATCTACTGAGGGAGTGCCACACTGTCAGAGGGTCAGTACTGAGGGAGTGCCGCACTGTCAGAGGGTCAGTACTGAGGGAGTGCCGCACTGTCAGAGGGTCAGTACTGAGGGAGTGCCGCACTGTCAGAGGGTCAGTACTGAGGGAGTGCTGCACTGTCAGAGGGTCAGTGCTGAGGGAGTGCTGCACTGTCAGAGGGTCAGTACTGAGGGAGTGCCGCACTGTCAGAGGGTCAGTACTGAGGGAGTGCCGCACTGTCAGAGGGTCAGTACTGAGGGAGTGCCGCACTGTCAGAGGGTCAGTACTGAGGGAGTGCTGCACTGTCAGAGGGTCAGTGCTGAGGGAGTGCCGCACTGTCAGAGGGTCAGTGCTGAGGGAGTGCCGCACTGTCAGAGGGTCAGTGCTGAGGGAGTGCCGCACTGTCAGAGGGTCAATGCTAAGGGAGTGCCGCACTGTCAGAGGGTCAGTACTGAGGGAGTGCTGCACTGTCAGAGGTCAGTGCTGAGGGAGTGCCGCACTGTCAGAGAGTCAGTACTGAGGGAGTGCCGCACTGTCAGAGGGTCAGTACTGAGGGAGTGCCGCACTGTCAGAGGGTCAGTACTGAGGGAGTGCCGCACTGTCAGAGGGTCAGTGCTGAGGGAGTGCTGCACTGTCAGAGGGTCAGTGCTGAGGGAGTGCCGCACTGTCAGAGGGTCAGTACTGAGAGAGTGCCGCACTGTCAGAGGGTCAGTACTGAGGGAGTGCTGCACTGTCAGAGGGTCAGTGCTGAGGGAGTGCTGCACTGTCAGAGGGTCAGTACTGAGAGAGTGCCACACTGTCAGAGGGTGGCACAGTGTTCTGGAATGGCTTCCTTCTGCACTGTAGGGATTCTATGGAAGAAAGCAGGAGACCTGGTCATTATCACACATCTGTGGGATCTTACTGTGCACACATTTGGTTGCTGTGTCTCTGACATTATCGTAGCAACTGCATTTCATTGGGGCTTGTAACATCCTGAGGACAGGACACGCGGTTTAGTTACAGATTGTGGGTGTGAGACTTCCTTGAACGTATTTACACAAATAATGCAAAGCAATCGACAACTGTGTTAAAATATCAGCGAGGAACTTTATATTGAATTGTTATGGCGAGGATTGAAGTCCAATTAAAGGCTGGAACTGAGAATCTACAGCCCTGAGATGTTGAATATTTGAAATTTTTCACATCTTACCTTCTGGAATTTCTTTGCATTTCAGCACAAGTCATGAAAGAGAAAAGGAAGAACTTATTGAAATGCTGATGGCGGCAACAAGTCAGTCTGAATCTCTCTCACAATTTACTGCATTGTAAAATCACACCATTAAATCAAATTAAAAATATCCACCAATAAAATAAACACCAATAAAAAATCCAACAATAAAATAAACACCAATAAAATATCCGACAATAAAATAAAGTTGCCAGTTAAGGCTTAAAGGGGGAAATTTTCCTGTTCAGGCTGCCATGGGAATCGCACTGGGTGGGGTTGGGGTGGTGGGGGGGGAAATGGGGGAGGGGTGGGGGTTAGGGGGAGGGGGGAGAGGTGGGGGGAGTAGGGGTGGGGTGGGTGGATGGGGTGGGGGGTTGAAGGGGTGGGAATGTGTAGTGGGGGTGGGGGGGGGAGTGAGGGTGGGGTTGGGGGGTGGGGGTGAGTGGGGATGGGGTGAGGGGTTGGGGTGGTTGGGGGGTGGGGGGGTGTAGGGGGGGGAGTGGGGATGGGGTGAGGGGTTGGGGTGGTTGGGGGGGTGGGGGGGTGTGGGGGGGAGTGGGGATGGGGTGGGGGGTTGGGGTGGTTGGGGGTGGGTGGGGGAGTGGGGTGGTGTTGGGGTGTGGGAGGGGGTGGGGGCTGCAAACATGCAAAGGTCCATTAACCTCGGGGGGGATTTTCGGGTTTTGGGGGGAGCGTGGTTGGGAATCCTCACCCAATGGGTCTAACTCTTACCTTGTAATTAGAAGGAAATGTACAAAACAGCTTCATCTGGAGAATAAAACATAAAAAACCAAGGGTCGAAAACCTCACTACAGTCCTGAGGGAGTGCCGCACTGTCAGAGGGTCAGTGCTGAGGGAGTGCCGCACTGTCAGAGGGTCAGTGCTGAGGGAGTGCCACACTGTCAGAGGGTCAGTACTGAGGGAGTGCCGCACTGTCAGAGAGTCAGTACTGAGGGAGTGCCGCACTGTCAGAGGGTCAGTACTGAGGGAGTGCCGCACTGTCAGAGGGTCAGTACTGAGGGAGTGCCGCACTGTCAGAGGGTCAGTACTGAGGGAGTGCTGCACTGTCAGAGAGTCAGTACTGAGGGAGTGCTGCACTGTCAGAGGGTCAGTGCTGAGGGAGTGCCGCACTGTCAGAGGGTCAGTACTGAGGGAGTGCCGCACTGTCAGAGGGTCAGTACTGAGGGAGTGCCGCACTGTCAGAGGGTCAGTACTGAGGGAGTGCCGCACTGTCAGAGGGTCAGTACTGAGGGAGTGCCGCACTGTCAGAGGGTCAGTACTGAGGGAGTGCCGCACTGTCAGAGGGTCAGTGCTGAGGGAGTGCAGCACTGTCAGAGGGTCAGTGCTGAGGGAGTGCCGCACTGTCAGAGGGTCAATACTGAGGGAGTGCCGCACTGTCAGAGGGTCAGTGCTGAGGGAGTGCCGCACTGTCAGAGGGTCAATACTGAGGGAGTGCCGCACTGTCAGAGGGTCAGTGCTGAGGGAGTGCCGCACTGTCAGAGGGTCAGTACTGAGGGAGTGCCGCACTGTCAGAGGGTCAGTACTGAGGGAGTGCCGCACTGTCAGAGAGTCAGTACTGACGGAGTGCCGCACTGTCGGAGGGTCAGTGCTGAGGGAGTGCCGCACTGTCAGAGGGTCAGTGCTGAGGGAGTGCTGCACTGTCAGAGGCTTAAATTCAAACTAAAAAGCAGTGCTCTCCCTCTCTCCCTGTTGTTTTGAACATTCTGCTGGTTAGCTGAAAATAAGATCTTATGTTCCTGACGGGTGAGAATCTGCTGTTTTTGGGGGCTCGACCAGAGTTTCTCTGGTGTTTTGGGAAGTTGTCTTGTCTCCAAGTTGTTTGGGTGAAACCAGAGGTCTGCAGACTTGAACCAAAGGACTCAGTTTCCACTATCACATGGGCAGTAAACTTTGTTATATTGAAGCTGTTTAAAGGGTTTTGTCTATGGTAAGGGTTTGATTAGAACACATTAGATATCTTTGTTAAGGGTTATGCATTTTTGTGGTTGTTTTGTTTAACATTTATAATCGAGAAACAAAATAAGTTATTCCTCATTTTCTTACTGTACGTGTTAAATATATTCTTAAGTAAACTTTATTTGATAAAGGCTCCCTGGTGGATCACTTGAATCATACCTGAAGTGAAACCACTCATGCTTATCCTAGCCAAATTCAAGGTGCTAAACTTACGATCGAGACAGTCTCCATAAAACACATCAGAGTGTCTAACCTGAACCATAACATCATGATGACCATCAAGTCCCAGGGTGGGACTCAAACCCAGAGCTTTTGGCTCAGAAAAGGAATGCTATTCCAATATGCCATAGGACCTCCTTAACACATGTACCCAGAGATATTTGTGGAATTAATAGAGCATCATTTCTAGGATTACAATGAAAGTTGCACATATCGATTTTCAGAAGGCATTTGATATGGTGCCATGTGAGAGGCCTTATTATTAATGGAATGTGATATTAAGAACTAACACTGAATACTTCAACTAAATTGTGAAGAGGATTGTTAAATTGAAATAGTTACATTGAGTTGCCTCAAATCTTTGGCATAGGAAAGAGCTGTTCGCTCCAGTTAGTTCCAGTCTCCTTCCATCTCTCATCATCTCACTCCATCACCATATGTGCATGAGTGTATATCTGTGTGTGCATCTGTGTGTGTCTGTTTGTGTGTCTGTGTGTGTTGTGCCTGTGTGTATGTCTGTGTATGTGATTGTGTGTGAGTGCCTGTGTGTGTCTGTCTGTGCATGAGTGTGTATCAATGTGTCTGTCATAAGAACATAAGAACTAGGAGCAGGAGTAGGCCATCTAGCCCTTCGAGCCTGCCCCGCCATTCAATAAGATCATGGCTGATCTGAAGTGGATCAGTTCCACTTTCCCGCTTTCTCCCCATAACCCTTAATTCCCTTGCCTACCAAAAACCTATCTACCCGTGACTTAAATACATTTAGCGAGGTAGCCTCCACCACTTCAACAGGCAGAGAATTCCAGAGATTCACCACCCTTTGAGTGAAGAAGTTCCTCCTCAATTCCGTTCTGAACTGCTTCCCCCCCCTCATTATTTTGAGACTGTGCCCTCTAGTTCTGTTTTCCCTTCTAAGCAGAAAGAATCTCTCTATCTCTACCCTATCAAGCCCCTTCATGATCTTGCAAGTCTCTATAAGATCCCCTCTCAGCCTTCTAAACTCTAACGAGTACATTTATTGTTGATTTATTTGCATGTTAATACTATAATTTCTCTTTATACAAAGAAGTGAATTAAAAATATTTTGATGAATGGCGTCGTTCTAAATGATCTGCCTTCGTTTAAATGGTAGCAGGCTGCCATTTATTTAGGGTTACTGTCCTGCTATTTCTGTTCTGAGTCAGCATTAGTGCTGACTTTGGCAATCACTGAGTAAAGAAAACTGTGGAATTACTCATCTCAAATCCATGAGCAGTGAAAGTCTGAGAGGGCAGCAATCAAAGCTCTATGGATGACTGCAAGAACTGACCAGGAAATCCTGACTCTGTTACGTAGCTTATGTGGCTTCCACTGCAAATTATTGATCGCACGCTGCTTCCGGCTTAACTAGCGTAACTGGCGTTCCCTGTGTCTGTGTGCCAGTGTATGTATCTGTGTGCATGCATGTGTGTGTATATATCTGCATGTAGCTGCACGTGTGTGCATGTGTGTGTCTCTGCGCATATTGTGTGCCTGTGTGTATGTATCTGTGTGTGTTTGTATGTATGAGACTGTGTGTGAGTGCATGTCTGTGTGTGTATGTCTGTGCATGACTGTGTATCAATGTGTCTGTGTGGCTGCATGTATGTGTGTGTATTTGTCCATGTCTGTGCATATCTGTGTGTGTGCCCCTGTGTGTATGTGTGACTCTGTGTGTGTGTCTGTGTGTGAACACATTCGTCCAGAATTCTGAGTGTGTTAGCAGAGACATCAAGTGTCACTCTGGGCGCTGGGTTTAACCAGACTCCACCCCCTGCACTGGGAAAGATCTGAGTTGGTTTATTGGTTTCATTGCCCTTCCCTAAACTCACAATGTGAATCATTCAAAACACTCACCTTCCAGCCACAAGATGCCATCCTTCAGATCCACTGGTGTCAGTTTTTGTTGCTTTTCCATCTCTTGAAAACAAAAGACAGAAGAACATTGAGAATGAAAGGACAAAAGGAATTAAATTGTTACCTTGAGTTGGAATGTCCGGGATCCCCAGGGTCAGCTCAAAGATACGCTGGGAAAACAGAAATCTCTCTCGGTAGTTTCAGGGTAAAGATTTGCGCAACAATTGCAAGAAACACTAACTTCCCCTGGACAATTGCACCACACTCGGAACCATCTAGAAATGTAGTTTAATTCTCAAATATTCCATGGTTCAGCCGGGATTACACTAATAGTTACTCAGAAAGCGTTAGAAGAATTAAACCCTTTTCTAACTTCGGAGTAACTGTTGTGAACATCCAGACCAGCCCCAATGGGATCCCCCCTCCCTCCCCCCCACCCCCCAACACCCCCCCCCCCTCCCTCCCCCCCACCCCCCCCGACCCCAGCCACGGGTCTCTCCCCAAACCCAACTCTCAGCTTCCATCAAGGGTCTCCCCTCACACCCCTGACTGCCACCATGGACCTTCCACCCTTGCCCCGATCCTCATTCCCCCCACCTTAGGACTCTCCCCACCCCTCAGCCCCCTAGGGGATTCCACCCCCAGACCCACACCTACCCCAAGCCCTCCCACCTGATCACAACCCCCTCCCCCGTACGCCCCACCCACACCTCTGTCCACGGACCCACCCCCGCCGCTGACTGCCAGCCCCCCCTCACCCCCCCCCCCACCCCACCAAACTCCCCCAGTGTCACTGAGCCCATTAAACCTACCCGCTTTATGGCAGCCCCTGCAGTGAAAAAGGGGGTCACGGTTTCTTTGGATTCCCCGGAACTGAGCTGGGCTGGAGCCTGTGCCATGGCACCCCCACCCCCCCTCCCTGCCCCCCACACACCCCCCCATTCCCCCCCACACACACACCCCTCCTCCCTGCCCCCACACCCCCCCCATCCCCACCCCCCCCATTTCCCCCACCGGCCTCACCCCCAAACATTCCCCCTGCACCTTCCCCCCCCCGATGTAAACGACACGGTGCCTTGTCATTCTGTGCCTGCACAATCACAGTTACTGCACCATATAAAGTCATTTCAGAAATTAGTTTTCCCCATTTCAATGATGGGACAAGATCTTTCGCAAATCCCAGAGTTTGCTCAGCTGCTCCTGGCTTCTGCGCCTGACCTTGTTCCCGTTTGGACTTTACTCTCCTTTATCTCTCAGTGAATGGTGGGCGTGCCTCCGCTCACCTAACGGGCACTGAGGTTTGACAAGTCGTTCTTCATTCGCGCTGATCAAAGGATGCAGACTTGAATTCACATTGTGTGTTTCACAGAGTTCTTCCCAGCCTATGTGTGTAACCAGTGCTGCAATCAAGATCCCAGTAAAAAGTCTGACAACACCAGGTTTTAGTCCAACCGATTTATTTGATAATAGACTCACAAGCTTTCCGGGTTAGTCCCTTCGTCAGGTGAATGGAGAGTTCTGGCCTCAGACAGAGCATATAAAGCTCAGACTGTTCAGAGATTACTGATTAGAATTCTAATCTCTGAACTGTCTGTGCTTTATATGCTCTGTCTGAGGCCAGAACTCTCCATTCACCTGACGAAGACGGAAACCTCGAAAGTTTGTGAGTCTATTATCAAATAAATCGGTTGGACTAAAACCTGGTGTTGTCAGACTTTTTACTGTGTTTACGCCAGTCCAACGCCGGCATACCCACATCATGATCAAGATCCCACACAGGGCAATGTGATAATGACCAGATGAACTGCTTGAGGGATAATGATTGAGTGGGACACCAGGGAGAACACTGCCACCACCCCCCTCCCACTCCCCACCCTGCTCTTCTTCAAAAATACCATGAGATATTTTACATCACTCCAGAGAACATCCAAAAATGCACTTTCAACAGTTCAGCAGTGCCTCAACTCGCTTGGTGAGTTACTGCAGTGCGTCTTGTAGATGGTTCACACCGCTGCCACCGTGCATCAGTGGTGGAGGGAAGGAATGTTTGTGAATGTGGTGCCAATCAAAGGGGGTTGTTATGTCCTGGATGGTGTTGAGCTTCTTGAGTTTGTTGAGGCCGCACTCATCCAGGCAAGTGGAGAATATTCCATCACACTCCCAACTTGTGCCTTGTAGATGGTGGACAGGCTTTGGGAAGCCAGGAGCTAAGTTGCTCATCACTGAATTCCCAATCTCTGATCGTTCTGGTTGTTACAATATTTATACGGCTCGTCCAGATCAGTGTCTGGTCAATGATAACCCCTAGGATGTTGGTAGCGGTGGATTCAGGGATGATAATGCCATTGAATGTCAAGGGATAATGGTATGATTCTCACTTGTTGGAGGTGGTCATTGGCTGGAACTTATACAGCACAGAAGTTACTTGCCACTTATCAGCCCAAAGCCGGATATTGTCCACTGCATGTGGACGTGGACTGCTTCAGTATCTGAGAAGTCACAAATGATGCAAACCATTGTCCAGTCACCAGTCACCTTATGATGGGAGGAAGGTCATTGATGAAGTATGATGTGGAGATGCCGGCATTGGACTGGGATGGACACAGTAAGAAGCCTCACAACACCAGGTTAAAGTCAAAAAGGTTTGTTTAGAATCACGAGCTTTCAGGGCACTGCTCCTTCATCAGGAGAGTCAGTTAAGCTGAGTATCTGTGGGCAGGTTATTGCTGAGTAACTATTGTTTGGGGGTAGTTCTGTCAATGACACTCTCCACTGGTGAACAGACAGATTGCTCAGTAATTGTCTTGATTGGAAATTTAGTCGACAGGGATATAGCGGGGTACTTTTCCACATTGCTGGGTCAGCTGGGCTAGGGCTATGGACAGTCCTGGAGCGTGATCTTTAGTCCTCCAGTGAGAATTATGTTCAGGGTGGAAATAGACATGAAAATCTTGAAACTTAAATATGTAGTAACAATTCTACTAATAGGACAGCTTCACCCCAATGAAATCTGAACAAGTGTAAACTCACCTCAGCAGATATCCAAACCCAGCTCATCTTAGTCATATGTACATTCAGTGTTGTTTATAATTGTTTTGCAAACTGAGACTTTCTTGCATTGTAATACCTCCTCTCTCCTTTTTTCTCTTTCGCAACACTTTAACCACAAAATTTACACACACGAGCCTCAGTGCGAGCACAATCATGTAGACAGATACAAAATAAAGGTGGCGGGGAAGGATTGGGTTAGAACTCCAGGAGTAACGCAGGTTAATCTGTACATTCTGCCTGACTTTCCCTCTGAGTTGAGACAATTCACATCTCTCTAACCTGTGCTTAACCCTCTCTCCACCCACACTGTATGTACCTGTAAAGATTTGATTACCTGTAAAGACTTGCATTCCAACCATTGTTTCGTAAATTGAGTTTGTGTCTATGTATGCCTTGTTTTGTGAACACAACTCCTCACTCATCTGAAGAAGGAGCGACACTCTGAAAGCTCGTGCTACCGAATAAACCTGTTGGACTCTAACCTGGTGTTGTGAGACTCCTCATTGTGCCCACACCAGTCTAACGCTGGTATCTCCACATCATGCAAGAACGATCAGAGATTTTGGGACCCTCTGGGTTACCATTCCATTCTCAGAATTTTCACTGTTGTCTCTGTAAGGTGCTGGGCTTGATGTTTAAACATTTGAGTGATTTATAAGTAGAATCTTGTCAAATTTGACAGTAGCCGGCAAGTTGATGCCTCATCCGTGCAAATGTTTATTTTGCACATTCCTCTCACCCGCCTCATCATCTGACACTATCAGAATATTCCTCTGCCGCTCATGTCTTTCTCCAGCTTCTCCAGAAATATATCAAGGATACTAACTCCAATGATTCCCTGTGGGAGTGAGTTCCACAATCTAACCACTCTCTGGGTAACAAAACTCCTCCCGAATTTTTGATTGACTTTGTTAGTGACTATTGTATATTTATGATTTCTTATTTTGATCTCCCCCACAGATTGAAACATATTTTCTGTGTTGATTCTATCAAACCCTTTGGGAATTTTAAAGGTCTCTATTAGGTTTCCCCTCTCCTCTCCGGGGTAAAGAGCCTGTCCAGTCCCTACCTGGATCACATCTCTGTTCTGTTTTGTGCTCCCCCTCCAACCTCAGCATAGTAGCAGCTAGAGTAGACCACCCAGCCTCTCGAGCCCGCATCACCATTCATCACCTTTTGTAACCTCAGCCCCACCTTCTCACCTTCTCCCCATAACCTATCACCCCCTTGCTTACCCACCTGTGCCTTAAATATATTCAAAGACTCTGCTTTCACCACCTTTTCAAGAAGAGTCCAAAGATGTGCGGATTAGGTGGATTGGCCATGCTAAATTGACCCCAGTGTCAAGGGGTTAGCAGGGGAAATATGTGGGGTTACGGGAATAGGGGCTGGGTGGGATTGTCGTTGGCACAGACTCGATGGGACAAATGGCCTCCTCCTGCACTGTAGGGATTCTCTGAAGAGACTCACAACCCTCTTGTGAGAAAAACAATTCTCCTCATCTCTGTCTCAAATGACCGACACTTAATTTTTAGAGGACTCCCTTGTTCTAGCTTCTCCCACAAGAGGAAACATCCTCTCACACCCACCTTGTCCAGGATTTTACTGTTTCAATCAAGTCATAAGAGCTTAAGTCACCTTTTACTCTTCTAACCTCCAGTAGATACAAGCTTAGCCTGATCAACCCACCCAGGTACTGGTCTTGTAAATGTTTTCTGAACTGCTTCTGATGTAGTTACATCCTTCCTTAGATAAGGACACTAATACTGTACACATGGTGGTCCCAGTGTATTCTTTCTGGACTATGGAGAGATAGTCCACGCATGGTCTGAACAAGGTTCTGCACAAGTTTAACTGTCTCCCACTCTCAGTCTTATCAACCTAGAAATGAAACTTCAGACTATTTCTTTGAGAAGAGTCACCTACCTCAATCTGATGTCTATTCTTCCAACAAACTGCAAAGGTGCAGACAGGCACAGCAGTTACAATATCTGCCTGCTTCGAGTTGTGGTTGAATGCTTTTATAAACCAGCACTGTACGCTGACTCACTTCCTTCCCTGACGTCTCCTATAGTCACTCTTTCCCATGCAGATTTCTATTTTTGTGTTAATTCTCAGGCTGTGGGTATCGCTGGCTCGCTCATTCCTACTTACCCTTGAAAAGATAAACCACCCTTTTGAATGGCAGTGGCCCACGTTGTGCAGATACGCCCACAACACTGCGGCGCTGAGCCCAAAATAACATCGGATATTTGAAATTAAAGAATTGGGCACTTGAAATTAAACTCCAGCCAGTTCCAGCAAATAACCTGCAGAAAATCAGATCTGGCCAAAGTTCAGATCTGCAGAAGTCAGACAGGCTGCCAGGGAATGTTTGAATCAGCCCTATTAACAACCCATCAAATGATCGTTGCTCCTATCGAGCGTGGGTGTATTATCTGTAGCCCAGATGGGGCCAGAATCCATAGCACCTGGCAGGGGCCAGGGTCGAGGGTGTGAGTGTATGTGTCTGTGTCTGTGTGTGTGGGGGGGGGGGGGGGGGAGTTAGGGGGGAGTGCTCAGGTGCCCTGTCAACAAAGCATCAACTGGACCATTGAGACAAACCACCACCACCCCCCAACCCCCACAACTCCACACTCCCATTGGCAGAAGGCTAAGGGCAGGTGGAACTAGCGTGAGGCCACAGAGGGATAAAATAGGCATTCCGGACACCCAGAGAGCGAAAACTCAAGACCGGAGACGACCAAGACCGGACGAGACCAGAGGAGGAAGGAAGGAAGAAATGGCCAGCAAGAATCACCTTCGCGAAGAGGAACCGGATCTGTAGCTTACCAAACCATCTTTAGGCAAATCCTGGGCGTTTCTTGTATAGACAGTGGGTAGTTTATGGTTGAAGTATAGTTAATAAAGTTTGTTGTGTTATATTATCTGTGTTGTACTTTGTTCTTCTCATAAACAAAGGCATCTGGGTGAAACTTTGATGAAGGAGCTGGTTGGAGTACCCTGAATTGGACAGACACAGCAGTGCTGTAAGGGGGGCAGTTCCCGGATCCTGACCCAGCTGCAGTGGAGTTTGATGTTAAAGGCCTCGTCGGACTTTCAACTCTGGAAATCCCCAACTGAGGTCAACGGACCTTTCCATGACCAGTGTCCCCACCCACCTACCATTCCTGTGGTGGCTGGACTGGAACATTCCACACTTGATTTCTGTTTTCTTGTATAGACATCCACTGCCCTACAAACCTCCCTCCCCCCTCCCCACAACTCTCCCCACGCTCATTACTCATGTGTGGAAATAGAGATGCTCCCCTACAAACCTACACCCCCCTCCCCCAACCCGATGCATACACCCACCCCTCATGTGTAAAGTAGAGACATTCCCTTACAAACCCCTGACACACACACACTCACCCCTCACACATACACATCCCCAACACACACCCCCCTCCCACCCACCCACCACAATTCTGCCCCCTGCAGAGGGAGCAATCTACCCACCGCAGGACGGCCAATTAGCCGGGGTTACCAGGCCCCAGCCTGGCACTGGGCGCAGTCACCGAAGGCAAAGTGCTGAAAATTCCACAGGCCTCCCCCAGCCCCAGTGCCAATGTCATAGATCCCTACAGTACAGAAAGAGGCCCTTCGGCCCATCGTGTCTGCACCGAACACAATCCCACCCAGGCCCTACCCCCACATATTATACCCACTAATCCCTCTAACCTACGCATCCCTGGGCACTAAGGGGCAATTTCTTAGCCTGGCCAATCAACCTAGCCCGCACATCTTTGGACTGAGAGAGGAAACCGGAGCACCCGGAGGAAACCCAGGCAGACACGGGGAGAATGTGCAAACTCCACACAGACAGTGACCTGAGCCAGGAATCGAACCCAGGACCCTGGAGCTATGAAGCAGCAGTGCTAACCCACTGTGCTACCGAGATACGGCAACAATTTCCGAGGGAGAGAGCGATGTGGAGTGTGTGGGTGCTCAGGTGGACACTGTCGCTGTGCTACGTGGTTATATTCACGCCAGACAATGTCGACTGCATCATTATATAAACATCGCCACCTCTCCCCCACCCCCACCCCCTTCCACTCCCCACCTTCCGCCCCCTCTCCTCCCCTTCACCCCCTCCCCACCCCACCCCCTCCACACCCCTTCCCCCTCACCCAGCTCCCTCCCCATCCCCCACCCCTTCCCCACCCCCCCCACACCACCTCTGTGTCAGTTTCACACTGGCTGCTGTTAATATCATTTTTGTGAAAATAGGAAGGTTTTTGAACAGTTCCTCCTTCCTTCTCCAGCCCGCTGTCACCCATCTCCTTCCCCCAGCACCATTCCATCACTCCCCCCCCAGCATAACCTGCAACCTCTCCACCATTACCCTTTGTTCCCAAACCTTTACAATGATGTCCAGATCAATGTGTCAGTTCTCGACCTCCCTGAAAAACCTCACTCCCTTTCCTCATTCAGCTCCTCACCCTTGGGGTCCTTGTCTGTCTCCATTCTCACCAACTGCCCAGCCCCTTCTACTGTTACCAATGCACCCTTTACCCTCCCGCCCACCGCTCCCTCACTCCTACACTCACCATCCCTCCTTCCGTCACCATCCTCAGTTCATTCCCCAGGGGGCAGACATTGACTTCACAAGACCTTCCTTTGAATCTTCACCCAGACTTTCCCCTTCCTCCACAATTCTCCCTCCCCCATCACCCCTGCATCCTTCCTCACTCCAACCTCTTCCTCTCTGCCATTAGCCTCCTTCCTTTCCTCTCCAGACGCCTTCATATCGCCAATCTCCCTAGCCCACTTCCAGCTTCATCCTCCCTGCGCCCTCATTCCCACCCTCCCAACTTCACCTCACACTCCCAGCAACCCACCCTCTCAAACCCACACCTAAACTCCCCCAAGCCCTACAACCTTTGTCGCACCCTTACTCGCACTTAGCAAAGACCTCAAGTTCTGCCACTGGAGAGGGTGCAGAGGAGATCCACCAGGATGCTGCCTGGACTGGAGCTGTGAACTACCAGCCATGGGGGGGGTACCAGCTGGAAGTCATGCCCGAAATTCATCGTATTATAGAATCTGGGTTCCGTGGTGTAATGGTGAGCATGCTGGACTCTGAATCCAGCAATGTGAGTTCAAATCTTGGTGGGACATTTACGGATGGCATGGGGGCGCAGTGGTTAGTGCTGCTGCCTCACAGTGCCAGGGACCCAGGTTCAATTCGCACTTGGGCCACTGTCTGTGCAGAGTCTGCACATTCTCCCTGTGTCTGCATGGGTTTCCTCCGGGTACTCCGGTTTCCTACCGCAGTCCAAAAGACGTGCTGGTTAGGTGGAATGGCCATGATAAATTCTTCCTCAGTGTATCCAAAAGGTGCCGGAGTGTGGCGACTGGGAGATTTTCCCCGTAACTTCATTGCTACAACACTATATTGTGTTAATATAAGCCTACTCATGACACTAATAAATAAACTTAAAAAAAACTACAGTGCAGGATGAGGCCATTTGGCCTTTGAGACTGCACCGACAAGAATCCTACCTGTAATCGTTGTATTTACCCTGCTAATGCCCCTGACACTAAAGGGTAATTTGGGATGGGCAATCTGCCTAACCTGCACATCTTTGGACTGTGGGAGAAAACCACAGCACCCGGAGGAAACCCATGCAGACACAGGGGGAATGTGCAAACTCCACACAGACTGTGACCCAAGCTGGGAATCGAACCCGGGTCCCTGGGTGCTGTGGGTCAGCAGTGTAATCACTGTGCCACCCCACCCCAGTGTAAAACCGATTTCCACCCCCCCCCCTCCGCCCCCCAGTTCCCACCAGACCCCTGAACCCAGCAGCTGGTGCTGGGGAAACTCTGCCCAGTCAATAAGAGTGGATCATGTTTCCTGTTGAATGTTGTAACAGCAGGAGGCCCGTGAGTGACAGCCTGGCCATAGCCCAAGGTGAATTAGCTCAATGGCATCGGAATGTTCTCACAGCTGGATTACGAAAGGAGTCGAGAAAACCGAAAAACGCTGAAAATCCGAATCTTGGTGGGAAATTCTAGAGAAACGCCAACAGATTCATAGACCTGTCGGATTCCACATCGACAAGAGAGGCCATTCTGCCCATCACACCTGTGCCAGCTCTTTAGAAAGAGCTTTTCAATTAGTCCCACTCCCATCTCAGTCCAACTATTTCCCCCCCCTTCTCTGCAATATTTTCCCCTTCAAGCTTTTCTCTAATTTCCACTTGAATCAGTTTCCATTGCCCTTTCAGGTGGCGCGTCCCAGCTCACAACAGCCCCTGCCCCCCAGATTAGCTCATTAACTCAATCCTTTCTAAACTACAAGAACTAACCTCTCTCCACCCACAGATCCTGGCGATTGGCCTGGTCCTCTCCTGAGGCTGCTTCTACACCCCATCACATCATTCCCTGTCCTCCAATTGGCTCTAGCCTCCCTCTCTCCAACTCCTCTGCACTTTCCCACCCCACCCCAGTCGCAGCTCGGCAGAAACATAGACAGGAGCAGGATAGGGTGGTGCCATTAATGAGTCATCACCAACATTACAAATCTAGGTCCAGGAACCTTCTTAGCACCCAATCCTCCCATGAATGGCCTGACTGCCATCTGCTGGAGACCTGTGGAATGCGCTGTAAGAAGTCTTACGACACTAGGTTGAAGTCCAAAAGGTTTATTGGGTAGCAAAAGCCACGAGCTTTTGGAGCGCTGCTCCTTCATCAGGTGAGTGGGAGTGGTGTTCACAAACAGGGCATATAAAGACACAAACTCAATTTACAAAATAATGGTTGGAATGCGAGTCTTTTCTGGTAATCAAGTCTTAAGGGTACAGACAATGTTGAGTGGAGAGAGGGTTAAGCACAGGTTAAAGAGATGTGTATTGTCTCCAGCAAGGACAGTAAGTGAGATTTTGCAAGCCCAGGCAAGTTGTAGGGGTTACAGATAGTGTAACATGAACCCAAGATCCCAGTTGAGGCCATTCCCATCTGTGTGGAACTTGACTCTGCGCTGTCGTGTGTCATGAAGGCCGCCTTAGAGAACAATTATCTGAAGATCAGAGGTCAAATGCCCGTGACCACTGAAATGTTCCCCAACAGGAAGAGAACAGTCCTGCCTGGTGATTGACGAGTGGTGTTCATTCATCCATTGTCATTGCGTCTGCTTGGTCTCCCCAGTGTACCATGCCTCAGGACATCCTTTCCTGCAGCGTATCAGGTAGACAACGTTGGCTGAGTTGCAAGAGTATTTACCTGGTGGATGGTGTTCTCATGGGAGATGATGGCATCCGTGTCGATGATCCAACACATCTGCTCCCGGCCTCAACCAGGATTTTGGGTTCATGTCTCTAACGTTCGTGATATATATAAATGACTTGTACGAAAACATAGATTGATGGGTTAGTAAGTTTGCAGATGACACAAAGAGGTGTGGATAGTGTAGAAGGTTGTCAAAGGGTACTGCGGGATATAGATCAGCTGAAGATATGGGCAGAGAAATGGCAGTTAGAGCTTAATCTGAGCAAGTGTGAGGTGCTGCACTTTGGGAGATCAATATAAGAAATATAAGAAATAGGAGCAGGAGTAGGCCAACTAGCCCTTCGAGCCTGCCCCGCCATTCAACAAGATCATGGCTGATCTGTCGTGGCTCAGTTCCACATTCCCGCCCTCTCCCCATAACCCTTAATCCCCTCTCTCATCAAAAACCCATCAACCCGCGTCTTAAAAATATTTAGCGAGGCAGCCTCCACCACTTCAACGGGCAGAGAATTCCAGAGATTCACCACCCTTTGAGTGAAGAAGTTCCTCCTCAACTCTGTTCTAAACCACCCCCCCTTTATCTTGAGGCTATGCCCCCTAGTCCTCCTATCCTTTCTGAGTGGGAAGAGTCGCTCCACCTCTATCTTATCCATCCCATTCATCATCTTATACGTCTCAATGAGATCTCCCCTCATTCTTCTAAACTCTAACAAGTACAAGCCTAATCTATTCAGCCTCTCCTCATAGCTCAACCCCCTCAACTCCGGCATCAGCCTAGTAAACCTCCTCTGCACTCCCTCCAAGGCCAAAATATCCTTGCGTAAGTACGGCGCCCAAAACTGCACACGGTACTCCAGCTGCAGCCTCACCAATGCCCTATACAGCTGCAGCAAGACCTCCCTACTTTTATATTCAATCCCCCTCGCTATGAAGGCCAGCATCCCATTCGCCTTCCTGACCACCTGCTGCACCTGCAAGCTGGGTTTTTGCGACTCATGCACAAGGACCCCGAGGTCCCTCTGCACCGTCGCCTGCTGCAGTTTTTCTCCACGTAAGTAATAATCCTTCCTACCATTCTTCCTACCAAAGTGGACCACCTTGCACTTGCCAACATTAAATTCCATCTGCCATTTCCTGGCCCATTCGCCCAGCCTATCTAGATCCTTCTGTAGACTCTCCACACCCTCCGCACAATTTGCCTTTCCACCAATTTTGGTGTCATCAGCAAACGTTAAGGGTAAGTTAATAGCAGGTTCCTGAACAACACTGATGTACAGAGGGATCTTGAGGTTCAAGTGCATAGCTTCCTGAAAGTGACCACACAAGTAGATAAGGTGGTAAAGATGGCATATGGAATGCTTACCTTTGTTGGTTGGGGCATTGAGTACAAGAGTTAGGATGTCATGTTTCAGCTTTATAAAACTTTGGTTAGGCCGCACTTAGACTATTGCGTTCAATTCTGGTCACCACGTTACAGGGAGGACGTGGAGCTTTTGGAGAGGATGCAGAAGAGATTTACCAGGATGCTGCCTGGGATTAGAGGGTCTGAGCTATAAGGAGAGGCTGGACAAACAAGGATTGTTTTCTCTGGTGTGGCAGAAGCTACAGGGAGACCTGATAGAAGTGTATAAAATTATGAGAGGCATGGATAGGGCTGACAGTCAGAATCTTTTTCCCAGAGTTGAAATGTCTAATACTAGGGGGCATGTACTTAAGGTGAGAGGGGAGAAGTTCAGTGGAGATGTAAGGGACAAGTTTTTTACACAGAGACTGGTAGGTGTCTGCCATGGGTGGTGGTGCAGGAAGGTATGATATGGGTGTTCAAGGAGCTTTTAGATAAACACATGAATATGTAAGGAATAGATGGATACAGACTAAGGCAGGCAGGCAAAAGGGATTAGTTTAATTTGGCATAATGTTTGACAGAACATCGTGGGCGAAGGATCTGTCCCTGTGTGATACTGTTGTATGTTCTATATGAAATACTGAGGGGACTTGACAAAGAGGATGTTTCTCCTTGTGGGGGAGACTTGAACGAGGAGATACAGTTTTAAATTAAGGGATTTATCATTTAAGATGGATGTTAGGAGAGTATTTTTCTTCTGGAGGATCATTAATCCCACTGTTTCCAGGGTCAAAATCCTGGAACTCCCTAACAGCACTGTGGGCGTTCTGACACCACAGGGAGCGCAGCAGCTTCAAGAAGGCAGCTCACCACCACCTTCTCAACAGGCAATTAGGGGTGGACAATAAATGCTGACCCCAGCCAGCACCTACGTCCTGTGAACGAACTTAAAAAGTGTCCAAGGCTTGTGGACTCCAGAGGGAAGAGTACGGGAGCAGGAAGAGAGAGACATTGCACAGGATTCTCTGGCTCCAGTTCAACAGGTAAGAATGAGGCACGATGAGGGAATCCCACCCAGCTGGATGGACAGGGGCTTTGGCCAAAGGCAGACAGGTCAAGAAGGAGAGGGAGAGAGAGTTTGCCAAGGTCACAGCCACAGAGGATGTCATTTGCTGTGGATGTGGTGAGAGGGTGGAAAGGGTGGGGCTGCGATTCTATCAATTGAAGATGAACTTTCGGGGCGGGGTGGGGGGACACAGGGGCTGCAGTGGGGAGTGGAACAACATTTTCCAGTTTCACGTCCTTGCTGTGTGCCACCAGCAGAGGGCTCCCCAGTCCATGTTAGGGTGATCGATACACGAGTTCGTACAAAAAAAACTGATCATTCTGACAAGTGCCGGAGCTGGATTTTATCACCCGTCCCCGCGTTGAGGATGACTCTGGCTCCGAGTCAGGGGTATCCCAGCTGCCGATGCATGGCCATAAATCTTGGGTGTGGAGATGCCAGATTGGACAGTAAGAAGTCTCACAACACCAGGGTAAAGTCCAACAGGTTTATTTGGCAGCACCAGCTTTCAGAGTCTCAAGCTCCCTCATCGGGTGAGTGAGGAGTTGTGTTCGCAAACAGGGCAATGTACAGACACAAACTCAATTTACAAGATAACGGTTGGAATGAGAGGAGGGAGGGCCAAGCACAGGAGAAAGGGATGTGTATTGTCCCCAGCCAGGACAGTTAGTGAGATTTTGCAAGCCCAGCAAGTCATGGGCGTATTCTGTGTTGTAGGTTGACCTGAGTTCTTGCATCTTTGTAGAAACTTGATGTCTGTTTCGACATGCGCGATCTTCTTGGAGATCTTCTCCACTTGGAGCTGGCAGTTTGATGAATCTTGGACTCAGGTGGTCTGCCCTTGGCAGGGGATTCCGAGGAGCTTGCTGGACTCGATACAGGAGGAGATCAAAGCCACAGCAATGTGGGTGACCCTCAGCTACCCTCCGAGGGCAACTAGGGATGGACAATAAATGCCATCCAGCCAGTAACACTCATGTCCCACGAATGAATAAAAATATAAATGCTAGCCTAGCCATCCATGCTATAATCAAATTAATAAAAGAACAGGCTTGAGGGGCTGAATGGCCTCCTGCTGTTCCTACATTAGTATCAATACCTCATTAAGATAATACTGATGAAAGATCATGAGTTTTGATAGAGTGAGCAGGGAGAAAGTGTTTCGGTGACAGAATGGTTGGTGACTAGAGGAATACAAAGTTAAGGTGATGGGGACAAAGTGAGATGAGGAAATAATGTGAATGTTGTGATCTGGAATATGCTGCCAGGAAAGAGATTCAACAGCAACTTTCAAAATGGGATTGGATAAATACTCGGAGGGAAAGAAGGGATAGGGTGAGAAGGATAGTGGGAATAACTGGGTAACAAAAGAGCTGGCACAGCCATGATGGGCTGAACTGCCTCCTCCTGGGCTGAATTATTCTATAATTTTTCCATCCTGGTTTCTTCCTGCTGTCTCGATATGAAAGGGTTGATGTTTGCCTGGACATCACTGCCAGACAGGCCCCTGCCCAAGCAGCTCGTTTTTACGTACAGCCCTGGCTGTGAAGGATTCGAGTTCAGAGAGAGGCCCCCCCTGCTCTCCTTCAGAACAGGATGTGGAGATGCCGGCGTGGGACTGGGGTAAACACGGTGAGAAGTCTCACAACACCAGGTTAGAGTCCAACAGGTTTATTTGGTAGCACGAGCCTCAAGCTTTCAGAGCGCTGCTCCTTCAACGGGAGAGTGCCCTGTTTGTGAGACTCACCTGATGAAGGAGCAGTACTCCTTCAGAACAGCACAGTTGGATAACAGGGAAACATAGGAGCATCTGGAGGCCATTCAGCCCTTTGTACCTGCTCCGCACTATTATGGTGATCATAGCTGATCATCCAACTCGATTACCTGATCCCGCCTTTATCAACATCCTTTGATCCCCTTCACCCCAAGAGCGGTATCTAAATCTTTCTTGAAAACACACAATGTTTTGCCCTTCTGTGGTGGTGAATTCCACAGGCTCACCACTCTGGGTGAAGAGATTTTCTCCTCATCCCAGTCCTAAAAGGTTTATCCCGTATCCTTAGACTATGACACTTGGTTCATAGTTGGTTGCCTACTTGGTTTGCCTACTTCTGCTCCTAGTTCTTAGTTCTTATAATTCTTATGGTTCCGGACACCCCCACCATCAGGAACTCCCTTCCTACATTTACCCTGTCTAGTCCTGTTGGAATTTTATAGGTTTCTATGAGAGCCCCCCCCTATATTTTCTGAACTCCATATCATCCTAACCCAACTCAATCTTTCCTCAGTCCTGCCATCCCAGCAATCAGTCCGGTAAACCTTTGCTGCATCCAATAGCAAGAACATGCTTCCTCAGTTAAGGAGACCAAAACCGCACACATTATTCCAGGTGCAGTCTCACCAAGCCCCGGTATGATTGCAGTAAGACATCCCTCCGCCTGTACTCGAATCCTCTTACTGTAAAGGTCAACATACCATTTGCCTTCTATATCACCTGCTGCACCTGCATGCTTATCTTCAGGATCTTCTTTCTCTATCTGGAAATGCAGACAGGATGGTCTGTGCCTCTGGAAGATTTATTTCCCATTCCCAAACATAGAATCATAAAATCCTTACGGTGCAGAAAGAGGCCATTCAGCCCACTGTGGGCAGCACGGTAGCACAGTGGTTAGTACTGCTGCTTCACAGCTCCAGGGTCCTGGGTTCAATTCCTGGCTCGGGTCACTGCCTGTGTGGAGTTTGCACAT
Organism: Carcharhinus amblyrhynchos; assembly: GCF_965287045.1. NCBI lineage: Eukaryota > Metazoa > Chordata > Chondrichthyes > Carcharhiniformes > Carcharhinidae > Carcharhinus > Carcharhinus amblyrhynchos. Next base: position 4,699,426 of record NC_137352.1, on the reverse strand, counting down.
TCTCCTCATCTCTGCGTGGGTTTCCTCCGGGTACTCCAGTTTCCTCCCACAGCCCAAAGATGTGCAGGTTAGGTTGATTGGCCATGCTAAGAAATTGCCCCTTAGTGTCCTGGGATGCGTAAATTAGAGGGATTAGTGGGTATAATATGTAGGGGTATGGGGGTAGGGCATGGGTGGGATTGTGGTTGGTACAGACTCGATGGGCTGAAGGGCCTCTTTCTGCACTGTAGGGTTCTACGTTCTATGTTCTATCAAGTCTGCACCGTCAACAATCCCACCCAGGCTCTATTCCCCTAACCCCATGTATTTACCCTGTTAGTCCTCAGACTAAGGGGCAATTTAGCATGGCCAATCAACCTAAACTTCACATCTTTGGAGTGTGGGAGGAAACCGGAGCACCTGGAGGAAACCCACACAGACACGGGGAAAATGTGCAAATTTCACACATACAGTCATACAGTCATCCAAGCCGGGAATCGAACCCGGGTCCCTGGTGCTGTGAAGCAGCAGTGCTAACCACATTTTGCCCCCATAATCCAGGTTCCTGAGGCCAATCTGGTTGAGGCAGGCCTTCTCAGCATAGACCTGGGACCTCATGATGCCACCTTGGTCCATCCTGGGGTGGGGGGGCGGGAATGGTTGCTTTCTCAATGTTGCCACTATTTGTTGCACTTTTTAAATTACCTGTGAGGCTGGGGAGCTTTCTCCATAGCAACACCTCAGCCAATCAGAGCCCACTTGCTAACCAATCAGCACTCTTTTCTCCTGTGATTAAAAACTAAAGCGATCATTTTGAAATTTGGTGTTCTTGTGTTTGTCCTGCTGAGTGCAAGATGAAAAGCTTCAACAGCATGTTTCCCTTTCAGCAATATTCATATTGTCGATAAAAGCAAAATACTGCAGCTGCTGGAATGTGAAGCGAAAACAGAAAATGCTGGAAAATCTCAGCGGGTCTGACAGTGTCTGTGGAGAGAGAACAGAGTAAGAAGTCTCACAACACCAGGTTAAAGTCCAACAAGTTTATTTGGTAGCAAAAGCCACTAGCTTTCAGAGCACTGCTCCTTCATCAGATAAGGGGGAGTTGTGTTCACAAGCAGGGCATATAAAGACACAAACTCAATTTACAAAATAATGGTTGGAATGCGAGTCTTTACAGCTAATCAAGTCTTAAAGGCACAGACAATGTGAATGGGGAGAGGGTTAAGCACAGGTTGAAGAGATGTGTATTGTCTCCAACCAGAACAGTTAGTGAACATAAGAACATAAGAAATAGGAGCAGGAGTAGGCCAACTAGCCCTTCGAGCCTGCCCCGCCATTCAATAAGATCATGGCTGATCTGTCGCTGCTCAGTTCCACTTTCCCGCCCTCTCCCCATAACCCTTAATCCCCTCTCTTATCAAAAACCCATCAACCCGCGTCTTAAAAATATTTAGCGAGGCAGCCTCCACCACTTCAACGGGCAGAGAATTCCAGAGATTCACCACCCTTTGAGTGAAGAAGTTCCTCCTCAACTCTGTTCTAAACCGCCCCCCCTTTATCTTGAGGCTATGCCCCCTAGTCCTACTGTCCTTTCTGAGCGGGAAGAGTCTCTCCACCTCTATCCTATCCATCCCATTCATCATCTTATACGTCCCAATGAGATCTCCCCTCATTCTTCTAAACTCTAACCAGTACAAGCCTAATTTATTCAGCCTCTCCTCATAGCTCAACCCCCTCAACTCCGGCATCAGCCTAGTAAACCTCCTCTGCACTCCCTCCAAGGCCAAAATATCCTTGAGTAAGTTAGGCGCCCAAAACTGCACACAGTACTCCAGCTGCAGCCTCACCAATGCCCTATACAGCTGCAGCAAGACCTCCCTACTTTTATATTCAATCCCCCTCGCTATGAAGGCCAGCATCCCATTCGCCTTCCTGACCACCTGCTGCACCTGCAGGCTGGGTTTTTGCGACTCATGCACAAGGACCCCGAGGTCCCTCTGCACCGTCGCCTGCTGCAGTTTTTCTCCACGTAAGTAATAATCCTTCCTACCATTATTCCTACCAAAGTGGACCACCTCACACTTGCCAACATTAAATTCCATTTGCCAGTTCCTGGCCCATTCACCCAGCCTATCTAGATCCTTCTGTAGACTCTCCACACCCTCCGCACAATTTGCCTTTCCACCAATCTTGGTGTCATCAGCAAATTTCGACACCCTACACTCGGTTCCCTCCTCCAGATCATCTATATAAATGGTAAATAGCTGAGGCCCCAGCACCGACCCCGGGGCACTCCACTAGTCACCATCCGTCAATCCGAATAGCACCCATTGACCTCCACTCTCTGCCTCCTATTTGACAACCAGTCCTCTATCCACGCTAACACCCTACCCCCAACTCCATGCCGCCTGACCTTCTGCAATAACCTCTTGTGAGGTACCTTGTCAAACGCCTTCTGAAAATCAAGAAAGACCACATCCACCGGCTCTCCTCTATCCACCGCCCTAGACACATCCTCATAGAACTCCAATAAATTTGTCAGACACGACTTCCCCTTAACGAAACCGTGCTGCGTCTGCTCTATCAAGCAATTCCCCTCAAGATGCCTTGCTATTTCCTCCTTGATGACGGATTCTAACATTTTACCTACAACAGACGTTAAACTAACCGGCCTATAATTCCCTGCCTTTTGCCTGGCACCCTTCTTAAACAACGGCGTAACATTAGCCGTTTTCCAATCTTCCGGCACTTCCCCGGAATCCAGCGACATCTGGAAAATAACCACCAAGGCATCCACTATCACCTCCGCCATTTCTTTCAGAACCCTCGGATGCATTCCATCCGGTCCTGGGGACTTGTCCACAATCAGCCCCTCCAGTTTGTCGAGCACCGCCTCTCTAGTAACAATAATGTCATCGAGACCCTCCAGTCCTACCACCTTTCCATCTCTAACATCCGGCAAATTATTCACGTCCTCCTCCGTGAAGACCGAAACAAAAATGTTATTCAAGACCTCAGCCATTTCCCCATCCCCTACCACTAAGTCCCCCTTCTCATCCTCTAAGGGTCCAACGTTCACCCTAGCCAGCCTCTTCCTTTTTATATATTTATAAAAACTCTTGCTATCCTTTTTTATATTAAGCGCTAGCCCAGCTTCATAGTTTCTCCTACCCTTCTTTATCAATTTATTAGTGAGATGTTGCAAGCCCAGGCAAGTCACGGGGGTTACAGATAGTGTGACATGAACCCAAGATCCCGGTTGAGGCCATCCTCATGTGTGTGGAACTTGGCTATCAGTCTCTGCTCAGTGACTCTGCGCTGTCGTGTGTCGTGAAGGCCGCCTTGGAGAACTCAGAGATCAGAGGCCGAATGCTTGTGACCGCTGAAGTGTTCCCCAACAGGAAGAGAACATTCTCGTCTGGTGATTGTCACATCATGGCCACCACCGAGTGAGAACAGAGCCAATGTTTCGAGTCAGAGTCAGGATCATCCAGATTTGAAACACTGGGGGTGATCTTACCAAAAATGTCAAAGTCCAGAAGCAGCTGGAGAACGGGAGAGTTTCAGATCCATTCTTTCGGATCTTATGTGCTCTGTGAAAAAATACCCTCAATCTCATTTCCACTACTGGGGGAGTGGACAAGGCTTAGCTCACCCGAAAGCTGGCTGATAACAGCAGAGGGCGCAATTGCACACGTGCAGGTCTCTGTGCTGAGATCAGCTGAGACCTATCACTGCCTCTGCAGCTTTCACAGTAAAAAGTCTCACAACACCAGGTTAAAGTCCAACAGGTTTATTTGGTAGCCCAAGCCACTAGCTTTCAGAGCACTGCTATTTTCACCAGATGAGCGGCAGGAGAATTGTGGAGAGGGGACAGAACAAAGGAACAAGAAGAGGCGAAAAATTAGTCGTTCTGCTATTAATGGCTGGTATGTGATCTAACTCCACTTACACACCTTGTTGCCATGTTCCTTCATGAGAAGAAGAGAAATTGGGATCTGCTGCTATATTTGAGGAGACAGAGGCATGGTGAAAATGTCACTGGACTAGTAATCCCAGGATAATGCCCTAGGGACGTGGGTTCAAGTCCCACTATGGCTGCTTGGGGAATTGAATTGGAATTCAATTAATTAATCTGGAATATAAAACTAGTCTCAGTAATGATGACCATGATAATTATTGTTGAAACAACCTATTGTGTTTACTAATGAGATTCAGGGAAGGAAGCCTTCCTTCTAACCGAGACTCACAGTCATTATTGACTCTGAAACAGCTTCACAAATCTTTCCTTTCAAGGGGTTGGCAAAGCACTGATTTTGCCGTGGATGCCTGGATCCCATGAAAGTGTATAAAACATAACTGAATCAAAAAGCCTCAATAGATATGATGGGCTGAATGGCCTGCTGTATGATTCTCTGATTTTATAAAGTGCTGGGTGGGAAGGGTGTGGATGGAAGTGGTGGGTGGTATTTAATTTTAAGTTCATTTATTATTGTCAAAAATAGGTTTACATTAACATTGCAATGAAGTTACTGTAAAATCCCTGAGTCTCCGCACTCTGGCACCTGTTCGGGTACACTAAGGGAGAATGTAACATGGCCGATGGATTTACCCAGCACATCTTTCGGACTGTGGGAGAAAACTGGAGCACCCAGAGGAAGTCAACGCAGACACGGGGAGAATGTGCAAACTCCACACAGACAGTGACCCAAGCCGGGAATCGAACCCGGGTCCTTGGTGCTGTGAAGCAGCAGTGCTAACCACTGTGCCAATGTGCCACCATCTCTGGGTGATGGGTGGAACCTCTGGTCAATGGGTGGTGTCTCTAGGCAGTGGGTGGCATCTCTAGGCAATGGGTGGCATCTCTAGGCAGTGTGTGGTATCTCTAGGCAATGGGTGGCATGTCTGTTCAGTGAGTGGTATCTCTGGCACAATGCCCCATGCCCCCTCTCAAGTACAAGCTAATGGAACTAGCTCGGTAACAAGTGGTAGGAAGTTATTTTGTGTGTGTGAGAGATGGAGAGAGAATTGGGACAGTTATATGGGGAAAGACTTTCTTTTGTTTACATCCAATTCCGTCCAATCAAAGTCCAACACAAAGTCTCAGCTGGTGAGACATTCCCGATCCGAGCTGATAGGACAGGCTGGCCACTTCCTGTCTTGGGATTGATCTACATGCTCCAAGCTGATTGGAGCAGGCATTGCACCGCCTCCAAGGCTTGGTTCATTTGCATATTAACCAAAAGGCCGAGATGCCGCTTTTAAAAAATTGCTTCAAATGAAGCCTCAGTGAAACCTCACGACTTTAACCAAAACTACACTTGATCTTAGCCAAAAGGTGAGGGAAGGACTTTGTAAAAATTCATTCATGTGATGTGGGTGTTGCTGCTGGGTCAGCATTTACTGCCCATCGCTGAGAGCCAACCACATCGCTGTGGGTCATCTGTGAACGAGATGGGGTTTTTACAACAATCCACAATGGTTTTAATGGTCATCATTAGACTTTTAATTCCTGATATTTATTGAATTCAAACTTCACCGTCTGCCTCGCACGCAGAACGACAAAGTTCCTGTCAAGAAACTGCTTCACAAGAAGGTCCACATGAGGGTTTGAGTGAATTGGCGGCTGGCCAATGATGGAGAGTGAAGTCCAACCATTCACTGGGACAGCTGTGAATAAACAACAGCAACAGCTGCACTTGTCAGGGCAGCTAACAGCAATTAAAGGAGCAGTGTGACCGAGGCAAACATTAGGAGGGACATCACCAGTAGGAATAAAGAAAGGCTTGTATTTATCTCGTGCCTCATGGTGTCTCTCAGAGTGTTTCACATACCTTGAATTGAACTGGCACAGAACAACTGCTGTAACTGAAGGAAACGGATGGATGTATAATCAGAGCAGAGAGGACCATTCTCTCGCCTCTCTAACAATGGGTAGATTGTGTCAAACACCAAGACGTTTGCAGGTTTAATCGATGCTGTGTGCTGACCTCAGCTGTAGCGGTGGTTGGGGGGAGGGGTGAGGAGGGAAGGGATCCAATTGGCCTCAGTACCCTGGATTAAGGAGGAAGAAGTTCGGCCAGGATTGCTGCTGCTCATTTGCTATCTGGTGACAGCTTCTTACTTGGCAGTGATGTACCACATGCTGGGATAACTTGCTAACACTCATACAATCTACCAAATAATGTGTATCAAACAGACGAGGAGGATAGAACATAGAAGAGTACGGCACGGGATCAGGCCCTTCGGCCCACAATGTTGGGCTGAACATAACTCCCAATTAAACTAATCCCTTCTGCCTGCCCTTGGTCCGTATCCCTCTGTTCCTTACAAATTCATGTGTTTATCTAAAAGCTCCTTAAATGCCCCAATCGTACCCGCCTCCACCACCACCCGTGGCAGCGCATTCCAGACACCTACCACTCTCTGTGTGAAAAACTGGCCCATCACATCTCCATTGAACTTTCCCCCTCTCACTGTAACACCAGGCTTGACCCCTGGCATTAGACATTTTATGATGTGGAGATGCCGGCGTTGGACTGGGGTAAACACAGTAAGAAGTCTCACAACACCAGGTTAAAGTCCAACAGGTTTATTTGATAGTAAACCCACAAGCTTTCGGAAACGGTGTTCCTTTGTCAGGTGTGTGGAAGGTTCTGATCAGAGAAGGGCAAATAAAGACACACACAGTTTACAGAATACTGATTAGAATGTGAGTCTTTACAGCTAACCTGCTATTCAAATCTTAAAGGTGCAGACAATATGAGTGGCGATAACATTAGGACAGGTTAAAGAGATGTGTATTGTCTCCAGTCAGGACAGTAGGTGAGATTTTGCAAGTCCAGGCAAGTCATGGGGGTTACACTACAACACCACACAACCCTGCCACAGCAACCTCTGCAAGACATGCTGGATCATCAACATGAATGACACCATCACACGTGAGAACACCATCCACCAGGTACACGGTACATACTCTTGCAACTCGGCCAACGTTGTCTACCTGATACGTTGCAAGAAAGGATGTCCCGAAGCATGGTACATTGGGGAGACCATGCAGACGCTATGACAACGGATGAATGAACATCGCTCGACAATCACCAGGCAAGACTGTTCCCTTCCTGTTGGCGAACACTTCAGTGGTCATGGGCATTCAGCCTCTGATCTTCGGGTAAGCTTTCTCCAAGACAGCCTTCACAACACACGACAGCGCAGAGTCGCTGAGCAGAGACTGATAGCCAAGTTCCGCACACATGAGGACAGCCTCACCTGGGACCTTGGGTTCATGTCACGCTATCTGTAACCCCCATGACTTGCCTGGGCTTGCAAAATCTCACCTACTGTCCTGACTGGAGACAATACACATCTCTTTAAACTGTGCTAATGCTATCGCCACTCACATTGTCGACATCTTTTAAGACTTGAATAGCAGGTTAGCTGTAAAGACTCACATTCTAATCAGTATTCTGTAAACTGTGTGTGTCTTTATTTGCCCTTCTCTGATCAGAACCTTCCACACACCTGACGAAGGAACAGCATTTCCAAAAGCTTGTGGGTTTACTATCAAATAAACTGGTTGGACTTTAACCTGGTGTTGTGAGTCTTCTTACTGTATTAGACATTTTAAGCATGGGCAATAAACTGTTGCAAAAAATGGTTTGTATTGACAACCTCATTATTTGTCATGGGGTCTTTTAAATTACCCCATTTATTTTCATTTAAAAATCCCCATTTACCCCATTTAATCTCTTCTCAGTTTTCTAGCAGTGGGGGGTATTTGACAACCTCAACTTGTGATCTGATTCTCTTGCTCTCTCCTTTCAGGCTACAACTGACTTGGGACCTTTGCCAGTGCACCCCCCTGGTTGAGTGTCTGTTTTATGAAGCGTGGCGTGTCTTCACAAGGAAGTATTTGCGAAATTACAACAATTACAATCACCCACCCCCGTGCTCACACCACTGGCCATTTCGTATGTCTATGTCACTTTCCTGAGCCAATTGGAAAGCATCATTTTATCTGATTGGATGATTCAGTTAAAGAGATACTATTCCTCATTGCCACTATATTTATAACTCACAAACAAAACAGTTTCCTTAAAATGAGGGAAAAGAACCAATTTATTGATCCAAGATATCAGTGGTAGCAGTGTCTCAGGGATTAATCTTGGAATTCCTGGAGACCTTGAGCCAATGGATACGAAAGAAGAAATAGTGAAGGTATTAAACAAGAACTTTGTCTTTGCAAAGGCAGAAGGTGCCACCCAAACCAAAGTGAGAGAGGAGGTAACTGGTACACTTGAAGACTTAACAGTTAAGAGGAAAAGGAGATAGTAGAAAGTTATCTTTATTTAACGTTGATAAGGTACCAAGATCGGATGTGTTGCAACTAAGGATAATGAAGGAAGTGAGTGTGAAATTTGCAGAGGCACTGGTGATAATCTTCCAGTCTTCCTTAGATACTGGGTGGTGACAGAGGACTGGAGAATTGTTGATGTTACATTCTTGTTCTGAAAGGATGCAACTGACAACTACAGAGCAGTTAGTTTGATTTCAGTGGTAGGGAAACTTCTGGAAACCATAGTTTGGGACAGAATTAATAGTCTCTTAGACAAGTGCAGGATAATTGAGGAAATGGATTTGTTAATGGAAAATTACCCTCCACTGATTTGTTGAGGAGTTGATAGAGGAGGGTGATCAAGGTAATGCTGTGGTGGAAATTGATTTTCAAAAGGCATTTGATACAGTTCCACACAACAGACTCGTGAGTAAATGTCTAGCTCAGTGTATAAAAGAGACAGTAAGTATTTGCATTAGAAATCGGCTGGGTGACAAGAAACAGAGAGTGGTGATGAGTGGTTGTTTTTCAGATTGGAGGAAGGTTTGTAGTCCACTTTCCCAGAGTCCGTGTTGGGACCCTTGCTTTTCCTGATATATTTTAATGACCTGGACTGTGGGGTTCAGAGAATCGTTTCAAAATTTGCAGATGATACGAAGATTGGAAACATTGGCTGGAATTTTCCAGTGTTTCATATTGGTGGGATCTCCCAGTCATTGAAAATGGCAGCAGCACGATGGCACAGGGGTTAGCAACACTGCCTCACAGCGCCAGGGACCTGGGTTCGTTTCCCGGCTCGGGTCACTGCCTGTGCGGAGTTTGCACATTCTCCCTGTGTCTGCGTGGGTTTCCTCCGGGTGCTCCTGTTTCCTCCCATTGTGCAAAGATATGCAGGTTAGGTGGATTGGCCACGCTGAATTGCCCCTTGGTTTCAGGGTGACTAGCTGTGGTAAATGCATGGGGCTACGGGGATAGGCTTGGGTAGGTTGTGGTTGATGCAGACACGATAGTCCGAATGGCCTCCTTCCGCACTGTAAGATTCCATGATTCTGTGATAGAATGTAGAGAGCAGTTAATGAAGCATATATTATTTTTGGCTTTATTAATAGGGCTATTAATAAGATTAAGGAGGTTATGCTGAATTTGTATAAGACACTAGTTAGGCCTCATTTGGAGTATTGATCCAGTTCTGGGCACTCAACTTGAGGAAGAATGTGTAGGCATTGGAGAGAGAACAGGAGATTCACAAAATCGATTTCAGGGATAAATAACGGTAGCTGTGAGGATAGATTGGAGAGGTTGAGACTGTTTACTTGGAGGAAAGAAAGCTGAGAGGAGACTTGCCAGAGGAATTGAAGATCCTGAGCATTATGGACAGGATAAATAGTGAGAAACTGTTCCCTCTCATCGGGGAAGAACAGATTCAAAATAATCGGAGAAAGGAGTAAAATGATGTGAGGAAAAGAAATTCACCCAAGGAGTGGCTGGAATCTAGAATAAACTTCCTGAGAGGGTGGTGGAGGCAGGTCCGGTCAAGATATTCAAAAAGGAATTAAATATCTATCTGAAAAGAAAGAATGTATAAAGTTACAAGGATTGTTAAGAATGAACCTTCCAATTAAGTCTTAATTTGATGACAATTGTTCAATAGAAGTCGCTGATATATAAAGGGGGTATAGGTGGTACTGAGTGTTGGTGGAGAATTGTATGTGAAGTTGGATCAAAGAAATAATGGTAGAATCATAGAATCCTACAGTGCAGAAGGAGGCCATTCAGCCCATTGAGTCTGCACCAACCACAATCCCACCCAGTCCCTATTCCCACAAACACATGTATTTACCCTAGCTAGTCCCTCTGACACAAAGGGGCAATTTAGCATGGTCAATCCACACAACCTGCACATCTTTGGAGTGTGGAAGGAACATCACCCTTCAACAACTAATTTTTCATCCAGACACACGGAACAGCCATGGGGACCAAATTTGCACCTCAATATACCAACATCTTCATGCACAGGTTCGAACAAGACCTCTTCACCACACAGGACCTTCAACCAATGCTATACACTAGGTACATTGATGAAATTTTCTTCCTTTGGACTCATGGCGAACAATCATTGAAACAATTATACGATGCTATCAACAAGTTCCATCCCACCATCAGACTTACCATGGATTACTCTCCAGAGCTGGTTGCATTCTTGGACACACGCATCTCCATCAAGGACGGTCACCTCAGTACTTCACTGTACCGCAAGCCCACAGATAACCTCACAATGCTCCACTTCTCCAGCTTCCACCCTAAACACGTTAAAGAAGCCATCCCCTACAGACAAGCCCTCCGTATACACAGGATCTGCTCAGATGAGAAGGATCGCAATAGACACTTCCAGACGCTGAAAGATGCCCTCATAGGAAGAGGATATGGCACTCGACTCATCGGTCAACAGTTCCAACACACCATAGCGACAAACCATACTGGTCTCCTCAGAAGACAAACATGAGACATGGTGGACAGAGTCCTCTTCGTCGTCCAGCACTTCCTGGAGCGGAGAAGCTACGACATCTTCTCCGGAGCCTTCAACATGTCATCGATGAAGATGAACATCTCACCAAGGCCATCCCCACACCCCCACTTCTTGCCTTCAAACAACCGCACAACCTCAAACAGACCATTGTCCGCAGCAAACTACCCAACCTTCAGGAGAACAGTGACCACGACACCACACAACCCTGCCACAGCAACATCTGCAAGACATGCTGGATCATCAACACGGATGCCATCATCTCACATGAGAACACCATCCACCAGGTATGTACTCTTGCAACTCAGCCAACGTTGTCTACCTGATATGCTGCAGGAAAGGATGTCCTGAGGCATGGTACATTGGGGAGACCATGCAGATGCTATGACAACAGATGAATGAACACTGCTCGACAATCACCAGGCAAAAGTGTTCTCTTCCTGTTGGGGAGCACTTCAGCAGTCGTGGGCATTCGGCCTCTGATCTTCAGGTAAGCGTACTCCAAGATGGCCTTCACGACATATGACAATGCAGAGTCACTGAGCAGAAACAGATAGCCAAGTTCACACACATGAGGACGTCCTCAACCGGGATCTTGGGTTCATGTCGCACTATCTGCAAACCCATGACTTGACTGGGCTTGCAAATCTCACTAACTGTTCTGGCTGGAGACAATACACATCTCTTTAACCTGTGCTTAACCCTCTCTCCACTCACATTGTCTGCACTTTTAAGACTTGATTACCTGTAAAGACTCACATTCCAATCATTATTTTGTAAATTGAGTTTGTGTCTATATATGCCCTGTTTGTGAACACAACTCTGATGAAGGAGCAGCGCTCCGAAAGCTTGTGGCTTGTGCTACCAAATAAACTTGTTGGACTTTAACCTGGTGTTGTGAGACTTCTTACTGTGCCCACCCCAGTCCAATGCCGGCATTTCCACATCTGTGGGAGGAAACCAGAGGAAACCCACGCAGACACAGGGAGAACATACAAACTCCACAAAGATAGTGACCCAAGCCAGGAATCGAACCAGGCACTGTGAAGCAGCAGTGCTAACCACTGTGCCACCGTGCTACCATAAAGTTGGTTTATGAAGAAGCAGAATTTATATCTCCTTTACTGAACTGCAACTGAGAGGCTCAAACTGGGATAAGGCAGGGGAGGGGGGTTTGTATGACACACAAACATATGAACATATGAAGTAGGGGCAGGAGTAGGTCACTCAGTGGAGCCTGCTGCGCTATTCAATAAGATCATGTCAGGTCTGACTATATCTTCAACTCCACATTCCTGCCAACCCCTAAGAACATTTCACCCTCTTATAAATCAGGAACCTATCTGGCACCATCATAAAAAATAGTCAAAGATTCTGCTTCCATCATCTTTTCAGAAAGACAGTCCCAGAAACTCAGAAAACCCTCTAAGAAAAGACAGTTCTTCTCATCACTGCCTCAAATGGGTGACAATGGCCCTGGTTCTAGATTCTCTCCACACCCACCCTGTCAATACCCCTCAGGATCTGAAATCAAGCTTTAATCAAGTTACCTCTTATTCTTTTAAACTATTGGATATAAACCTAACGTCTCCACATGAGACAACCCACCCATCCCTGGTATTAGTCTCTTAAACTTTCTCTAAATTGTTTCTAACACAAAAATTGTTTCTTCAAATAAGGAGACCAACACTGTAAACTGTACTTTAGATGTGGTCTCACTAGTGCTCTGTACAGCTGGATCATAACCTCCCTACTTTTGCATTCAATTCCCTTCACAATAAATAATAAATTCTATTAGCTTTCCTAATTACTCCCTGTATCCGTAAACAAGCCTTTTGTGATTCATGGATTAGGACATCCAGATCCCTCTGCATTTCAAAGCTCTGCAATCTCTCACCATTTCGATAATATGCTTCATGTTTATTCTTCCTGCCAAAATAGACAACTTCACATTTTCCCACATTATACTCCATTTGCCAGATTTTTGACCATCTATATCCCTTTGTAGCCTCCTACCGTCCTCCTCACAATTTGCTTTCCTACCCATTTTTACATCATCAGCAAATTTAACGACCAAAACTTCAATCCCTTTATCCGAGTCATTTATATAAATTGTAAAGTGTTGCGGTCCTAGCACTGATGTGGTGAGTGGTGTGTCGCAGGATCAGTTAGGGATGGGCAATAAATGCTGGTCATGTCCCACAAATGAATAAGAGAAAAGAGACCTGCTTGGAGGAAATTACCGATTGAAGGAACTCAATTCTTTGCGAGCACTCGACAGGAAGAGGGGGTCTGGAACAGGAGCCTGAGAAAGGAGAGGATCTAGAATCCAAGGATTGAATCCACCTCCCAGAAACACTTGCCAGGTGTGCGGTCAAAGATGTGGCCCTAGAATTGAGCTCATCAACCATGCAAGAACACACAGAACCCATGACTAGTGACATGGCGTTTCCAATGTGGACAATCATACCGATTAGTCAGTGATCGCCAAAGAGAAGAATTGTGTTCTCAGTGTCCGAGTGGTGCTAGTAATGGTTCATGCCATAGTATTACAATGGGGCAGTTATTAAAAACTACCTCAAGGTGGCGTGGTGGCACAATGGTAAGCACTGTTGCCTCATAGTGCCAGGGACCCAGGTTCGATTCCCGGCTTGGGTCACTGTCTGTGTGGAGTCTGCATGTTCTCCCCATGTCAGTGTGTTTTCTCCGGGTGCTCCATTTCCTTCCACAGTCCAAAGATGTGCTGGTTAGGTGCATTGGCCATGCTAAATTCTCCCTCAGTGTACCTGAACAGGTGCCGGAGAATGGTGACTAGGGGATTTTCACAGTCACTTTGTTGCAGTGTTAATGTCAGCCTACTTGTGACACTAATAAATAAACTTAACTGATACAGAGATTAAATCCATGCTGTTGGTGTTATTCAGCAATCTAGTCAATTTCATTTATTATTTTAAGACTTTTATAAAATAGACCAATGCAGAACTCCCCAAAACTGGGAGCAACCTGTTGTCCAGTTCCTGTCAATGCCGGCTTGGGAATGTGTGAACTCTAGGTTGGGATGAATACATTTAGCTCCACCAATATCCTGATAGGAGGTTTCAGCAAATCAAAACTAAAGACAAGGCAACCATCTTCGATCCAAAGTGCCGAGTGGATGATTCATCCTGACCTCCTCCTAAAGGCCCTGGTACTGGTCTTCATCCAATTCAATTCCTTCCACCTGCTATCAAGAAATGGCTGAAGGCTCTGCGTATTGCAAAGGCGATGGGGTCGACAATATTCCAGCAATTGTACTGAAGACTTGTACTCCAGAACTTGCCACAGCCCTAGTCTAGCTGTTCCAGTACATCCACTTGGGCAGTGTGAAAATTTGCCCAGGTATGACCACAAAAAGCAGGACAAATCCAACCTCACCCAGTCCAATTACTGCCACATTGGTCCACTCTCTAACACCGGTGAAGTAATGGAAGAGAACTGTGCTATCAAGCAGCACCTACTCAGCAATAACCTGCTCAGAGACACACAGTCTGGGTTCCACCAGGGTCACTCAGCTCCTGACCTCAGTACAGTCATAGTTCAAACGTAGATGAGAAAGCTGAACTCCAGAGGTGAGCTGAGAGTGACTGCCCTCGACATCAAGGTACCATTTGATGTGGGATGTTTGCTGATGATTGCACAATGTTCACTGCCAGTTGTGATTCCTCAGATACTGAAGCAGTCTGTGTCCAAATGTAGCAAGACCCAGACAATATCCAGGCTTGGGCTGACAAGTGGCAAGTAAGGACCATCTCAAACCATTGCCCCTTAATATTCAACGCCATTCCTATCACTAAAGCCCTCATTCTCAACAACCTAGGAGTTACTATTAATCAGAAACTGACCTGAACTAACTATTTAAATACTGTAGCTACAAGAGCAGGTCAGTGGCTGGGAACACTGGGGTACCTCATCTCCCCAAAGCCTGCCAACCAACTACACAGCACAAGTCAGGACTGTCAGGAATACTCTCCTATCGTGCCTGCGTAAGTGCAGTTCTAATACATTCAGGAAGCTCAACATCATCCAGGACAAAGCAGCCTGCTTAATTGGCACCCCTTCCACAAACATTCCTCCCTCCAGCACCTACACACAGTAGCAGAAGTGTACACCATCTACAAGATGCATTGCAGGAACTCACCAAGGTTCCTTAGAGAATACCTTCCAAACCCATGACTACTACCATCTAGAAGGACATGGGCAACAGATACATGGGAACACTATCACCTGGAGGTTTCCCTCCAAGTCACTCATCACCCTGACTTGGAAATATATTGCTGCAATGTTGCTGGATCAAAATTTTAGAACTCTAACAGCACTGTAGGTGCACCTACATCTCAGGAATCACAATGGTTCAAGAAGGCAGCTCACCACTGCGTTCTCAAGGACAATGGGCAATAAATGCTGCTCTAACCAGCAACACCCACATCCCACAAATATAGCACTACCATCCCTGAATTCCCAAACATCAACATTCTGGGGGTTACCATTGATCAGAAACTGATCCAGATTAGCCAGATAAATATCGTGGCTACAAGAGCAGGTCAGAGGCTGGGAATTCTGAATAACTCACCTCCTGACTCCCCAAAGCCTGTCCACCATCCACAAGGCACAAGTCAGTGCGATGGAATTCTCCCCACTTGCCTGGATGGGCTCCAACAACACTGAAAAAGATCAACAACAGTCAAAGCAGTTGTTTGATTGGCACCCCATTCACTCCCTCCAACACCAACACACAGTGGCAGCAGTGTGCACCATCTACAAGATGCACTGCAGTAACTCTCCATGGCTCCTTCAGTAGAACCTCCTAAACCTGTGACCTCTACCATCTAGAATGTCAAGAACAGCAAACATACGGGAACATCACCACAGCTACTTTTCCCTCCAGGTCACACACTGCCCCGATTTGGAAATATATCACTGTTCCTTTACTGTCAGTCCATCAAAATTCTCAAATTCCTTCCCTAACAGCACGGTGGATGCACCTACACCACGTGGACTGCAGCGATTCAGGAAGGCAGCTCACCACCACCTTCTCAAAGGCAGTTTGGGATGGGTAATAAATGCTGAGCTAGTCAGTGACACCCCTACCTCACGAAGAATAAAAATGTAAGCAGCTGCAAAACTGTAGCAATGTGAGGAATCCATCAGCCAATTTGTGCACAGTAAGCTCCCACAAACTGTCTCCAGGTGCTGCTAACAGATAATTCAGGGCCAGGGGCATCAGAAACCTCGACCTTGCTCTTTTGCAGATCGTGCTGGGGTAATGACATCTCCCCTGAGAGGGTAGACGCTGGATTGTGTGCAGAGAGAGAGATTTCACCCACAGGGGCAAACCCACTTCAAGCAACTCCTCCCAACTCAGCCCCAAATACATTGAAAAGAGTATGTATATACACGGTGGCCCAGTGGTTAGCACTGCTGCCTCACAGGGACCTGAGTTCGATTCCCAGCTTGGGTGACTGTGTGGAGTTTGCACATTCTCTCTCTGTTTGGGTGGGTTTCCTCTGGGTGCTCCGGTTTCTTCCCACTGTCCAAAAATGTGGGGTTTGGTGGATTGGCTATGCTGAATTGCCCCTTAGTGTCAGGGGGGACTGGTTAGGGTAAATGTGGTCAGTGTGGATTCAAAGGGCCGAATGGCCCCTAGGAGGGGGCTATTTGTTATTACACAGAATCACACTCTTAAACCCTCCCAGAATATAGAATCGAAAGATTTGACTGGAAAATAGATTGACTGGAATGAATTATTAGCCGACTATGGAACTGATGATTAATTAATGCCCCTGAACTTTTCCTGAAGAATTAATTCCAGGTCTGGCAACGTGGGCTGGGAGCTCCATATAAGGGAGAGGGGCGGGAAGATGATTATACTATTCCCCAACCCATTCATAAATTAGTCATTTACAGAGCCGAATGATACAGTAGCAGTGGGTTAGAAATGTTCCTCTCCATGCGAGCTCTTGTGTAATTTTTTTTAAGGAGGTGGTGGTTAGACTTCCGACCGACGTGTGGCTGAAGTGAATGTTGCCCGGGTGTCTTTAGACCCCTGTACATGTACCAGGAAGTCGAGCCTTTACGTTCTTGGGCTGTTCTTGTGTGAAAGACTCTCTCTCTCTTTATGCTATAGATGCGAGGACTGTGTTTTTTCCCCTGGAATGGCTATTTAATCTCACACACAGCATGGCTACTAAAGAAGAGCTTTACACCAAAGTTATCCCTAGAAAGAACCGGCAGAACCGACCTGGGACCGTCAAACATGGGTCAACTCTGGAGGTCTTCTTATCAATGGGATTCCCCAAACCCCGGGCGTAAGTTGGATGAGTTCCTGTTGGATTTATTGCTCTCTCTCTTGCTTCTTTGTTACAATTTTTTTGTTACTGTATCTAAATGGCGCTGTGCCGATAGGGTTTCCATTCGATATAACGTTTCTCTGATCTTGCTACATTGTTGGGAAGGGAGTTGTCACATGGCCTATTTTAAAACATGGACAAAATAGGGAATAGGCTGAAAACGCCTCGGGGAGGGGGCAGGGAAATTCCAGGGTTAACGTTTGGGGGTCTCACTGAATCCACCCCCCCCCTCCTCCGTATGTGGAATTGAGGAAAAAAATTAACTTGAGATTTAAACGGGGCCCCTTTCCACCAGCCCCCTCTCTCACACACACACAATAATAACACTGAAATCTAGGGCCTGCTGTCTGGAAGGTGAGTAATTGTCCCGGGTTGTTTCTGGAGCTGGATGCAGTGGTTGGTTACGTTGCAGTTTCAGTGTGGTTCACCCAGAGGGAACGGGAGAAATTCCGCTCCCGGGGGCTGTGTACAGCCTGTTAGTTTCACTGGGGGCGGCGGTCTGGGTTTTATTCCCCCCCCTCTCCCCCTTTCCCCCTCTCCCTCCCACCCAGAACGCTGCTGGTTTTACTAACAC
Source organism: Carcharhinus amblyrhynchos (assembly GCF_965287045.1). Taxonomy (NCBI): domain Eukaryota; kingdom Metazoa; phylum Chordata; class Chondrichthyes; order Carcharhiniformes; family Carcharhinidae; genus Carcharhinus; species Carcharhinus amblyrhynchos. The sequence goes on along the minus strand of NC_137352.1, from coordinate 4,681,628 downwards.
CAGGAATTTTGCCCGGGTCTCAGTGAGCTGTGGGGAAAGCATAAATACTGCGGATTCTGGAAATGAGCTTTTCCAGCATTTCCTGCTCTCAACAGTGTCTGTGGACAGAGAGAGGGAGAGTTAACGTTTCAGATCGACGGTTTGCAGAGAATCTTTCCCCTTTATTCTAATGAGCTGCCTGCATTCGGCCCAGTTATGAAGATGATATTGTCCTGTTTACCAAAAGCATGAATGGAAACCGATTCCTCCCTCTCTCTGCTCCCTCCTCCCTTCCAAACCGCTTTTAAAAAGATGAATGCGGCAAAAATCCTTCCCCCCCCCCAGGATTTTCTAACCAAAACATTTTGCCTTTTGGCTACTTGACTTTTTTTAAAATGATTTGGGGCTTACAGAACAGCACTGACATCTTGCAGTAATACTTCCTACAGTGTTTTAGATAATACTTCTGTTTAAATTCTGCTTGCAGAATTCTGTCTAACCCCAGCACCCCCCTCCCTGGAGTTTCTGCAGTGCTACCTTTAAGAATTGTCCTCAAAATGGTAAACTTTTTTTTTTGCTCAATTACAACCCTGATCCTAAATTCTGAGGCATAGTAAATAAATAATGTTTAAATTCCACTGGCAGCCTGCTCACTCATCATAGTGTTCAAACCATTTGGCAAAAGAAGCAGCGAGGAAGATGAAAGAACACTGACTTGTGATCTGGAAGGTATTGCCTGAAAGGGCGGCGGAAGCAGATTTAACAGGAATTCTCAGAAGAGAGTTGGATTAATAATTAAAAAGGAAAAAAAAAGAATATTGCAGAGTAGTGGGATTAATTGGATAGTTCTTTCCGAGTTAGCACAGGCTCAATGGGCCAAATGGCCTCCTGCCAGCCTGTAAGATTTTATCAAATTAAATTCTGCTTCTGTCCTGTGATGTTAGTCATGTTTGAGTTTGCATTCTGCGTTCGCATCCAGTTACTTGTTAGAAAACAACATTTAAATGTCCTTATCTATGACACACTTGCATTTATATGGCACCCTGCCTGACTTCAGGAGTTTCATAGCTGTTGAATCATTTTTTTAAAAAAAGAAAGTGCAGTTACTGTTCTAATAGGAAATAGTTCTTGCCTGCTCTGGGCAGCAGGGTGGCACAGTGGTCAGAGCTGCTGCCTCACAGGGACCCGGGTTCAATTCTGGCCTTGGGTCGCTGTCTGCATGGAGTTTGCACATTCTCCCTGTATCTGCGTGGGTTTCTTCCGGGTGCTCCGGTTTCCTCCCACAGTCCAAAGGTAGACTGCTAAATTGACCCTAGTATCAGGGGAAATATGTGGGGTTACGGGAATAGGGCTTGGATGGGATTGTAGTTGGTATAGACTCAATGGGCCAAATGGCGGCCGCCTCCTGCACTGTAGGGATTCTATAATCAAACTTTCTAGATTTAGTAATCCTAGGACAGTCACCTCTCCATTTTAATGTGTGTGTTTGCTTTATTATTTTGTCCACTGGTGTATCCTGCATCTTAACAGGAGGCCTGAAGCCCAATGGACTGGGGCGGTATCTTACTGATTTAGTGCTAAGCTGACTCCTCACTCTCATTAGCCTCAGTGTAAAGGTTACTGTCCCATACAATGAGCTCCTGATCTCAGTCAAGTAGACACTGGGAGAAATGGAGGGAGGAGCATGGTGGTTAGCACTGCTGCTTCACAGCTCCAGGGTCCTGGGTTCAATTCTGGCCTTGGGTCTGTGTGGAGTTTGCACGTTCTCCCTGTGACTGCGTGGGTTTCCTCTGGCTGTTCTGGTTTCTTCCCACAGCCTAAAGATGTGCGGGTTAGGCTTATTGGCCATGCTGAATTGCCCCTTAGTGTCCCAGGATGTGCAGGTTAGTGGGGTAAATATGGGGATAAGAGGGTGGGATTGTGCAAACTCGATAGGCCAAATGGCCTCCTTCTGCACTGTAGGGATTCCATGAATTTTTGATTCAATTATTTTTGTTGAGGTTATGGAGAGGGTTGGTAAGGGCAATTGGGTTGATGTGGTGTACATAGACTTCCAAATGGCATTTGATAACATGCCACAGAAAAGGCTTATAAGCAAAATTTGAAGCCTATTGAATAAAAGGGACAGTGACAGTATGTGAGTGAAATTGGCTGAGCGACAAGAAACTGAGAGCAGTGGTGGAGGTTTGTTTTCCGGACTGGAGGATGTTATATAGTGGCGTTCCCCAGGGACACTATTAAGACCGGTGCTGTTATTGATTTATATTAATGACATCAGCTTCAGTGCACAGGACACAATTTCAAAATCTGCTGATGACATGAAACTTGGGAGGATATTTATTGACTTTAGACAGGCAGGTGGTCTGGATGGACATGTGGCAGATAAAATCTAATGTAGAGAAGTGTGGAGTGATTCAATTTGGGAGAAGAATGTGGAGACGTATAATTTAGAGATCTAATTCTAAAAGGAGTGCAGGAGCAGAGGCACCGTGTTGAAGGTGGCAACGTCCTGAGCTTTATAAATAGAGGCATGGCCTACAAAAACAAGATAAACCTTTATCAATCACTCGTCCAGCATGGACTGGAGTACTGTGTCCAACTTTGGGAACCACGCTTTAGGGAGGATGTGAGAGAGTGCAGAAAAGATTCACGAGAATGGTTCCAAGGATTGGAGAAGGTGAAGGGGGGATCTGAGTGTGTGCTGGAGGCAGATTCGATCATGGCTTTCAAAAGGAAAAGGGAAAATTATCCAAAGAGGAAACATTTCAGGGGAATGGGACTAGCTGAGTTGTTCTTGCAGAAGCTGGCATGGATACGATGGACTGAGTGGCCTCAGTCTGTGCTGTACATTCTATGGTAAAGAAAAGGAGTTTGCTTTCCCTCTCGCCACCTTGCCAATCTAGGCAATATCATCAGCACAGGCCGCACTTTTATGCTGGCTGCGCCTTCATGGGCCTCCTGACTCGGATGGTTCTGGCTTTAGGTCTCACTCCAGAGGCTTGGGCCCAAAATCCGGCCTGATGCTCTCAGTGCAGTACTGAAGGAGTGCTGCACTGCTGGAGGAGCCAAGTTTTGGATGCAACTTTCAATTAAGGTGCTGTCTACTTCCTCAGGTGAACCTCAAAGACCTCTGTAACACTAATGGGAAAAAATACTGAAAGGCCTGGATAGACATGGGGAAGACGCTCCCATTAGTGGGAGAGACTAGGAGCCGAGAGCACAGCTTCAGAGTAAAAGGATGATTCTTTACAACTGTGAGAAGGAATCTCTTCAGCCAGAAGGTGGAATTAATTGCCGTAGAAGGCTATGGAGGCTGGGACGCTGAGTGTATTGATGACAGAGATAGATAGGTTCTTGATTGGTAAGGGGATCAAAGGTTACAGGGAAAGGCGGGAGAATGGGTTTCAGAAAGTTATCAGCCACGATCACATGGCAGAGTAGACTTGATGGGCTGAATGGCCTAATTCTACTGCTACATCTTATGATATATTTATTTTTCAACTGACATCATTTGATTTTAAGCGATTCGATTTTTTTTCTGGTTTTATTTGTGGAAGCTTGCTGTGTACAAATTGGCCGTTGTGTTTCCTGCATTATAACCGTGTCAAGATCCGGTCCGTGGAATGTTTTGAGGTTGTTAAATGCAGTCCAGACATGGGAAACCTTTTTGATATGTGTGTGTTTTTAATCTCGTTTAACTCACCAGTACTAAAACTCTCTCGGAAAGATTAAACCAGTGCTGTCCTTCTGTGATATTGTTAATGCATCTTTTTAAACTGCTCCTGTCTCCTGTGCTTCATTCTCCCTGGCACTATCCAGTTCACAATGCTCGTCACCAGGTGACAGCCCAAGGTTAATGGAGTGAAATCTATAACTGTGTTGTTGTGTGTTTTTTTTTTGTGAATAAGATGGTTTATGTTTCATAGAACCGCAGACATTCCAGTGGCACCACTGATGTATCTTCATGAAAGCGTTAATATTCTTTAATACGTGCGGCAGCAGTAGAACTTTCTGGCATTCGACTGCAGATTAATTGCAGCAAAGAAATGTCAGCCGTACCTGACTCTCAGTGTGAATGGCATCGATGCTGCGGGCCTGAAACCAACCTGATAAATTAACCAGCGCAAAAAAAAATACCAGTGGTGATTCTGGGAATGAAGAGGGAGAAATCCAAATACTGGAATAAAACTGAACATGAAGTCAGAGTGATGGAAATGAACAGCAGATTTATCTGTTCCATGGAACAATGGGCTGAATGGCCTTCTCCTGTGTTTTATATAATTCCATATGATGTTTGGGATCTTTACTTGAGGGGAATATGCCCCCCTCCTCCCTCATTGTTCTCCTAAATTTATTTTGTCTAAGTTTACTGTCCTCCAGTCAGTTTGAATTCAGATCTGAATTCAATGATATTCATTAGTATTTGAACAAAAACAGCAACCGGAAAGGTTAATGCAACGTAAGCTTTTATTCTCTGTGGGGCTAGAGGAAGCTATGCCTCTTGTATCGAACCTCGGTACAGATGGCATTCAGAGTGCTGTGCTCAGTGTCGGGCCTTGTCCCTTAGGAAGGCTACACTGGAGTGGGAATGGTTGCAACAGGTTCACCAGAATGATACCGGGCAAAGGTTTTAAAAGTTTGGCAAAATAACTGGAGGGAAAGTGAGAATTATTTTCACGCACTGGGTCTAGTATGTACTATCTCAAGGCGTGTTGGAATCAAATTCCGTAGATTTCCAAAGGCAATTGGACATGTGCTTGAAGAGAACTAATTTGTAGAAGAAAAAACTGGAGCTTGGGACTAATTGGTTAGTTCAGTCATTTTACCAGCACAGAAGAGATGGACCAAATTGCCTCCTTCAGTGCTGTAAGATTGTGTGATTTCAGTAAAAGGGTGAAACTGAAGCCAAGTTGTGTTGGGTAGGCTGGTATTTTTTTCCTGGTTTTGAAGATTGAAGTGGTGTTTAATTGCAATGTTTAACATGATCGAGATTGAGTAGGGGAGGTGCAGAGAAACTCCCCTGTGGTAGGCAGACCAGGACATGGGGGACACAATTTTAAGATTAGAGCTAGTCCGTTTGGAAATGAAGTTGGGAAGAAGTTTTTAACATACACGTTCTAGAAATTTCCCCCACAAACCCCCAAGACCGAGGATGTTGGGTCAGTTGACATACTGAGGCTGAAATTCAACCATTTTTATTATTTTACATTTTTTTTTTATTTTCCACTTCAGACATCTTGTTTCTCTCCCTCATCCCACTAGGAGTCACTACCACATTCCTATATTCCGCACCTTTGTTCTGCCATTTACACATTCCGATTTCTTTCTTAATGGATGCTTTTAGTACCATTCTCAGCCTTTATCATCACCATTTACATTCCCTTTGTATTTTTACCTGTGCCGTTCCTATCAATACAGCCCCCCCCACCCCCTCTCACTCTCACAGTATAAATCTTGTCCAATTTTCCTTGTTTCAGCTCTGACGAAGGGTCATCCAGACTTGAAACGTTGGCTCTTCTCTCTCTCTCCACAGACGCTGCCAGACCTACTGAGATTTTCCAGCATTTTCTGTTTTTATTTCAGATTCTGACATCTGCAGTATTTTGTTTTTTATCTGAACTTGATCCTTTTTTTATTGGTTAAGGATACAATACAGAGATCAGTTCTAATTGATTGGAGGAATGGTTTGGAATAGCAGAATGATATGAGGGTATATGGGAACAAAGGTGGTTACGGTATTTAGTTCAAAGTTCAGTTCTCTTAAATAGTGGAATAGTCTCAAGTAGCTGTAGAGTCTCCTCCTGTTCTTAGTTTCCAGTGAGTCCTCTTTACTTTAGCTTACTTCTCGCAATCTGCAGCATTGAAAGTCCAGGTTGTTGCCATTGAATCAATTGCTGGGATCATTTATGGATCAGGGCGGCGCGGTGGTTAACACTGCTGTCTCACAGCGCCAAGGACCCGGGTTCGATTCCCGGCTTGGGTCACTGTCTGTGCGGAGTCTGCATGTTCTCCCTGCGTCTGCATGGGTTTCCTCCGGGTGCTCCGGTTTCCTTCCACAGTCTGAAAGATATGCTGGTTAGGGTGCATTGGCCGTGCTAAATTCTCCCTTCAGTGTACCCGAACAGGCACCAGGGTGTGGCAACTAGGAAATTTTCACAGTAACTTCATTGCAGTGTTAATGTAAGCCTACTTGTGACAAGTAAATAGACTAATTTCTTTTCAACATTTGAGGCTGTTAAAAACTTTGTGGACAGCACAGTGGTTAGCGTTGTCGTCACACAGCACCAGGGACCCTGGTTCGATTCTGATCTTGGGTCACTGTGTGGAGTTTGCATGTTCTCCCCTTCTCTGTGTGGGTTTCCTCCGGGTGCTCTGGCTTCCTCCCGCAGTCCAAAGATGTGCGGGTTAGGTGGATTGGCCATGTTACTTTGCCCCTTTAGTATCAGGGATATTAGCAGGGTAAACGCACAGGGCTAGGGGAATAGAGCCTGGGTGGGATTATTGTGGGTGCAGGCTCAATGGGCCAAATGGCCTCCTTCTGCACTGCAGGGATTCTGCATTCAGCTGGCCAGCCGAACAACACTCTACGTATAGTAAGTTTGGCCTTCCTGCTCCCTCTAGCTGTTTCTTTCTCATGCTGCCTGCTCCCAAGGGACAGAGAATAACAACTTTTGTGTTTGTAGTTGTTGGGGTGTCTGCGCCAATATGTGAAAGCTGCTGCAGAAGTTGTTTAGAACGAGGGGTACAGTTTTGGAGCAGTACAAAGCGATATGAAGGTGAGGCAGTCCCTGGATGATGGAAATCCTGTTTCCATTGCTCTGACATCAGCTGTGCTTTCCAACAGCAAAACAACAGAATTGAAAATATTTGTTTAATCCAAAAAAAAAGTCAGCTTGGAAATGGAAGAGTTTGTGTTGAACTAACTGAAACTTTTATGAAATGAATTGTTGCTCTCGATAATGAGGGCATAGTTGAATAACAAGGGATTTACAATAAAGATGCATCTGAAAATAGCTTCTATTGAATGGGAATTTGTTATTTAACAGACAATATATAATACAAACTGTTCCATGGTAACACTCATATCTTGGCTTCTAGATAGGAAGTTTCAGCATGTTGAATGGAAGATATTTGGGAAGAATTAGAAAATGCATTTAACTGTCCTAGACTGTTGTTTCCCAGTAATGGTAAAGCAGAAATTGTTTTACGGTCTTAAATAAAAAAGGAAATGTGTCATCGAATATCTGCAATTTTAAAGTTTCTCATGTTTTCAGATTTTCCATGGCTTTGCCCCTTCCTATCTCTAACCTCCAACAACCCCCAAGGATCTCTGCATTCTCCCAGTTTTGCATATCCCTGAGTTAAAGTTTATTAGTTACAAGTAAGGCTTACGTTAATGCTGCAATGTAGTTGCTGTGAAAATCCCCTAGTTGCCACACTCCGGCATCTGCTCGGGTACATTGAGAGAAAATTTAGCATGGCCAATGCACCTAACCAGCACACCTTTCAGGCAGTGGGGGGAAACTGGAGGAAACCCACACAGACACGGGGAGAATGTGCAAACTCTGCACAGACAGTGACCCAAGCTGGGAATCAAACCCGGGTCCCTGGCACTGTGAGGCAGCGGTGTCATCCACTGTGCCACGTGCTGCCCACGACTGTGCCTTCAGCTGCCTTGGGATTGTCTGATAACACAGGTGTGGAACATGGTGGCATAGTGGTTAGCATTGCCTCCTCACAGCACCAGGGACCCAGGTTCAATTCTGGCCTCTGGTCACTGTCTGTGTGGAGTTTGCATGTTCTCCCTGTGTCTGTGTGGGTTTCCTCCGTGCGCTCTAGTTTCCTCCCACACAGTAAAAAGTCTGACAACACCAGGTTTAAGTCCAACCGATTTATTTGATAGTACACTCACTAGCTTTCAGGGGTCAGTGCTGGGGCCTCAGCTATTTACCATTTATATAGATGATCTGGAGGAGGGAACCGAGTGTATGGTGTCGAAATTTGCTGATGACACCAAGATTGGCGGAACGGCAAATTGTGCGGAGGGTGGTGAGAGTCTACAGAAGGATCTAGATAGGCTGGGCGAATGGGCCAGGAACTGGCAAATGGAATTTAATGTTGGCAAGTGCGAGGTGGTCCACTTTGGTAGGAAGAATGGTAGGAAGGATTATTACTTACGTGGAGAAAAACTGCAGCAGGCGACGGTGCAGAGGGACCTCGGGGTCCTTGTGCATGAGTCGCAAAAACCCAGCTTGCAGGTGCAGCAGGTGGTCAGGAAGGCGAATGGGATGCTGGCCTTCATAGCGAGGGGGATTGAATATAAAAGTAGGGAGGTCTTGCTGCAGCTGTATAGGGCATTGGTGAGGCCGCAGCTGGAGTACTGTGTGCAGTTTTGGGCGCCGTACTTACTCAAGGATATTTTGGCCTTGGAGGGAGTGCAGAGGAGGTTTACTAGGCTGATACCGGAGTTGAGGGGGTTGAGCTATGAGGAGAGGCTGAATAAACTAGGCTTGTACTCGTTAGAGTTTAGAAGAATGAGGGGAGATCTCATTGAGACGTATAAGATGATGAATGGGATGGATAGGATAGAGGTGGAGAGACTCTTCCCGCTCAGAAAGGACAGTAGGACTAGGGGGCACAGCCTCAAGATAAAGGGGGGGTGGTTTAGAACGGAGTTGAGGAAGAAGTTCTTCACTCAAAGGGTGGTGAATCTCTGGAATTCTCTGCCCGTTGAAGTGGTGGAGGCTGCCTCGCTAAATATTTTTAAGACGCGGGTTGATGGGTTTTTGATGAGAGAGGGGATTAAGGGTTATGGGGAGAGGGCGGGAAAGTGGAACTGAGCCACGACAGATCAGCCATGATCTTATTGAATGGCGGGGCAGGCTCGAAGGGCCAGATGGCCTACTCCTGCTCCTATTTCTTATGTTCTTTTGGGTTAGTCCCTTCGTCCGGTGAAATAAATATCAAATATCAACTATAAATATCAAATATCAACTATCAAATAAATCGGTTGGATTTAAACCTGGTGTTGTCAGACTTTTTACTGTGTTTACCCCAGTCCAACGCCGGCATCTCCACATCATTCCTCTCACACTCCAGGGATGTATGGGTTTGGTTGATTGGCCATACTGAATTGACCCTAGTATCATGGGGATTAGTGGGGTTATGGGAATAGGGACTATGTGGAATTGTGGTTGATACAGACTCAATGGGCCGAATAGCCTCCTTCTGCACTGTAGGGATTCTACCTTAGGATATTTTAGTACGTTAAAGGCATTATGAAAATACAAGCTCTTGTTGTGATGAATAAAGATGCATTCACGTTTGTGTTCAGATAACTTGTCAGAATCAGGCATGCTTCTGATGTTGAATATCCATCTAAAATCAAAACTGCTGAAAGGCCTGTGCGTTTGCAGAATCTCCTGCACATTATTTTCAATCTCTTCATTTTTTCTTCATACTTTGAGTGAGTTACCTCTGACTGTCCAACACCCATTCCTTGGGAAGGTGAAAGTTTCTGAATTGTGGCATTAACTCAGCAACACTTCTCAATTGTTTAATGTGCAGTAAGTTGATACATTTGTTACTTTGGCAACATGGACATTTCGCTGTGTAGCAGTTTCAGATGTTAGCTGTGGCTTGGTCGCACATTTGCCTCACACGGTGTGCAGGTTAGGTGCATTGGCCATGTTAAATTCTCCTTCAGTGTACCCAAACAGGCGACTCGGGGGATTTTCACAGTAACTTCATTGCAGTGTTAATGTAAGCCTACTTGTGACATCAATAAATAAAGCTTAAATTTAAAGATTGTGGGTTTAAGTTCGATTCCAGAAACCTCAGCATGAAATTCAAGTTTAGAATTTGATGCAATCCTGGAGGAATGCTGCAGTGGGTGAGATGCAGATTTATTTTTGGATCTGATGTTTAACCAAGATCCTGTCTGTTTTTTAGAAAAGAATTTCAAGCTGTCATTATAAAGATTTGACCAGATCACATTGCTGTTTTGCTGTGTGCGAATTGGCTGCCATATTGCTTGAATTAACACAAATACTAATGTTACGAGCGGCGCTATAGAAATGCAAGTCTTCCTTGTGGACTGTAAAAAAAAAACGTCAAGTAAATGTTCTGTCGCTGCTTCAGGCGTCACGTGCAGGTCACTGCAGATCTCTTGAAATTTTGTATTCAGAACAAGTAACGACCAACGAGGAAGAGAAATGTAAAAATTAAACACCAAGAAAGCAGATAGGGGAACTATTTATTCAGAAGGACTAAAGATGTCCACATATAAGACAAGAGTGAGAGATTATTGCCCACAAGCAAAACGGAATCTATTGCTTATGTGAATATTTTTACAAATTAAAATGTGTTTGTTTTTAAGAACCACATTATTCAAATTTGGAGGAGGATTTAGAAATAGTTGAAGATTTTGTTTGGATGATGTTTAAGCACAGCTGCAGAAGTCTTTCCTGCCTTGTCTGCAGGAGAGATACAAATCGTCATTCATTTAATGAAAATGTTTATGAAATGTATAAATTCATGCCATACGTAGAGAATAAAGACTGCGTGCTGCAAATGGCATTGCTAATCTAGAGCTCTGTCCACAATGTCACTATTAGCAAAACCTAGAGATGCATCATAGGGGTATCTTTAAAAAAACTTATTTTTCATTTTCTTTGAAGGCTTTTGTATATTTGTTAAATTATTGAAGATGGGATTAAAAGGTTTAACTCATCATCATTGCATCATCCATTAGGTGATTACGAGCCTGTTTGCTTTTTCAATTTGCTGGTATCACAAACTTTCAGCTCCAGAATAGGTATTGTATGGGTAAGAACAAAGCTGCTTAATCTCACCTCATCTCCAGTGTTTGCCAGTGTCACGGACGTAGTCCATGTTCTAATTGATGGTGATCAAAGTGTTTTGGTGTGAGGTTACTGTGTTTTCCTACTCATAGTGATTTGTCCCTATATAAATGCTTCCAACAGCAGGTTTTTTTTTTGTGGACTAAAAATAAACATGATTTGTTTTTTACATGTCCTGCGTGTCTCTCCCACACAAAAAATGGATACGGATGAAGTGGGAAGGAGCAATATGTATGATTACAAGTAATTATTTAATTCTCTTTTGTAGCAGGCATATAGTTTCTTAGATGAATTGATGCTTTAGCTGGAGTGGCAGTCTTGTAAGGCAGAAAATTCTATGTAAGCCATGATGTTTCTTGTAGTTGAATTGCCGGGAGGTCAGCTCTCAGGTGAACCTGAAGATGTAACAAGTTAAGAGAGGATCTTTCTCCCATTTTATCTTGGCTGTGTGGTTGTCTTGTAACTGTTTTTTAAAAAACATCATCCATGGGATGTGGGTGTTGCTGGCTGGGCCAGCATTTATTGCCCTTGAACTGAGTGGCTCACTGGGCCATTTCAGAGGGTAGTTGAGAGTCAACTGCATTGCTGTCGATCTGTAGTCACGTGTAGGCCAGACCAGGTAAGGACAGCAGATTTCCTTCCCTAAAGGACATTAGCGAACCAAAAGGGTTTTTACAATAATTGGCAATAGTTTCAGGGTCATCATTAGACTTTTAATTCCAGATTTTTATTAAGTTCAAATTTCACCATCCGCTGTGGTGGGATTCGAACCTGGGTCCCCAGAACATGACCCTGGGTCTCTAGATTACCAGTGACAATACCACTATGCCACTGCTGTTACAGTGCTGTTTCAGATGGTTCATGTCATGGTATTTTCCTGATCATAATTGCTGCTGTTGTTGTTTTTTAAATAGAACAGCTAATCAACATGGCGGCCTTAACCATGTGATCTGTGGCAAGTCCAAAGTCCTCCATCTACAAAAGGCGGTGTGTTGGACTGACACACTTTGTGTTGTAGCTTTTCACACTTTGAAACACCCACGTTCTTTGGATGATGGTGGTTTCACATTTGAAGAGGATGATGTGAGCATCGGACCATTTGTCTACCACAGATGGAGTTTTGATGTCTGTAGTCTCTGAAGCATGGAGGTGAATTGAACGCAAACCCCATTGTCTGTCGATTTTGGCCATTCTTTGGCCAACAGCGAGATGTGTGAATCTCACGTGGCTGAGGTTGCTTCTCTCTGGGTTTATATTTGACAGGTATGGATTGCAGATTCTGCTGTCGTAACAGTTCAATTGCCAAAGAAGTCAAATGGTTTGCTAAGGCTACCTTCAATTTTTTTGTGGGTCTAAAATAAAGCTTTGAAATTTATAATATCTTCATATCTGTACTGGGCATGACACCAGCCACTCTTTTGCCCTCCACATCTGTTCTAGTGTGGCACTTTGTGTGTTTCTCTGGCTGCAGGAGGTTTTATGTTCTGTATGTGGTGTTCGGTGGATTGATGTTTTGAAGCTGTCTTGGTTTAAATCGCTTATTTGTACCTATCTCCTCAAATCAAGTATTTGGTTGACTAACCAAATATATCCTGTGGCACGTTCACATTTGCTTGAATCACTCAAAACATGACACTGTAAAATGGCTGTGGACATTTGGCTACATTAAAGGCGTGATAGAAATGCAAGTTTTTGCCATTTTATTTTTTATCCATTCTTGGGAAATGGGTGTCGCTGGCTGGCCAGCATTTATTGCCCATCCCTAGTTGTCCTCGGAGGACAGTTGAGAGTCAACCACGTTGCGGGGTTATGGAATCACATGTAGGCCAGGCCAGATAAGGACAGCAGATTTCCTTCCCTAAAGGACGTTAATGAACCAGTTGATATTTTCCTGACAATCGATAATGGTTTCATGGTCATCAGTAGATTCTTAATCCCAGATTTTTTGTTTATTGAATTCAAATTCCACCATCTGCCATTGTGGGATTTGAATCTGGGTTCCCAGAACAGTAGCTGAGTTTCTGGATTAATATTCTAGTGATAATACCCTTTTGCCATCGCCTCCCCATGTGTGGGGGACAAGGATAGATTTCATGCACTCCCTACAGTGGGACAATCTGCTGAAACTCTCAAACTCAGTTTTCACATGAAGAATGGCCACTCGGAGAGTTGCTGGGGAAAGGCAGCTGGAGATTTTTGTTCGGGAATGTTCCTGTGAAGCCCTTTGGGATGTTTCTTTAAATGAAAGATACAAAATATAATTAGTTTTGTTTTGCAGCACCTTGCGATGTAAGGTGCTGTACATATGCAAATTGTTCAGAGTAATTTCAGGATTCAAGGATAATAATGTGCAAAAAGTGTTTAAGACTCGAGCTCAAATTATTTCTATTTTGTTGGTCTTTTGTACTTGCTGCAAACATGACATTTAGAATGTGATCCCAGTGAGTTACGCTTTTCCGTTCCTGCCCCCCCTCCCCTGCCATCTTGCGAATTCAGGAACAGCATCGACGGTCCAACTTCCTTGAACTCTATTGAGCTGGTTTCAGACTCTAAGTTGTGCATCCTGTTTGTATTGTGCACCAGACTTCACAGAGTCCATTCCCCACCACTCCCCCACTCCTCTCCTCCCTGTTTCTGTGCTGCTGAATTCCTGGCATGCCTGCTGTAAATAAATACACATTGACTTGAGACACAAGCTGGGAGCTAACGCTGATACTGACCTCTTATTAAACCCTTAAAGTGACAACATCACCACAGTGTGTTCATTGGACCCACCCACCTGTGGTGATTATCCCTTTAAGGGCAACAGCTTGGTATGGGCTCCTGTTCTGCCCAAGACCTCAAGAAACCACAAAAGGTTGTGAATGTAGCCCAGTAGATCAGGCAAACCAGCCTCCCATCCATTGATTCTGTCTACACTTCCTGTTGCCTCAGCAAAGCAGCCACGTAATTAAGGACTCCACGCACTCGGACATTCTCTCTTTCACCTTCTTCCGTCAGGAAAAAGATACAAAAGTCTGAGGTCACGTACCAACCGACTCAAGAACAGCTTCTTCCCTGCTGCTGTCAGACTTCTGAATGGACTTGCTTTATGTTAAGTTGATCTTTCTCTATAGCCTAGTTATGACTAACACTACATTCTGCACTCTCTCGGTTCCTTCTCTATGAATGGTATGCTTTGTCTGTATTGCACGCAAGGAACAATATTTTTCACTGTACACCAATACATGTGACAATAATAAATCAAATCAAATCACAGCAGCAAAGGGTCACCTTGCCTGGGTGATGAACTAGAATTCTGAGTGAGTAATCAGCCCAGAAGCGGAGTCCTCTTAGTCAGGAGATATTTATGGAGCAAGGTGCAGCTGTAAGGCTGCAGTTTTATTAATAATAAATGCTTTTGGTATTTGGTGAAGTCTGTGAAAGTGCATCATTATGCCACCCAAGGTTTTTTATTCAGTTACACCAAGATAGGTTTTGGGATACCAGTAATCTCCATGGGTCTTCTGGAAGATTCTTTCTTATCAACATCTCTGTCCTCTCTTGGAAAAATAAATCGGGTGGCACAGTGGTTAGCACTGCTGCCTCACAGCGCCAGGGACCCGGGTTCGACTTCTGGCTTAGGTCACTCTCTGTATGGAGTCTGCACGTTCTCCCCGTGTCTGTGTAGCTTTCCTCCAGGTGCTTTGGTTTCCTCTCACAGTCCGAAAGATGAGCGGGTTAGATGCAGTGGCCGTGCTAAATTCTCCCCCAGTGTCCCAGAACAGGCGTCGGAGTATGGCAACTAGGGGATTTTCACACTAACTTCATTGCAGTGTTAATGTAAGCCTACTTGTGACAATAACGTAAAAATCAAGAGCTTGAATTCATTTAGTCTTTTATCACCTTGGGACCTTACAAGATGCTTTATAGATGGGGCTTATTTTCCAGTGTTAAAGTATAGGAATCAGGTTGCCAATTTATACCTAGTAAGCTCCCTCTAAACAGCAATGTGATAAATGACTGGATATCTTTTTGTTTGTGATATTAATTAAAGGATAAATTTCAGCCCAAGACTGGGATGGGGGTATGGGACGGGGACTGAATTGCTTGGAGCGAGTGCCGCGGGATCTTTTACTTGGCAGTATTTTTCTACAGGGTGTACACACTACCCCGCTATGAACAATGACAGCGATTATGGACAGCCGTTTCATGCCAGGCTGTGAATTGCTGGAACAGGTTGTGGCAACAGCTTGTATTTTGCTGTTGACATGAAATCACTTTGAGAAGCCTGAGCTGCTAAAAACGGGGAACAGTGTTCTGTTTCTTCGAAATAATCTGCAAATAGCTTTTTCTTTTTTTTTGTTAGCGATTCCAATGTGTGCTCCCTAGAAGTGTACAGCAAGAATAAATATTTAGTTAGAGACAGGGGGATTTAACTCAGTCCTGTGGTAGCATGAAGCTGACTCCAGTCAACTTGTCAGGCTATTGCACAAGCTGCCACAAGCTATATTTGCAATAGCATCCTTAATGAAAAAAGCTCCCTAAACATTTGCAAACAGATAAAGATGAGTGAAAAGATTGGCTGGCATACCATGTTGCAATTATCCTGGAATTGAAGACGGGGCCTCCAGTACAGTTCTGCAAGTAATTCCAGAAAGCAACCATTGAGATATTTTTTAAAGGGTGTATTATTTTCTTCAAACACTTTTTCCTTCCCCCGACCCCCCCCTCATTGGATATGTTGACATATATCCCCTTTCACAACCACAGGATGTCCTGAAGCGTTTCCATCCAATCAGCTACTTAAGTGCAGTCACTCTGGTAATGTTGAGAGAAAAAAATACATTGGAGATGGAGGAGATTGGACCATTTGTCAGAAATTGAGAACCAAGCATTCACAGAGTGAAGGGTTTGTTTGCTTCTCAATTGGCTCGGGAAGGACGAGTAACGTGAAGCAGTTGTGGTGGGCCAGTGGCGCAGATGTATATCCTGTCCCACTTGCAGCAGAACCTTGTGTATGCAGATCAGAACCCTTTCTATTCATTCTTGGGACATGGGCATTGCTGGCTGGCCAGCATTTATTGCCCATCTCTGGTTTACCTTTTTTCAGAGGGCAGTTGAGAGTCAACCACATTGCTGTGGCTCTGGAGTCACATATAGGTCAGATGGGAAGATCAGGACAGCAGATTTCCTTCCCTAAAGCACATGAGTGAACCAGATGGGTTTTCCCGATAATCAACAAAGGTTCCATAGATTCTTAATTCCAGAATCCTTTTAATTGAATTCAAATTCCACCATTTGCCGTGGTGGGATTCGAACCCGAATCCCCAGATTTTAACTGAGTTTCTGGATTAATAGTCTTAGCGATAATACCACTAGGCCATTGCCTCCCCTACCAAGCACCACAACTGATGAACATGGGTCTTCACCTTGAAGGTCGAACAAGGAAGGCAAGAGTTCACAGGAGGTGATTGAAAACCTGCCACAATACTCCCATCGTTCACCCAGTTATCCTCCTTTATGATGTCCTGTCTTCCTTCAAGGAGCAACTGGACTCTATTGGCTGATTCTTACTGTCAATCCGATTACTTTTCTGCCACTTCTTCTCCAAAGCAAATGGAAGTATGAATACAATTTAACATCCCTATGAACCCAGTTATTAGTGCGGGCTGAATGGTCCAAAGGGCCCGTTCCTGTGTGGTTTTTTTTTTGTTTCACGATTTTCTCTCAGCAGCAGATTAGGGGCAGCACGATAGCACAATTGTTAACATTGCTGCTTCACAGTGCCAGGGACCCAGGTTTGATTCCTGTTTTGGGTGACTGCCTGTGTGGAGTTTGCACGTTCTCCCCGTGTCTGCGTGGGTTTCCTCTGGGTGCTGCAGTTTCCTCCCACATTCTGAAAGACGTGCTGGTTAGGGCGCATTGATCCGAACAGGCGCCAGACTGTGGCGGCAAGGGGAATTTCACAGTAACTTCATCACGTGTTAATGTAAGCTTTACTTGTAACTAATAAATAAATTTTATTTTTCTTTAGTATTGAATTATTGGTGACTCCAGAACAATCCGGGAAAGGTAGCAATTCTAGGAGAGGGTCAAGAAGAATGTGTTTCTATAAAGGAGATTATGATGGGCATGTGGATTTCGGGTGACTGGAGTGTAAATACTAACACAACTGGTTGGATTAAACAGCTGATGTTTCGGTGTTAGAGGTGAAACTAACTACAACTAAACTGGCGCTCTCAGTCTAACAGGCCACTGTGTGGCCAAGCTGCGCGGAAGATGTCACTGTTATGGCGTTGAGAACCTCTTCTGAGGTTGGATCTGTGGCAAGTACAGGGTGGGGTGGTAGGAAAAGAGAGAATTTTCTTTGCCCTGGGTCAACGCTGCTCAGAACAAAATTCAGGGAAAAGTGTGTAACAATGGCCACATGACAACAAGCTGTAGGCGGGGAATTTTCCCTTCAAACTGCATCTGGGGAGTATCTGTTCCTTTTCAAAAATTAAGCAGAAGTGCTGAAATAAACCAGATAGAAAATAAATAATGCAACCCAATCGGTAAATCTCTTTTCAGAGAATACTCAGTAAATCCACAAAAGACCCATGTTATGCTGACCACATGGTTCACTGTCAGAAGGAAGTTTCCAATTATTCAAGTTAAGCAATATTTTGAGTTTTAAATTCAGCAGTGGCTGCGTTTTGAGTATGTTGATCAGGCATGCGGAGAGAGAAAAACCAAGTTAATGTTTCAGATCGATGGGTATATGTCAGAGAGAAATAGAGTTCTTCCATTGTAAAAATGAGTTTTTTTTTTACACCTAATCCTGAGTTGCGGCAGATCTGGGGAATACCAGTGCTGTCTTCCTGCCATTTTAACTGTGTCAGTGTAACTCAGTTTGTGTCACTCTCCCCTCCCCGACCCAGAAGGTTGTAAGTTCAAGTTCCCAGATACTTCAGCAGAAAACTGAAACTGTGCAGGATTGAGGGAATGTTACACAGTCGGAGGTCTTTTCAATGAGCCATTCCCCTCTTGGACATACAAGATCCGAAGGCAATATTTTGAAGAGCATTGGAAGTCTCCTCTGTGTCTTGGACAACATTCATCCCACCTCAAACACCATTAACACAGATGAGCTGGCTGCTATTCACGCTTGTCCAAGGGAACCTACTGTGTGTGAATTGATACATTTCCTTTGTTACAGCATTGTCGACAATTCTGAAGCAGGGACAAATTGAAGTGCTGATTGGTGCCATATAAATGCAAGGTCTTTCTATTCAAGTCTCTTGCTTCGAACGCAATTCACCAACTGAACTGCAATTTATCTTCGTGCCACTTTACATTCTGCCCTGGTGGGCGTGGCTGTTCCAATCTGTGCTGAGTAGTTTCCCAAATTCTGACTATAATTCTTAAATATCTGCAATGAAGAATCCGCCGATGACCATGAAACCACTGTCGATTGTCGGAAAAACCCATCTGGTTCACTAATGTCCTTTAGGGAAGGAAATCTGCTGTCCTTTCCTGGTCTGGCCTACACGTGACTCCAGAGACACAGCAATGTGGCTGACTCTGAGATGGCTCAGCAAGTCACTCTCCAAAGGCAGCTAGGGATGGGCAATAAGAGCTGGCCAGCCAGAGACGCCCATGGCCCACAAATGAATTTAAAAAAACTGAATGTAACAGACAGCAGTCTGTTCTAATTACATTTGAAAGAGAAAGATGTTGAGGGGACTAACTCCATCCAAAAGTGCTGCAATTGCTTTCCTTGTTGAGCTCCATTTTAAGTGGAGAATAGCTCGGGACAAGGATAGAGTGGAAACCCTTCCAGGTATTTTCCTCACTTCCTCCAAACCCCTTCTGATGACACAGAAGATAGTTTGGCCAAAGATTCGAAGAGGGTGTGAAAGAATATCTCTCTCCCGTCTTTTCCCCAGTATTCCCAAACTCTCCAAATTGTCCACGCTGTTTTGTTTTGGGAAGGTGCTTCCCAGGATCAACTCAGAGCAGGGAAGACATTAGATCCTGGAGGAGTAGAGAAGCCTCCGATCCTTGGTTTGTTATTATTCACTCATGGGATGTGGGTGTTGCTGGCTGGCCAGTGTTTATTGTACATCCCTAATTGCCCGAGGGCAGCTGAGAGTCAACCACGTTGCTGTGGGTCTGGATTCACATGTAGGCCAGACCGGGTAAGGACGGCAGATTTCCTTCCCTAAAGGACATTAGTGAATCAGACGCCCATTGCATTGCTGGAACCAGAAGCTGTATCGGAAAGTGGTGAGTTACTCTCTGATGTGGTGATCAAGAGGGTCCAAGCCACTCATCACTTAGTCACAGTGTATTTTGTACAGATAATGCAATGGTGTGTTTCAGTTAATTTGCATAAAAGAACACCATGCTTACCCAGTACTAACGTTTAATCTGGGACCCTCGCTTTGTCAGATTCATGATTCATTTCTCCCCATAACTGTTTCTCTGTCACTTCTTTTTCCTCTCACTTTTTTTTATCTCTCTCTCTCTCTCTCTCTCTCTCTTCCTTTCTTCCCCCCCCTCCAAACTCTGGCAGCCTGCGCTGCAGGTTCTCAATCATAGTTTAATGTAGAAAAGCTAAGTCAACTCTGCCTGACAGAAGGGAAGAGATGTTTCATTTCAGCGCGGTGATTCCAGCTGTAGACTTGTTGAAAAAATGTTGGACTGAATGTATTTTTGATCTGTTCACATCGCAAAGTCCTGTGCGCTTTTTCCCCCGCCATCACCCCCCCCACGAAACCTCCCTCCACATGAGACAGCAATGGTTCTGGGAGGAGTCCAGTATCAAACTATGTGACCCAGATACCGAGTCAGCACGTATCTTCATTGCTATAACTTTAACTATTCGCCCTCTGTAGTATTGCTGGCTCCTGTGATCTTGAATGATCTTGAAATGGATATTGTTTTTTTTAAAGTTGTAAGAGAACCTGTGCCTGGATTGGGTACAAGGTGTATTAGGAGATGTGGCGCTGTGTGTGGGTCTTTTGTCTGTGGTTTGGGGATATCCAGCAGAATATCTTGGGATGACCCATTAGTGCATGAAGGAGTAGCCATGGACACTGCTGCGATGGCTTTGGTTATTTGACTAATCTGAACCACGTGAGTGGCAGGGATTAGGGGAAAGTTCTGATTTGACACACACCATCATTTTGGAACTCCACCATGGCAGCTGATGAAATTTGAATTCAATAAAAATCTAGAATTAAAAGTCTAATGATGACCAGAAAACCATTGTTGATTATCAGAAAAACCCATCTGATTCACTAATGTTCTTTTAAAGGAAGGAAATCTGCTGTCCTTACCTGGCCTGGCCTACATGTAACTCCAGATCCACAGCAGTGTAGTTGTCTCTGAAATGGTCATCAGTGGATTCTTAATGCTAGATATTTTGAATTCAAATTTCACATCTGCCATGGCAGGATTCGAACTCGCATCCCCATAACATTAGCTGAGTTGCTAGATTAATAGTCTAGCGATAATACCACTCAGCCCATCGCCTCTTAGTTATAGAGCTAAAGCGGGTAGATGGAGTTATAAGAACATAAGAACATAAGAAATAGGAGCAGGAGTAGGCCATCTAGCCCTTCGAGCCTGCCCCGCCATTCAATAAGATCATGGCTGATCTGTCGTGGCTCAGTTCCACATTCCCGCCCTCTCCCCATAACCCTTAATCCCCTCTCTTATCAAAAACCCATCAACCCGCTTCTTAAAAATATTTAGCGAGGCAGCCTCCACCACTTCAACGGGCAGAGAATTCCAGAGATTCACCACCCTTTGAGTGAAGAAGTTCCTCCTCAACTCCGTTCTAAACCGCCTCCCCTTTATCTTGAGGCTGTGCCCCCTAGTCCTACTGTCTTTTTTGAGCGGGAAGAGCCTCTCCACCTCTATCCTATCCATCCCATTCATCATCTTATACGTCTCAATGAGATCTCCCCTCATTCTTCTAAACTCTAACGAGTACAAGCCTAGTTTATTCAGCCTCTCCTCATAGCTCAACCCCCTCAACTCCGGTATCAGCCTAGTAAACCTCCTCTGCACTCCCTCCAAGGCCAAAATATCCTTGCGTAAGTACGGCGACCAAAACTGCACACAGTACTCCAGCTGCGGCCTCACCAATGCCCTATACAGCCGCAGCAAGACCTCCCTACTTTTATATTCAATCCCCCTCGCTATGAAGGCCAGTTATGATGCTGCTCAGTCATTATCTAATAGTTCCAGGAAAGCTACAACCCTGCCATTTACCTGACAACATGGAAAATTGTTCAGGTATGTCCTATCCACAAGGAGCCCTAACAAAACTGGAAATCCCTCCGCTGGCTGGAGTTATACCAGCACAAAGGAAAATGGTTGTGGTGATTGGAGTCAATCATCTCAGCCCCAGGACATCACTGCAGAATTTCCTCAGGGAGTGTCCGAGGCCCAACCATCTTCAACTGCTTCATCAATAACCTTCCCCACCCCCCACCAACAGAAGGTTAAAACTGAGACGTTTATTGATGTGAATGTTCAGCTCTTCAGATACTGAAGTAGTTTGTGTCCATGCACAAGAAAATCTGGACAACATTTGGGCTATAGTTGATGTGTGGTGTGATGTGATGTGAATGTTATTTGCTACTTGAGTGCCAGGCAATGTCTACCTCCAATAAGTAACCATCTCCCTTTACATTCAATGGCTTTACCATCACTGAATCCTCCATTATCAACAACTTGGGATCACCATTGACCAGAAATGGAACTTATCTAGCCATATAAATACTATAGCTACAAGAGCAGATCAGAGGCTGGGAATCCTGCAGTGAGTAACTCACCTTCTGACTCCCCAAAGCCTGTCCATCATCTGTAAGGCACAAATGTGATGGAATATTTTCCACTTGTCTGAATCAGCACAGCTCCAACGCTCATGAAGTTCGGCACCATCCAGGATAAAGCAGCCCACTTGATTGGCAATCCATCCGCCACTCTCAGCCTCCACTCCCTCCAATACTGACGGACAATGGAAGCAGGATGTACCATCTACAAACTGCACTGCAGGAACTCACCAAGCACCTTCCAAACCCACAGTCTTTACCACCTAGAAGGGCAAGGACAGCAGATACATGGGGACACCACCACCACCACCACCTGCAAGTTGCCCACACCATCCTGACTTGGAAATGTATCGTTGTCTCTGGATCAAAGTCCCTCCCTAAGAGCACTGTGGGTGTACCTACTCCATATGGACTGCAAGCGGCTCAAGAAAGCAACTTGCCAACACTTCCTCATAGGACAATAAGGAAAGAGCAGTGAATGTTGGCTCAGCCAGCAATGTCCACATTATGTGAAAGAGTTTTTTTAAAAAAAGAAAAATTTGAATTGCTGAACAAGGAGCAGAATTCCCCCTCCTCCTTTGCTATTAACGGTGGTGGTATATTATTTTGAGAGAGTAGAAATGGTTCCTACAGTCACCGGTCAAAAGCTGGTGTATCTAGAATTGACAATTTGGTTTGGACCAGGGTAGTGAGATACACATTTTTTTTAAACTTTATTCCAATCCAATCAAGTCAAATTAAACCCAATTCAGAGTCCCAACAAGTTGGGACATTCCCGATCCAAGCTGACAAGACAGGGCTCTCACCTCCTGTCTTGGGCTTGATCTACATGATCCAAGCTGACTGGAGTAGGTGTAGCTCCTCCTCCAGGGCTTGATCTTATTTGCATCTTAGCCAAATGGCCGAGATGCCGCTTTAAAAAATTGCTTCAAATGAAGCTGAAATGTAACCTAATGACTTCAACCAAGTGCAGCATGTCGATACTACACTTGATCTTAGCCAAAAGGCCGAGAAGCTACACACACCTCTTCCAGATCGCTGCCTCATTATTAACTCGGGTATGCAGGAACAGTCCCTCAAGCCTGCTCCACCGTTCGGTGAGTGTGGCTGATTTTTACCTCACTTCCATTCGCTGTAATTCCGTATCCCCGGTTCATCTCGCTGTTGACAACATAAATGGTCAAGACTTTTTGAAGGGAACTTTTCTATTATCCTTTGTGTGGAGCAATATTTCCTGGGTTTTTTTTTTGTTAAGTGTCCTGCCTTAATCCTGTTAGCTTTCCTCATCTGCTGTCGCAGCAAGTTGTTTCTCTGGGTTTAAATGGTCAAGTCATTTTTCACACAAACAACCTGATCAGATCACCCCCTCAGTCTCTTGTTCAGTTCAAAGTCAGGCAAGCCAAGTTTCTGCAACAGCTTCATGTTGCTGTTTTACCAGGGCTCAGACTTGCCTTCATTGCAACAGTTCCTATGCAGTTACACCCGCCCACACCCTGACGTGATCCCTGCACATTTAGCAGAAGTGTCTTGTCTTCCCCAGCAGGAAGGGAGCTCCCCGTTTTACTAAAACAACTGTGGGGGCTGCAAAGATGCAGAACAAAAACTGCTCACTTATTCTTTTGTGGTGGATTTAACCTTTTGGTTTCATTTCCACTATTGGCTTCTCTGTGCATGTGTTGTCGTGTCTCTTGTTTATTCCTCCAGTAACATTGGTTAGGCAGGAGTCAGAGGAAGGTGCTTATTGCCAATGTGAATGAAGCTGATTCCCCTGCCCCTTCCATAGGTGCTGAGATTCCACCAGCATATCCTCCCAGTGACCATTCTTCAAGTGAGTCCAGACTGTTAATGTCAACAGGTAATTCAACTGTGAAGGGCATCACAGCCAAAGGCCATGCTGGCTTCCTCTGCCATCCAGATGTAGATTTTCCAGCAGTGGTCCCTGGATAATGAGGAAGTTTAAAGTTTATTTATTAGTGTCACAATAGGCTTACATAAACACTGCAATGAAGTTACTGTGAAAATCCCCTAGTTGCCACACCTGTTCGGGTACACCTGAGGGAGAATTTAGCACGGCCAGTGCACCTAACCAGCATGTCTTTCGGACTGAGGGAGGAAACCGGAGCACCCGGAGAAAACCCATGTAGACACAGGGAGAATGTGCAGATTCCACACAGACAGTGACCCAAGCTGGGAATTGAACCCTGGTCTCTGGCGCTGTGAGGCAGCAGTGCTAACCACTGTGCTGTCCCCAGGGTGCAGGAACCCTGACTTAATTGTTGTTTCTATCTTTATGCCCCTTGTTCCTGGGCTTAATGTGTCAAACCCAATCAGAGAACTCCTTCAAACCAGTCGCTGCACTTGATGGAACAAAGAAAGTTGAATCTATATTGTTTCTTCCATGACCCTGATATCCGAAAGTGCTTATTAAATACTTTTCTAATGTAGGGTGTGTGGCAGTTAATTTGCACGTTGCTGTCAGTGGGATCTTGCTATGTGATAAAGGACCAGATTGTCTTTTTTAGTGAATGTTGTTTGGGATAAAGGTTGTCCGGAGTGCCTTGTGGAACTCTGCACCTCCTTTTGGAATATTGCCAGGGGACTTGAGTCCACCTGAGAGGCCAGATGGATTCTTGATTTAACTACTTGCCTAAAAGACGTTACCACTGACAGTACAACCCTGAGTGTCAACTTAAATTACCTGCTAAAATTGCTCGAGTGGGACTTGAACCCTTCCAGTGCCTCAGGAGAGGAACCAAAAAAAAGAGTGGCAAAGCACAATCGTAAGAGGAGAGAGAAGGGGGGAAGTATATCTGTCGGGTTACTCATAGTATCCCTACATTGTAGAAGGAATCCCATCGAGTCTACACCAACTCTTTGAATGAGCAACCCACCGAGGCTCTATCCCCATGTATTTACTCTCCTCCCAACCTACATATCTTGAGACACACTAAAGGACAATTTAGCATGACCAATCCATCTTAACCTGCGCACCTTTTTGGAGTGTGGGAGGAAACACACGCAGACACGGGGAGAACGTGCAAACTCTACATAGATAGTCACCCAAGGCTGGAATTGAACCCAGGTCCCTGGCTCTGTGAGGCAGTAGTGCTAACCACTGTGCTGCTAGTATCTGTGCTGAGTTCCTGGCTTCCAGAGAAAGTGGCTCAGCCCTTGCCAGCAGTTAATACTTGATTTGAATGGACTTTAATTGTATTTGATGTTACGTTGGTGCAGAGTATATGAGATTCAGCCCTGGTCAGAGTAATTCACTCGTGAACCACCTGCTTTGTTCCTCTTTTATCATTTATCTGGATGGCTTTCCTGCCCTTGTCAGTGGTCAGCCACATAACTTACAAATCTTAGAGAAGATTTAGCAGAATTGTTTTTTAAAAAGTATTTAGACAGCTACATGGGTAAGATGGGTATAGAGGGATATGGGCCAAATGTGGGCAATTGGGACTAGCTTAGTGGTTAACAACTGGGTGGCATGGACAAGTTGGGCCTCTTCCCGTGCTGTAAACCTCAGACTCTATACTGGGGATGAGAAATTTCAGTTATGTGCAGAAATGAGAGAAGCTGGGATTGTTCTCCTTTAGAGCAGAAAGGTTAAGGAGAGACTTGGAGATGTTAAAAATAGAGTAAAAAAAATGGTTTCCATTGGCAGAGGCTCAGTAACCAGAGCACACAGATTTAAGGAAATAAATATTTTAAAAGTTTATAAATTTGTGGGATATAGGCATTGCTGGTTGGGCCAGCATTTATTGCCCTTCCCTATTTCCCTGAAGGCAGTTGAGAATCAACCACATTGCTCTGACTCTGGAGTCACATGTAGGCCAGACCAGGTAAAAATGGCAGATTTCCCTCCCTAAAGGACATTAGTGAGCTGGATGGGTTTTTCTGATGATGGTTTTATGGTCACCAGTAGATTCATAATTCCAGTTTTTTTTATTGAATTCAAATTTTACCATCTGCCGTGGTGGGATTCGAACCCGTGTTCCCAGAATATTAGCTGAGTTTCTGGATTAATGGTCTCACGTTAATACCACTAGCCCATTGCCTCCCCAAAATAAGAAGGTGTATTTTTACTGTGAGCCGTTGTGCATTGCCTGAGAGAGGCAGTGAGAGCTAATTCAGGAGTAATTTTTAAATGGAATTGGATAAGTAGTTGATGAAAGAGGTCCAGGGAGTCAGGCTAATTGGAATTCTCCTTCGAAGAACAAACATTGGCTCAATGGGCCAAATAGTCATTTCTGGGACTATTCTGGCAAGCTGAGAAATGATTGTCAATAATGTGCATGGATCAAGAACACCTCACAAAAGTTATTTTCTTTTTATTTATTAGTGTCAAAGTAGGTTTGCGTGAACACTGCGATGAAGTTACTGTGAAAATCCCCTTGTGGCCACGCCCCGGTGCCTGTTCGGGTACACTGAGGGAGAATTTAGCATGGTCAATGCACCTAACCAGCACATCTTTCAGACTGTGGGAGGAAACCAGAGCACCCGGAGGAAACCCACGCAGACACGGGGAGAATGTGCGTAGTCTGCACAAACAGTGACCCAAGTTAGGAACTTGGGTCCCTGACACTGTGAGGCAGCAGTGCTGACCACCGTGCCACCTGCTTATGACATGGTTTGTTTTTAAAGGAACTTTACTCCATTTCAGAAGCGAGTTTGATGTTTGAATCATTTAACCAAGGAATAGGGAATGTTTTACAAAGTAAATTGTACATTTTTTTTTGCTGATTGAGATACCCATGTTTGTTCTAGGGTGCAGTGTTTTATGGATTATGCTACCCTCCTGAAGGAATATGAGCAAACCTACTCTTCATTGGCACAGTCTTGCCTTAGCCTTACTCCAGCAGTAGCAGTAATGTTGCTGAGACACTTGGAGCCACATGCGGTGTTGACTGTGTGTGTGCCAGGCCCAATATGCTGAAGGATCCCCGTGACAACTATTTAGTAAATATGTCTGTGACTAAACAGGACCAGCTGCCACCACATACAGTTGATGACTGTTCTTTCGCTCATGAGGCCAGGATATAAATAGATTTAACTTCTTGCGCTACACTTTTTATGTCTAAATGTTCTTGTTTGTGCCCTTTGAGACTGCAATTATTAGATGGCATTTGATTAAAGCTTGCTGATAGGCTAATTCAGTAATGACTGCTGAAGAGTTTTGCTCATTGCCTTCACTTAATAACGAGGGAGTTGTTGCCATTTTGTAGCAGGATGGAAACGTGTGTCGTGATGGCACCACTGACAAGTGACGACACTGGGTTAATCAATACAAGGTTTCCAAGAAAGAGGTCAATGCCCCTTTTAGTTCCTGGGGCAGCAGTGTGAGCAGTACTGAGGTGGTTGCTGGACTAGTAATCCAGAGACCAAAGGAGAAAATGCTGGAAAATCTCAGCAGGTCTGGCAGCGTCTGTAAGGAGAGAAAAGAGCTGATATTTCAAGTCCAGGTGTCCAGGAAACCTGCCTTCCTTATCTAGTGTGACTCTAGACCCACAGCAATATGGTTAACCCTCAACTACCCTCAGGAAATCACAATAACTGCTGTCCCTACCAGCGACGCCCACATCCCCTGAATGAATAAAAAAATATACATGGTCTGATCCCATAGCAGCCACAGTGTCTCTCTTTCTTCGTTAGAAGTTGTGATATCAGTGACAAATAAAATGTGACATTTCCTCCCCACAACCCTTGCACCCCCACCCCCCACATTTAGAGGGGTCAGAGCCTTTGCTCTTACTTCTCCTCTCAACTTTACTCATTGGGAAGGGAACAAGACTCGAAATAAAGACACTGCCAGATTGGGAGTGAATATAAGTCAGTGAGAACAGGGGTGATGATTGAATGGAACTTGGTTTGAGTTTGGATCCATTCAGCAGGGTTTTAGATGAGCTCAGGTTTGTGGAGAAGGTGGAGAAGGGGAGGCAGAGTGAAAGAGTGGTCAGCAAATGCTGGACTGTAGCAGAATCATTAAGGTGGAAAACATTAACTCTGTTTTTCTGTCCACAGATGCTGCCAGACCTGAGTTTTTCCAGCATGGTCTGCTTTTATTTCCAATTCCAGCATCTGCAGCATTTTGTTTTTATTTGAGTTTATTGGGATAGTTGCGTCTCGAGATAACATGGAGGAATGATCAGAGGCAGGAGAGGATGTTGGAGATCTTGGTGATGAGACAGATCTGTGGTTGGAATCTCATCTTGTGATCAAACATGATGAGGCTGTAAAGGGGGTGATTCAGTCTCAGGACTTTACATGTGATATTTAAGCTTCTGAGTCAAGAATCATAGATTGAAATGGCACAGCAGGAGGCCCTTTGACCCATCTTCACCATGCTGGCCCTTCAAAAGAACTATCCAATTAGCCTGTTTCCCTGTTCTTTCTCCATTTGAGTTGACTCATATTGTTGGCTGCTCTTTTTAAAGGCAATTTATTTTTTTCATTTGCAAATATGAAAGCTCAGATTGCAGAGTAAATCTACACTATTGGAGGACAGGGGAAAAGATTGGCCATGTATAGCTAAGGATTTACAAGCTGGGAGAGGAAGAAGGAGATCTATTATACAATTTGAATAGTGGAAAAAAACGTCAGTCTCATAGCAACTCAGATAGTCCAGGAACCAACTTTAACTCTCCTCATATTGTGGTCTTCTCTCTGATATTATTGACCACATCCTGTGAATCAACATGAACAATGTCAGGGGAGATCCATTTAGTCCTTTTTTTAGTACATGTATAGCACGGTGATTACTTATTGCACTGATATTGGCAAGTAAATAATGCAAACATCATGCTAATCCCAAATTCTGGGATTAACTCACCATTTTACTGTTGCTATTTTTTTCGAAAACCAGGATTGGATCAGTGTGTGGAAGGAATTACTCTGTGGGTTTGAGAAAGTTGGGACATCATCTTAATAGTAAGTTGGGGACAAGGAGCAATGGGGTAAATTACCCACCCCCCAACCCAGGGGCACTTGTAACATGGAATTCACACATGAGATGGGAGCATCAGAAACTTGATGCAAATCTCCCAGTTTCCATCGTAGGTGGAATTTTGATGATTACAGCACATTAAAAAGGGCACCTGGACCATGCATATGCTCCATGCAGGCCTCCTATTGCCTATTTCCATTTTGCATCATTTTGTATCCCATTAACATCTCCTTCCTTTCCTCATCATCATGTGTTTATTCACATTTCTCTTGAATGTATCTATACTTTTCACCTCAACGACTTCCCATGGTAGCAAGTTCCATTTTCTCTTGATTTCTTCCTTGCATTTAGAATCAAAGAATCCCTACAGTGCAGAAGGAGACCATTCGGCCCATTGATCCTGCATCCATTCTCTGAAAGAGCATCTTATCCAGGCCCACCCCTAACCCCGTAACCCTGCACATTTGTCACGGTCGATCCACCTAACCTACGCATCTTTGGACTGTGGGAGGAAACCAGAGCACCTGGAGGAAGCTCACACAAACATGGAGAGAATAAACTCCACACAGTCACCAAGGTCAGAATTGAACCTGGGTCGCTGGTGCTTTTGAGGCAGCAGTTCTAACCACAGTGCCACTGAGCTGTCCATATTGTAGTGGGTTTGCTGCTATTGTAACTTGGTGCAGAAGATTCAAGCTGTTTGGTAACAATGGTTTTTGCCTCCATGATTATTCTTCTAAACCACCAGGAAATTACAAAGGGCCACAGGTTCAAGGTGAGGGAGGGAAAGCTTAAGGAAGATGTACGGAGGAAGTTTTTCATGCAGAGAGCGGGGATGCCTGGGACGCACTGCCAGAGGAGGTGGTGGAAGCAGGCACATTAGCAACATTTAAGAGACATCTGATGGGTCCGTGAATAGGGAGGGAGTAGAGGGATACAGAACAAGCAAGGGCAGAAGATTTATTTTTTAGTTTACTTAAGGCATCATGATTGACACAGGCTTGGAGGGCTGAAGGGCCTGTTCCCGTGCTGTACTTCTCTTTGTTTTTTTGAAAAGAAAACAGATTGAAGAGTCCCTTGATGAGAGGGCTGAAGACCAATTGAATCTTCAAGCATTTAATGGGGAAAATGGTTGAGAGAAAAGGAGGGGGATTCTTGGATAAGATGCCTTGAGTGTAAGGGGAAGTACAAGGGGGTGCAGTTGAAAGATACAAGTTCTGAGTGAGGGGAGTGGGAGTGGTTGGTTAATTCAGGGATTGTTTGGTTAGTATGGGGAAGGAAAGCGGGTGACGGAGGCAGCTGGATTCGGGTTATGATCCAGTAGCTTGCTGTCAAGGTCCAATCATGCAAAAGGTACATGTAATAGAATGGCAGCACAGGTTGAAAGGGTTGAATGGCCTCATTCTGTTCCTGTAAAAGGTTTAGAGTTACTGCATTGAAGAACAATTGGAAAGAGATGGCAGTGAATGGAGAGACCGTTGTTTGCTTTTTCCCTTGTTTTATTTTGGGAATTCTTCACAGATTAGGAGCTGGAGCTTCAGGACAAGAACTCCTTGATTCTCAGCCTTCTGAAAGATTATGACTTTCTAAAAATACGCAATCTATTAAACTGCAGCAGGGGTGACTTATCAAAAGTGAACTTTTGTTGCTTCTGGGAGATGAAAGTGTTGACTAACTGGGTCACTAACTGCCCTGGGCTGCCTCAAATCACATTGTCTTCATCTTAATTGATTCCTTGGTGATGGCAGACTATTAATGCTGTCCTGTTCTCACCATTCGCTCCCCGGTGTATAATACAGCACATTTATTTCTAGATTTTGTTACTGGCAGTGATTTGTGATGCAAAGAATTGCGTTAATGCACAGCTACATTGGGCAGAGTAGGCTGAAGGGGCTGAGCAGTCTACTCCTTCCCCTATTGCTCATGTTCTTGCCTTCAACTCAATGTTTTCTACCTGGAGATGGCTGTGCATCTTCTCCTCCTGAAGAAAAATCATTTGGGCACTAAGAATAAATCACTTTTATTTTTCCAAAAAAAAATTTGTCAGGAAGTATTGGAAAGGCCGTTAAGAACCATCAAATTAGAGCATGAACATTTGTTTTCTGATTGGCTGTGGGGAAACCAGGGCTTCTCAGTGGACCCAAGGGGAGGCTGGAGGGGGGAGGGGGAGGTGGGCAAAGGAGGGTAGGCTGGTTGGAAGGATGCCATCATGTGATGAGATCTCTAGGATTCCATCCAGTCTGAGTTAGCAACCCACTCTCTGTTATGTGGAGCGTGGCTCATGATTGAGTTCACTCTTCTGTGAATACAAACCCTCACCTGTGTCCGCATCAGAGGGAAAATGTGAGGAGATGCAGAGAGGGAATGAGTTGATACTAAAGTGCTTGGGATGACGTCAACACCAAAAGTTGTACCCCAGGTTAGCAAGGCCAAAAAAAACCAGCCAACTGAGCATGAGGCTTTGTTTCTAGAGGGTTAGAACTGAACATAGGGAAGTTATGCTAAACCTGTTTTGAACCGTGTTTCAAACAGTTTCACCATATTATAAAAAGGATCCAGAGGCAGTGGGGAGAGTGCAGAAAGATTTACAAAGGTGATATTGGAAATGCGTGGGTTTACATATTATTAGAAAAGGGTTGATGGGCTGGGTTCCCTCTCAAGATAAGAAGGCTGAGTGATGACTTAATGGAGATCTTTAAAATTCTGAAAGGTTTTGACAGCGTGCACACAGAGGATGTTTCCTTTTGTGGGGAAAAGAATAACCAGAGGCCGTGAATGTCGGGTAGTCACTAGGGAACTCGGAAGAAACCTCTTCACCTAAAGAGTGATGAGAATGTGAAACTCACTCCCACAGGGAGTGGTTGAAGTAAATACACAAGATGCATTAATGAGCAGCAAGACCAGTAGACATGAGAGAAGGGAACAGAGAGTTATGTCGACTTAAATGAGAAAATTAGAAGCAGTTGCGATTGAAATACAATTGGCAGTGTGGACTAGTTAGGCCTGTTTGTGTGCTGTATAAGTTTGAATTTATTTATTAGTGTCACAGGTAGGCTTATATTAACACTGCAATGAACTTGCTGTGAAAACCCTCTAGTTGCCACACTTTACCCATACCTTATCTCTTGCCCTATCGTACACTGCAATCAGGTTAAATTAAACTTCTGAGCTGCAGTTGTGTGTACATCTGTCTGATTTTTCCATTGACTTTCAAAATGCTGCCTATTTTTTTACCCCAGAAAAGCTGAATTTCACCCCAATCCCTCAATATTAGATAAGAATCTGTTAAACCCTTCTCCCACTCTCCACTCGGAAACAATTCCAACAGGCCTTTTTTTCCCTTTCTAATAGGAAACGAGGAGAAATGTTCACTCTGACTGTATAAGTTGCCCCATGTCCCTGAGCTCTCCTGTGACTGGGTGAGTCACTCTGCCACGCTCATAGTCCCTGGTCTGTGTGGAGCGTGTTATCTGCGTGCTGCAACTGGCCTCTGTACTGCAGGCTAGGGAGATAAAACCAGCCAGGCTTCCAGTTCCTAATGCCGTGCAGTGAATAGAGTATCTCTAGAGACAGTGGGAGAGGACATGAGGCCCAGCTGTGACGGGCTTTGCAGTGATCCGGTTTTGATGTGTGCCATCTTGTGGACAGTAACATGTGGCACTGTACCCCTGATAAGAGTTAGCACCTTCAGGGGAGGGGTGGCATCAGCAAAATTGATCAGGGAAGAAAAGAACACACCTTTGTTTTCCATAGTCTTGGGTTAACTTGAGTTTGGATCTGTCCACTCTCTGTTATTTTTCAATTGTTGATCGATTCAGTTGCTTATTCCTTTTCCCAGTTCATTTAGAGGAATATCTGGCAAGTATGTGAGGGAATCAGATCTGAACTGGTCCCACCCGGGGAACATCCATTAAGCAAGCGATCAGGCACGCAACACTTCATGGCTCAATGAAAACACTGTGTCATCTGCTCAGTGAACACATCAAATTCTTCTGGTGATTTAATGCTGAGTTAATGGAGAAACTAAACCAGTATATTAAATGTCAAACTGCATCATCATGAGGGATCAGTACAGAGGAGCAGTTGTTCTCTGAATCCAGCCTTAAGGGGTGCTGGGGATGAGTACAAAGAACCCTTTGAGTTGGATTGAAGAATTAGTCTGCTAGATAGTGGGGTTGGGTGTTGTTTTCTCTCAATGCAGTAGGGCCTTTGCCATCTAGACTCCACTAAGTCATTTGTTTTTAAAAGCTTTTTTAAAAAAAATCTAATTATGGTTTAAAAAAAAGGCCATTTACATAACCCAGGCCATCTTGTGCTACTCAGTCTGGTGTCTGGTGAATTTGATCACACTCTTGCCTGGTCTGCTGTGTCTTCATAACTTACACTGAGTCTCCATCACCCATCTGTTCACTGACCTACACTGATTCTCACTCCAGTTTCTTCTTTCTTTATCCGTGTTTATTAATCCATCCATGTCCTCATCCCTTCCTACCTCCCTCCTAATCTTCTCCAGTCCTACAACCCTCCAGGATTTCTGCATTCTTCTAGTTTCTTCCACATCTCTGATCTTAATCATTCTGTCATCGGTGTCTGTGTCTTCAGCTGCCTGGACCTAGAGCTTGGGAATGTCCTCACTAAATCCCGCTCTTCCCAAGCTCTCTTTCAAACTTACGACTGTATTAACTTTAACACGGCACATAGACCTTTAGAATATGAGATCCCTGATTAAGACAGTAAAGGCTTGTCCAATCAGGGAACTCTATATTTGCATGTTGATTATTGTTACATGTATTGGGATACAGTGAAAAGTATTGTTTCTTGCGCGCTATACAAAGCATACCGTTCATAGAGAAGGAAAGGAGAGAGTGCAGAATGTAGTGTTACAGTCATAGCTAGGATGTAGAAAAAGATCAACTTAATGGAAGGTTGGTCCATTTAAAAGTCTGACGGTAGCAGGGAAGAAGCTGTTTTTGAGTTGGTTGGTATGTGACCTCAGACTTTCCATCTTTTTCCTTATGGAAGAGAGAATGTCTGGAGTACGTGGGGTCCTTAATTATGCTGGCTGCTTTGCTGAGGCACTGGGAAGTATAAACAGAGCCAATGGATGGGAGCGATTGACTGGGCTTTGTAGTTTCTTGCGGTCTTGGACAGATCAGGAGCCAAACCAGCTTGGGTCACAGTCTGTGTGGAGTTCACATATTCTCCCCATGTGTGTGTGGGTTTCCTCCGGGTGCTCTGGCTTCCTCCCACAATCCAAAGATGTTCAGGTTAGGTGAACTGGCCATGCTAAATTCTCCCTCGGTGTACCCGAACAGGTGCTGGAGTGTGGCGACGAGGGGATTTTTCACAGTGACTTCACTGCAGTGTTAATGTAAGCCTATTTGTGACTAATAAATAAACTCACTTACAAGCTGTGATACACCATAGAAAGCATTCTTTCTGGATGTATGTTGCGTAACATGTAGTGTCAGGGTTGCTGGCACTCTGGGTTTATACTCTGTACGAGGAAGTACCTGTCTGAGTGTTGTTGACTTTGTAAATAAATCAAAATCTGGTAAATGACATTGGCCTTGGAGGAGTTATTTGACCAAATGTTCCTCATACCTTCTTGGGTGCCTGAGCTGCAGAGTTTGGGGCAGGTGTGAAGCGCTTTTGGGGTAATTTCTGACGTTGAAGGAATTAGAATCACAAACTGCTGGGTCATTCTGTAGGTGACTGGCCAGACACTGACAAATATCCAGGTGAAATATCTGCTCCATTTCACAGTTCTGTTTGCAAATGTCTGTGAAGAACAATGTGAAATAACTGGCTTAAAGTTTTAATACATTTGACACTGAAATGTGTTATCTGAAATATGAGGACTGCACACAACACATGATATAATCTGATTAACGCTATGAGGAGTTACAATGTATTAAAAATCTTGCACATCCATATTCTATTATAAATTGCTGTGTCTATCTTAATAATGACAAGTACCCTGTAAATATAGCACACTATATTTACCCTATTTCCCAAATGGTGATGCCTGTAGTACCTGGTTTTGCATCTCTCATCTTCTTAGAATCATAGAATCTCTACAGTGCAGAAGGAGGCCATTCAGCCCATCTGTATCAACGACAATCCCACCCTGGCCTATTCCTTTAATCCCAAATATTTACCCTGCTAATCTCTTGACACTAGAGTCAATTTAGCATGGCCAATCAACTTAACCTACACGTTTAGACTGTGGGAAGAAACTGGAGCAGCCGGACACGGGGAAACTGTGCAAACTTCTCACAGACAGTGACCTGAGGCTGGAATTGAACCCGGGTCCTGGCGCTGTGAGGCAGCAGTGCTAACCACTGCCACCGTGCTGTCCTCTGGGTCTATATTGCAGAGAAGCTCCAAGCCAGGCCTCAGTATAACTGAACTGTAACATTCTTGTATTCCCATCCTATATTCACTTATCTGATCAGCTTCTGTGCCTGTTTGTGACACTTGAATGATTTACATACTTGGACTCCCGAGGTCTCTTCAGATCATTGCTGTTTCCAGCTTTTCTCCATTTAGAAAGTAGCCAACTCCCATCACTCTGAGGTCCAAAGTGGGTAACCTCAATACTGCCTTGAAATAAAAACAGAAGATGCTGGAAAGACTCAGCAGGTCAGGCAGCATCTGTGGAGAGAGAAAAACACAGTTAATGTTTTGAGTCCATATGAGTGATGAGAGTTAAAGTGTAAAGATGCCCGATCACCAGTTTCGTAAACTGTGCAGAGGCTTCCAGCCTCATGACAGCAATCAACTCCCAAGGAGGCTCTGTAATTTCCCCTGCTCCCCGATTGGCTCCCCAGATCATGTGACCCTTACTTTGCAGATTAAAGGGACAATCACCAGATAGAGAGATAGCAATATGATGGATTATCCACATAGAAATTTGTTCTGTCTAATTCACTTCATTGATTTAACATTGCTTTATGATTTTATGCTTCCAACAACACTGTGAACGATGCTGTCTATGTATCATTGACAAATTTGGATTTGTGGCTTCCTATCCCATCATTGTAGTCCCAAGTGGAGGGGAAAGGAGGAGGGGAAGTTGGTCCCCCTGATAGCCATGGTATGGAAATGCCAGCGTTGGACTGGAGTAAGCACAGTAAGAAGTCTCACTCAGGTTAAAGTCCAACAGGTTTATTTGGTAGCACAAGCCACAAGCTTTCTGAGCACTGCCCCTTCATTAGGACCCCCTGATAGCACAATGGGTTAAAATACTGAACCATTGAGATGAGTAAGGCACTAAGGGTAAGCCATTGCTGAGTTAGCTGATCATAGCTCGAGTGGTGTTGGAACATGATGCTCTTTGGAATGAGGAAATTACAAATTCTGGGGAAAGGCAACAAGGGTTGGAGGTGATCCAATGTTTTATTTTTCCATTCTAGGTCAATGTCCAGTGACCTTCAATTAGCCGAGTGTTTACCAATTGACATTTAGTGGGTAGGTTGATTTATGATGCATGTGTTGGTGCAGAGGTGATGGGCTAGTTGGCTGCCTCCAGTGCTGGAACAATTCTACAAAATCAAAAATTCTGGTTCTGTGCTGCCCAATCTTGGGGTTTGAACATTTGCAATGATTATTGAATCATAGAGGGAGATATTGCTGAATCGTTCCATAGATTTCAGGTGTTGGGAGAGAGCAAACGCAATGTCAAGTCTTATTTTCAACATAGCAAGCATGCAAGGAGCGGGAAGTGTGGGTGGGTGCTATGGTGCATTGAACTTTGATCTACAGGCTAAGTGGAATGGGGGCTGGGCAGAGTTGGCCGGTGCAGAGGAACACTGGAGACCAACAGTGAGCAGAGAATCACCTGTCTGAACAAATAACCTTTTTCTTGCATCTTTCTGGCTTTGGAAGAGAATCAGACAGATTTACCATTCTCCTTTTCGGACTGGAATTGCATGTGTTAAATTTATTTTCGATAATTTAGCTGGCTTTTTAATCTGCAGAATGTAAAGTTTGACCTTGATCATTCTAGTCACGTTCGCATCATCAGTTTTGCAATTGGTTTAAAATGAGATCTCACTAAATTTGCGGGCTGCAATTTTTTTGCTTAATTGTTAAAAATGGTGAACTTGTAAACGCTATTTCAGATGATGAGGCCATGCTAGTGAGTCACAATCCAGAGGCAGTGAGAACGATCAGGGTTCATTATACACATCCTTTCACAAATTGAAATAATTATTTTGTTCTAATCTTGTGAATGATGCTAGCCTCTGGGACCAGGATGGAGGCGCAGCTTCAATGACGGTTTATAGAAATCTGCTGAGTTTTCTCTCACTCGAGCTGTGTGGGCGAGTTATTATCTCTGAGGTTGTGGAGTGGAGTGCAGGGCGCAGCATGTCAGAGTTGGCCTTGGAAAGGAGGTTGAAAGCTCTGCTATAGAGTTATTTCAGATTTAAAACGAAAATAAACTGCATCGCTCCATAACTCGGGTGATGGTCCCCTAACTTTATATAGTGGCTCGGGACTTCCCTTTATATCCGCTGAAATACTTTTTGAACTGTGAGAAGGAGGAGGAATTGGCCATATAGTCATTACCTATTGAATAAGATCATTATTGTGTTATCATTCAGAAGAACGCCAGGCAACCAATTTACACACTGCAAGATCTTACTTGGTTAACTTTTAATTTATTTATTAATGTTACAAGTAGGCTTGCATCAACACTGTGAAAATCCCCTAGTCACCACACTCCAGCACCCGTTCGGGTACACTGAGGGAGAATTTAGCGTGGACAACGCACCTAACCAGCACGTCTTTCAGACTGTGGGAGGAAACTGGAGCGATGCCCTTCTGTACTCTTCACTGAACCGGGGTTGATCCCCCATCCTGGTGGTAATGGTAGAGTAGGGGGACAGGCCGGGCCATGAGGCTACAGATTGTGATTGAGTACAATTCTGCTGTTGCTGATGGCCCACAGCGCCTCACGGATGCCCAGTCTGGAGTTGCTAGATCTGGTTGAAGCCTGTTTTATTTAGCACTGTGATACTGTCACATGACATGATGGATGGGATCCACGGTGTGAAGTTGGGACTTTGTCTCACTCCAACTGATACCATCATGGATGTGTGCATCAGCGGCTGGCAGGTTGGTGAGGATGAAGTCAAGTCTGTTTTTCCCTCTTGACAAGGAATGTTCCTATTGGAGGAAAGTGTTGTGTTGTTGCCACAGTCGAACTGCTGTCCTCTGTGGGACTCCCCGTCAGAGGACATGATGAGTCAGTATTGTCAACTCGAAGAAGTCATTTTTTTGCCTACCCGGAATATCTCAACAAATTTGAGCTTCTGGAAGAGCATTTGAAAATTATCAATATTGTGGCTCAAGGAAAATTAACTTTTTAATGCACAAAACCTAGGCTAACTTCATCCATATAATGACAGAACAGCTCAGAAACCAATTCACTAATGAAGAACATAAGAACTAGGAGCAGGAGTAGGCCATCTGGCCCTTTGAGTCTGCTCCACAATTCAATAAGATCATGGCTGATCTTTTCCAGGACTCAGCTCACCATAACCCTCAGTTCCTTCGCTGTTCAAAAATTTATCTATTTTTGCCTTAAAAACATTCAATGAGGTGGCCTCAACTGCTTTACAAGGCAGGGAATTCCACAGATTCACAACTCGTTAAGTGAAGAAGCTCCTCTTCAACTCAGTCCTAAATCTGCTCCCCCTTATTTTGAGGCTATGTCCTCTAGTTCTAGTTTTACCTGCCAGTAGAAACAGCCTCCCTGTTCCTATCTTATCTATTCCCTTCATAATTTTATATGTTTCTATAAGATTTTCCCCCCCCTAAATTCCAATGAGTATAAG
This sequence comes from Carcharhinus amblyrhynchos, assembly GCF_965287045.1. Taxonomy (NCBI): domain Eukaryota; kingdom Metazoa; phylum Chordata; class Chondrichthyes; order Carcharhiniformes; family Carcharhinidae; genus Carcharhinus; species Carcharhinus amblyrhynchos. The sequence goes on along the minus strand of NC_137352.1, from coordinate 4,643,188 downwards.
TAAAAGATTCTCAATACTATTCCATAATAGTTGATTCAACATCAGATGTGAGTCATGTTGAGCCAATTAGCATTCATTTTGTCCAGGTGCAATCTCACACTTGAGTGTCTGGAGACAACTGTTTTGGAAATCATTGCAAATTTATGCTTCGATGTTAAAGATTATTATGGCCAGAGCTTCAATAATGCCACAATTATGGCAGGAAAATATCCAGGTCTATAAGCAAGACTGTATTATTCATCCCATGTTCCAGTCACTCCTTAAATTTAGCCTGCAACACTACAGCTGAATCCTGTGAGAGAGCCATACATTTTTTTTTTGACTTTGCTCAAATCTTGTATGCCTTCTTTTGGTTTTTGCGCAGTGGTCAAAAATGTTGCAATCACGCTCGGGAGCGAGCACATTGAAAACATTTGATGGTCAAAAGAATTCGTGACACCAGGTGATCTGCTCGTGCAGATGCTATTTTGGTTTGGAACTGAACTTTACTGATATAAGAAAACCTTATTAGGCATAGTTGTATCAAATTCAGAGAAACCACGTGTGAAAACTGAAGCAAAATCCCTAGCAGAGAAGTTTGAAAAGTATGGTATTGCTGTTTTTACTGCTTTGCGGAACTGTTTACTTTAAAGAATTCGTGCAATCGATAAGTATGTGCAAAATATTGATACAACTTTATTGAATGCGGCACAATTGTTAGCCTCAGTTAACAATTCGAAAGCAGAATATTAACAAAAATACAGGTCTGTCTGATAATGAGAAGCATCAAGTTATGTTTTGATGAAACAAAAATGAAATCATCTTTAAATGGAAGGAGAAGATCATCGTTGAGACTGTCAATGTTATTTGTGATACAATAATCATGCAATTACAGAGTAGAAGTAAATCTCTGAAGAAAATTGTTGATTTATTTTGCATGCTTTTTGACAGATGTTTGGATGAGAATCTAAAAGCCTCTTCAGTAAGAAATTAAGTGAATTCTACTGGGAGGATACAGGCACAAAATCTTTTTGAAGATGAAATGAAACAATTCATTCATTCATTTGATAATGATGAGTTCTGAGCTTTGAGATCACCAGCTGATTTCTGTAGATTTCTATGCGATGATTTCCAGGCAACTTTTCCAAATGCGTGGAAACCATTCTGAAAGTATTTTTAACAACGCCTGTCACAAATGCTTCCTTTCCTGTATTGAAAAGAGTGAAAAATTATTAGTGAAGTGCAATGATTCAGGAACATTTGACAAGTTCAGCAATATTGATGATCGAAAGTACGTCTTTACAGGATTTAACTCACGATGATGTAATTTTGTGGAGGTGATGGGTGGAAATAAAGCTGTCTAAATTACCATGCCAACAAGGAATGAAGCAAAAAAATCTTTAAAATCGATCTCTCTTCCATATTCTCTTGTTTAAATTCTGTTTTTCAATATGGACCATTGCTGCTCTGATAGAACAGTCGCAATTGGTCACTTGCTGGTTGTTCTAACCACCATCGCCGTCCAGTCTGACCTCCAGGAAATCCCCAGGATAAATAACAGAATGCTGATGGATAAAGCCACTGATACTTGGACGCAGCGGACATGCTACTTGATTGGAGTATTTGTCCTGCGCTGGATTGGCTCGCTCTGTCCTGAACTGATCTCATTGACTGATTTTTCCTTCTCATCGCTCATTGGCAGCCTCCAAACTCACAAGTGGCAATAATGACCATTTTTAACATCTTTCTGCCAACAGCCAGGCCCGGATTCCAATTCTGCAATTAGTGGTCTTTTCATAAGTTAAAAAGCACGGATCAACTTGTGTATTTCTGTACGTACGTCTTCAGCATTCTGTGGAGTGAGGATGGCTGGAGTCGGTGGGGGGGGGGAGGTTAGGATGGGCAGGTCTGGGAGGGCTGGGGTGTCACATCATGAGGACAGCAGGGTGTGATGTCACTGGCAGCTGGGGAGTTAAGTAATGGGGGAGGGCTCCAGGATGGTGAATTGGGGCCTCCTCCAAATGTGAGTCAACTACGGAGATGGAGGATCCTTCAGAGGGAGGCCTTGGGTTTCCTTTTAAGTAAGAGGCAGGCTTCAGGAAACCACCTCCATGTAGTCGTTTCTCAAGTCAGATTGCCAAAGCGTAGCAGTGTGAGCAACTGGAGAAATCAGCAGAGAATCCGCCCTTGAGGAACTTCTGTGATGTTGACAGGGTTCTGGTCGGGAAGTTGCCCTCCTTCCCCCCCCCCCCCTCCTCATTAAACAGTATCTGACCCACTGGTGGAAAGCAAGAGATAAAAACACCAGTGATTTTTCTGGAATCTCTTTGAGGCCAAATAGCTGCTGGGGCGGGAGGTGGGGGGGGGGGGGGGGGGGGGGGGGCGCGGGGGGGGAGCTGTGTGTGCGAAATGGTGATTTAGTGGGGAAGTGGGTATTGTCACGTGGCACAAATCTATCTGTGACTCGAGCAATGGTGGGAGGTTAGTGGGGAAATGGGTGTTGTCGTGTGATACAGAGCTCTCTGTGATTCAGACAGTGGGCTCATTTCTGGGGTGGGAGGGGTTGGTTTAGTGAGGAAATAGGTATTATTGTGTGGTACAGGGCTACCTGCAATTTGGACAGTGGGTTCATTGCTGGTCAAAGGTTATGAGTTTTGAGATCCATTCCAGAAAGTTGAGTAAAATTTGAAATGATGCTTCCACTGCATGTACTGAGGGTGTGCTGCCTGCCAGCAGTGCTGGCTTTCAGGCGAGATATTAAATTGAGGCCCTTTCTTCCCTTGGGGATGGTGTTATTTTGAAGAGGAGCTTTCACTGGTATTCTGGCTGTTTACTGATGTCTCTAACACAGATGCTCTGGTTATTGTCACATTGCTGTTGGTGAGATTTTGCCATGCACTCATTGGATGTTTTTCCTACGTTACTAGAGAGACCACATTTCAAAAGTGCATTTGACGGGAGAGGACTCTCAGACCTCCTGTGGTTGTGAAAAGCGCTATATAAATACAAGTGCTTGGTATACACAGCAGAGATCTCTGGCTGAATTAACAATAATTGAGGAAGTACATTTGACTGTATTCAAAGAGGGTAAATCACTGAGGTTCCTGCCAGATAATGACACAATTATTCCAGGTTTTCCTTGTGCTGGAATAGCTGGTTGGGATTGAGCAGTTGTGTCCGTGTGGATTTGGCAGAAGGTTAGCGCTGGTAAAACTAGGTACTAACAAACCGTACCTTCAAAAAAAAAACCACAGGTGCTTTTGAGAATGGAAATGGGCGAGAGTCATCTCCTCGTGTCTGAAACTGATTTCATTAAAACAGAGAAAATGAATGGTAACTAACCACCATGTATCTGAATGTTAGTCATTCTCCAATAGATGAAAGGGTGTCACTAACCATCTCACATGCATCCTCAAACATTCAGAACTTTAACCAAATTCACCCCACCCCACCTTCTTAACCAGGTCACGGTGCACGCCGCACAGCTCTTGTTCTGAGGGTCAGTCTGAGAGTATGTGGCTGCTTGTCCATGCTCATGGAACATTTGGTATGTGTGATGACTTCAACCAGGCTAATGAGATTGGCTCGCGACAGTATCAACTGCGTGATGAGTCTTAATTGATGGTTAAATCAGGGAGCTCATACTCTTTATTTAAAACAGGTCTGTCAGACTCCCAGCCTGCATTCGGCGGGGAGCAACTGGAGAGCTGGCTGTGTACAAATGTATCGTGTAAATAAAGTAACTTTGGTGTCGGAACTTGCGACTCTGTGAAGTTATTACAGTATTCCACACCCGTGCGTTTTAAAGAACAGAACTATTGTTTGAGAAACAATGCCTGGTGCAATATATTTTTGAACCGGCGCTGTGTGGCAACGTGACAGACTGTGTGTCATAACAGCGATTAATATCGGAATGCTCTGCACCAGTCTGCCAGGCGTGATCCCAATCATCCCCACGCTCGTTTGGAGAGCGGTGAATTGCAGACCGGTACCGGGAGGCAGCGTCTAAACGCGCTGGTAATCCCGAATGCAGAGAGCTGGGCAGCCATTGTGTAAAGGCTCCCCAATCTCACGGTGCACTGGGAGACCCCCTCCCCTGCTATTGGTAGCATGTTCTCCCCACCCCCTCCACAATATGGGTCACCATCGTTGGGGCTTTCCTGATGGGTCCCCTATGACACGGGTCCCCCACCCCCGTTCCCTATGACACAACCCCCGTTTGGCACTGGGCGGAGGTCCGATTTTTGAGGCTGGCACACTGTTTTCAGGATTGGTGCGATCTGGATAACGAGGTTGGAAAATCGCCCCCATGGGTCTTTGCTAGTAAACAATTGCTGACAGCTTTACAAGCGGGCATAGGGTAGGAACAGGATGGGAAAAGCCTTTCAATCCAGGAGGAATTGTTAAAGAGAACACCTTGACTCCTTTTGAGGAGATAATGAAAGGATCTCTTGCCTGTGGTAAGGAATCCATTGTGGGCGAAAGATTTGATGATGCGGTGGAAGATATGGAGAAAGTGGGGCCTGTTTTCTAAGCAATTGAATTTATGATTTGAATTTCTTGGGGTTTGGAGAACTGGATTTTGAGATGAACGGGATGTGTTGGTTTCCGTGGTGGTGGTCCATGACGAGCCGTAGTGTATTTTTTGTGAATTGCTCAGAGTGTTTGTAGTTTTTTTTTTGAATGGTATGTCAGCTTAGGGTGGATTTTGACCAGAAAATGAGAGGGCAGAGGTGGAGACCAAAGGTTCTGGGAGACCCAGCATGGATTCCACAGAATTCAAAACGGATAAATTAGTGAATCATTCCTCTGGCTGATTTGAGAACCTAGACCCCATCATTCCAACTCCCAGGAGATTGTTCAGAAACTCCATAGAATAGAATCCTTACTGTGCAGAAGGAAGCCATTCAGCCCATCGAGTCTACGCTGACAACAATCCCACCCAGGTCCTGTCCACGCAACTCCACGCATTTACTCCACTAATCCCTCTAACCTACACGCCCCAGGACATTTGGGCAATTTAGCATGGCCAATCAACCTAACCAGCGCAACTTTTGGAGTGTGAGAGGAAACCGGAGCACCTGGAGGAAACCCACACAGACATGGGGAGAATGTGCAAACTCCACATGGACAGTGACCTGAGGCCAGAATCGAACCAGGATCCCTGACGCAGGGAGGCAGCAGTGCTAATCACTGTGCCCACCCATACAATTTTCATTTGAAATGGTGTGACAGACAGGTCTACAGAATCTATTATGGGTCAATTCTCCTCAGTAAGAATCAGGGTTTTCGTTTTTTATTGTCAATAAATGCATGAAATGATCTTTTCTTTCTCCTGAGATCTGATGTGATCCACCTTTCAAAGCTCTGATTCACTTCACTGCTAATTCAATCATCAAAGCCCCTCATTCCACTAATTCAGACATTAGAAATCTTCAATCCCAGGTCAACTCAATGTCCACTTTTTTCCCAGTTCATTAAGGTCACGTGAGAGTCTCTGGTTGATAATGAATTTGTTTTAAAATGGTCTTTCTAACAGTAATTTGATAATGTGTGGAGTTGAAAAGTTACACCACGGGGACAACTATCCATGCTGGTATGCCTATATTGAGAATATTGGCCCGTTTACAGAGAGGGTGATGTAAATAAGATCCCCATTTGCATGTTGCCTGCTAAATAGTTGAAAGAGAACCTTATGAACAGGAAATGTCAACCAATCTGTCAGCAGTGTGAAACAGCGAGCCAACACCATGTCAAATTAAATACCCTTTTATGACCTTAAGAGCAACACAAAATGACTTCCAACCAATGAAGTATCTTTTTTGATGTGTAGTCACTGATGAGGAAATGTAGCAGCCAACTTATGCACAATAAGCTGCCACACACAGCGTTACAACGATGATTAGATAAACTCCTCCAATTCTGACATTTCGACTAACCCCGATTTTCATCACTTCAACATGGTGCCTTCAGTTCCCTAAGCTCTAACTCAAAAACTCCCTCCCTAAGTCCATGTAGTATGTCCTCTCTCTCTCTCCCTCTTTCAAATCCTGTTCTAATATCTCTCTTATGTGGTTAGGGTGTCACATGTCGTCTGATAATTCTTCTATAAAATGCCTTGGGATGTTTTACTGTGTTAAGGGATTTTGTAAATAAATTCTTTCATGGGATGTGGGTATTATTAATGAAGCCAGCATTGGTGATAGATATATTCCTCATAAAAAATAAGGGATATGGGGAACAGGTAGGAAGGTGGATTTGAGACTAGGGAGAGATTAGCCATGGTCTGATTGTATGGCGGAACAGGCTCAGGGGACTAAATTTGCCGACTTCTGCTCCTAATTCCTATGTTCCAATGTTGTTGCTCATGCGTAATTGACCTCGAGGGGATTGCTAAGCCATGCTGTGGGTCTGGAGTCACGTGTGGATTATATTGAAAGTGGGATAAATGAACCAGATAGGTTTTTAACAACCGTTGCTGATAGCAGCTGGTGGTGACCATCACAACTATGTGCTGTGTTCCTGGATAACTAGCCCAGTGACATTGCCACTATTCCATCATCTCCCTTAAAGGCAAAAGAAACAGAGCCACACTTGATCTTTGCTAACAGATGCCGTCTGACCTCTGAGTGCAAACAGGAATTCACATTTTGCAACACCCGTTCTCCCCCCTGGCGTGGATTTTTTAGTCTTTCCAATAAAGTTGGCACTTCTGACTGGAAGTTGAAATGCTGCCCACACATTGCGGCTAGTGTGAATCCTCCTGTGTTGAACAGCACATTGGTTGTTCTGAGTCTGTTTCTCGACTGTTTTCTTTGTCTTTAAGTCTGTGATTGCCACAGGAGTCGTATCAGCTCTTGCTGTATGCCTGATGCAGATTCTAAAGCCATTTCCTGAGGGTCTGGTAGCTAGCTTTCTCTTTGTGCTGTTTTACTGTTTTAATGTTGAGTTTTGAAATGGATTTGCGTGGGCTGAATCGGAGGAAGCTGTGTGTTTGTGATACTATAGTAGCCCCTGTGTTTGACCAGTATTGTGTGGGTGGTATTTAAGAATTTGATCACAATCTCCATGGCATCTCCTGTCTAAAGCAATTCTTTTTGAAATGAAAGAGCAAATACCCAAACTTATTTTTGTTTATGTGAAGTTGTGGTCTGTTGAACTTGGTCTCATCTGTTCACCACCTGAAGCCTATCCGCATGGGAACATTAAAGTTTACTGAGAAGAACCGCGGCTTCCAGTGCTTTCCTGATATTCTGCTGATTGTGGGAAGGACGTTTGGCCTTTATAGCGAGGGGGATAGAATATAAAAGCAGGGAGGTCTTGCTGCAACTGTACAGGGCACTGGTGAGGCTGCAACTGGAGTACTGTGTGCAGTTTCAGTCGCATTTGCAAAAGGATACATTGGCCTTGGAGGGAGTGCAGAGGAGGTTCACTAGGCTGATACCGGAGATGAGGGGGTTGGACTATGAGGAGAGATTGAATAGACTGGGTCTGTACTCGTTAAGAGTTTAGAAGGCTGAGGGGGGATCCTATAGCAACAAGATAATGAAGGGGCTAGATAGGGTAGAGGTACAGAGATTCTTTCTGCTTAGAAAGGAAAACAGAACCAGAGGGCACAGCTTTAAAACAAGGAGGGGGTGCAGTTTAGATCAGAGTTGAGGAGGAACTTTTTCTCTCGGATGGTGGTGAATCTCTGGAATTCTCTGCCCATTGAAGTGGTGGAGGCTACCTCATTTAAGTCACGGGTAGATAGATTTCTGATAGACAAGGGAATTAAGGGTTATGGAGAGAAAGCAGGAAAGTGGAACTGAGCCACGACAGATGAGCCATGATCTTATTGAATGGCAGGGCAGGCTCGAAGGGCTAGATGGCCTGCTCCTGCTCCTATTTCTTATGTTCTTATGTTCGTTATAGTTCAGTTGCTCTTTTTTTCTCTGCAATCCCACAATGTAAGTTGATGACACTCACCTCCATTGGCCTACAAGAAACCTACCCAATGCAGTAAGTGGCAGAACTCTTAAGAGTATTGATCGGCAGAGGGATCTGGGTGTACAGGTACACAGATCACTGAAACTGGCAACGCAGGTGGAGAAGGTAGATAAGAAGGCATACGGCATGCTTGCCTTCATTGGCTGGGGCATTGAGTTTAAAAATTAGCAAGTCATGTTGCAGCTTTATAGAACCTTAGGCCACACTTGGAATATAGTGTTCAATTCTGGTCGCCACACTACCAGAAGGATGTGGCGGCTTTGGGGAGGGCACAGAAAAGATTTACCAGGATGTTGCCTGATATGGAGGGCATTAGCTATGAGGAAAGGTTGCAGAAAATTGGTTTGTTCTCACTGGAACGACAGAGATTGAGAGGCGACCTGATAGAAGTCTACAAGATTATGAGAGGCGTGGACAGAGCGGATAGTCAGAAGCTTTTTCCCAGGATGGAAGAATCAGTTACGAGTGGGAATAGATTTAAGGTGTGAGGGGCAAGATTTAAAGTAGATATGAGGCAGGTTATTTTACACAGAGGGTGGTGGGTGCTTGGAACTCACTGCTGGGGGAGGTACTGGGAGTGGATACAGTAATGACTTTTAAAGGGCATCTGGACAAATACATGAATAGATGGGAATAGAGGGATATGGTCCTTGGAAGAGTAGGGGGTTTAAGTTCAGACAGGCAACATGGTCAGTGCAAGCTCGGAGGCTGACGGGCCTGTTCCTGTGCTGTAATTTTCTTCATTCTTCGTAATCCTGCCAATTCCAATTTATTGTGCTTTGTGTACCTATTCTCTGCTTCTGCATCTTGGTGCTTGCCTCTATTGGCCCCTCAGTCTGAACTGCAATGCATTCAAAATCCTAATCCCTGTTTACACATACCATTTGAAGCCTTTCCCCATCCCATTTCATAGAATCCCTACAGCGTAGAAGGAAGCCACTCAAGTCTTCAGTGATAGAGCCTCCTACCCAGGCCCTTTCCCCGTAATTCCATGCATTTATCCCACTTATCATTGAATCTACACATCTTTGGACTGTGGGAGGAAACCAGAGCACCCAGAGGAAACCTATGCAGATACAGGGAGAATGTGCAAACACCACACACAAACAGTCATCCAAGACTGGAATTGAACCTGGGTCTCTGGTGCTGTGAGGCAGCAGTGCTAACCACTATGCAACTCCCCTTGTTTACTTAAATTATGTTATGGGATCATTTGTGTCCAGTGTCTCAGACAGTACAGCATTCCCTCAGTGCTGCACTCTATCATCCTGGATTCATTATGTATTCCAGTATCAGCTCTGCTGCCCATTTGTGGTGTCTTCCAAGAAGATAAAAGCATAAGGAATATTGAGCCTGCTCCAACGTTCAATAAAATCATCCTCATCTTTCTCCTCAACTCCTTAGCAACTGCAGCTTTTGTGATGACTTCAGTCAAGTTATCTCAAGATTCGATCTTCTTTAAATCTCACTTGTCCCTTCAACTTTTTTTTTTAAAGCTTGCCTTATCCGACTCCGGAAGGTTCTGGCGTGGATTTTATAAATAGTGTGAGAGGGATTGGGTTTAGCTGTAATTTTATGCCCGCAGAAACTGCCACTGTGTGAGGCACTGAAGGGGCAGTTAGTTCAGAGGGAGGTGAAAGGGGGAAGGATGTTGAAACGATATCATTTGTAGTATTTATACCTCTTTTTAAAATTAGTGTTAGCTGTTTCCATTCGCAAACCACAATATGGTGGATAGAACAACCTTTGAGTTTGGTTGTGTTTGACTAACTTGAGGTGCGACATTTCAGCGTATGTGTCTGCACGCTCTCTGTAGATTGCGGAGTTAAAATAAACTCTGGTGTTTCTCCATTTACAGAAACAATGTTTGTAAAACGTAGCTGAAATTCTTTTTCTGGAAATATTTAGGAACAAGTCCTGACTCCTGGCTCCCTTCTCACCTGATGATAAGAGCAGAGGGAGAGGGGTGAATGCTAACACCGGTGTGGTTTTTGCTGTTGTTTCCTGCCACCTTGTCTGACCACGGTGGGTCAGGACAGTGTGTCCCGCTTCACACTGTAATGCGTCAGGCACGCAGGCAGTTGACCAGGAAACTCCTTGAGGTGGTTTGATCGCCACTGCAGCAACGCAGTTCAGTGCTCAATTTAGAAATTCAACAGAATCTCCCTTCCTTCTTACTCTCTGTAAGTGTGATCACTGCAACCAAATAAACAACAGGGACTTAAAGAAGCCGCACTTCTAAATTTTTAAAAATTAATCTTCAAACTCCACCCTGCCCCCCCTCCCCCCACCACCTTTTGAAGTACAAAGAAAATTACAGCACAGGAAGAGGCCCTTCGGCCCCTCCTAGCCTGCACTGACCGTGCTGCCCGATTGAGCTAAAACCCCCTACCCTTCCGGGGACCATATCCCTCTATTCCCATCCTATTCCTGTATTTGTCAAGATGCCCCTTTAAAAGTCACTATTGTATCCGCCTCTACGACCTCTCCCAGCAGTGAGTTCCAGGCACCCACCACCCTCTGTGTGGAGAGGAGGGGTGGGGAAAGAAACTTGCTTCACACATCTCGTTTAAACCTTGCCCCTCGCACCTTAAACCTGTGCCCCCCCTAGTAATTGACTCTTCCACCCTGGGAAAAAGCTTCTGACGATCCACTCTGTCCGTGCCTCTCATGATCTTGTTGACTTCTATCAGGTCTCCCCTCAACCTCCGTCGTTCCAGTAACGTTTGATGTTGCAATCGGTTGTTGTTGTGTGTGACCTGTTTGTTTGCACGGACTGTACCTTTTATCATTTTTTTTTCATGTGGTCGCACAACCATGGTACCTTAAGGAAACGACTTGTAAGCAACGTGTGTTTGCTGAGCTTGCAGGGCCCCTGGGTGTAACTTAGGCACCTCAGCTTAGGACGGCATGGTGGCACAGTGGTTAGCAATGCTGCCTCACAGCGCCAGGGTCCTGGGCTCAATTCCGGCCTTGGGGGACTGCCTGGGTGGAGTTTGCACCTTCTCCCCGTGTCTGCGTGGGTTTCCTCCGGGTGCTCCGGTTTCCTCCCACAGTCGGAAGATGTACAGGTTAGGTGGATTGGTCATGCTAAATTGCCCCTTAGTGTCCCAGGATGAGCAGGTTAAGAGAATTAGTGGGGTAAATACGAGGGGTTATGTGGGGTTGGGCCTGGCTGGGATGCTTTGTCAGAGAGTCTGTGGGCTGAATGGCCTCCCGCGCTGTAGAGGTTCTATGATCAATTGCGCACAGCAAGATCCCACAAACACATTGTGATAATGGGCAGTTATCCATGATGTTGGCTGGAAAATCGGCAACAATTTTCTGTACTGCCACATCTTTTCCCCTCGAGTTGTGTTGTCTCAGCGGTCTGGAGGTTTGTGTAGATGAAAATAAAATGGTTGTTGTTAGCACTCTCGTGGGGCAACACGGTGGCACAGTGGTTAGTTTATTTATTAGTGTCGCAATTAGGCTTCTATTAACACTGCAACAAAGTTACTGTGAAAATCCCCTAGTCACCACACACCGGCACCAGTTCAGACACACTGAGGGAGAATTTAGCACGATGTCTTTCGGACTGTGAGAGGAAACCAGAGCATCCTGAGGAAATCCAGCAGACGTGGGGAGAATGTACAGACTCCACACAGACAGTAACCCTAGCCGGGAATCGAACACGGGTCCCTGGCACTGTGAGGCAGCAGTGCTAACAAATGTGCCACCGCACAGCTGCCTCACAGAGCCAGGGACCCTGGTTCGATTCCAGCCTCGGCTGACTGTCTGTGTGGAGTTTGCACTTTCTCCCCGTGTCTGCGTGAGTTTCGTCCGGATGCTCCAGTTTCTTCCCACAGTCTGAAAGACGAGCTGGGGTTAGGTGGAATGGCCGTGCTAAATTCTCCCTCAGTGTACCCGAACTGGCACCGGAGTGTGGCGACTAGGGGATTTTCACAGTAACTTCACTGCGGTGTTAATATAAGCCTGCTTGTGACACTAATAAATAAACTTTAAAAGCAGTCTAAAGATGTGCAGGTTAGGGGCATTGGCCATGCTAAATTGCCCCAGGTACAGCCGTAACCAGGTGCAGTTTCCACGCTCACTTCTCTCAGCCCTCTCTCTACGCTGCCCCTATCATGTAACTCTCAGACTGTGGGCTGGACTGTTCCCCATCCCACATTCACCTTTACTAAAGCAAACAGCTCTATATCACACCCAGGAAACCAGAGACAGCTTTCCCATTCCTCTTGCTCTGTCCCACAGGGTCAGTTTTCAGCATTTTTTTAAAACATTTTTTTAAAAATCCAGTTCTTCCCTGAAGACACTGAATCTTTGCTCAGATTTTGAAGCTGGAAACTCAAATTTATATAATACAAAGTTGGGAGACTTGAGGGAGGGGCTTTGAGGTGAGAGTTGGAGGACTGGAAGGAGAGGCTCAGGGAGAGTTGGGGGAGTTTGAAGGGAGGGGCTTTGAGGTGAGAGTTGGAGGACTGGGGGGAGGGTTTCGAAGGGCCAGAAGACCTTTTACACATCCTGAACTTTTTTTCCGTTGCATTGCTGTCGAACGGAAGACACGATGGGTTCGCGATGTTGTGGGTTGTTTAATCTGGAGGTGTGGCTCCCATTTTAGCAACTGGAACTAAGGGGTTGGAGTTGAGTTGCTTTGAGATGAAGACTTTGGTGACAAAGAGAGGGAGGGTGGAGATGGAAATACATTGAAACAACAGAATCATGTTTCAAATGTGGGCTAATTTCAGAGACATTTGTAAATTTCATTTATTTCCACGTGACCAGGCAGTAAATTGTGTTGAGCTCTTGTGAATTTCTTTGGCTGTCACATTTCCTAATTTCTAACAGGGACTACACCTTTTAAGAGAAACTTTGTCTATGAAATATTTTGAGATATTGTGAGAGTGTGAATCATAGGATCCCTACTGTGCAGAAGAGGCCATTCAGCCCATTGAGTCTGCACTGACTCCCCGAGAGTATCTTATACAGGCCTTCTTCCCCCGCCTTATCCCTGTAATCCCACACATTTACCATGGCTAATCTGCCTAACCTACACCCCTTTTGGACACTAAGGGGCAATTTAGCATGGCCAATGCCCCTAACCTGCACATCTTTGGACTGTTTTTAAAGCTTATTTACTAGTGTCACAAGCAGGCTTATATTAACACTGCAGTGAAGTTACTGTGAAAATCCCCTAGTCGCCACACTCCGGTGCCAGTTCGGGTACACTGAGGGAGAATTTAGCACGGCCATTCCACCTAACCCCAGCTCGTCTTTCAGACTGTGGGAAGAAACTGGAGCATCCGGACGAAACTCACGCAGACACGGGGAGAAAGTGCAAACTCCACACAGACAGTCAGCCGAGGCCGGAATCGAACCAGGGTCCCTGGCTCTGTGAGGCAGCTGTGCGGTGGCACATTTGTTAGCACTGCTGCCTCACAGTGCCAGGGACCCGTGTTCGATTCCCGGCTAGGGTTACTGTCTGTGTGGAGTCTGTACATTCTCCCCACGTCTGCTGGATTTCCTCAGGATGCTCTGGTTTCCTCTCACAGTCCGAAAGACATCGTGCTAAATTCTCCCTCAGTGTGTCTGAATTGGCGCTGGTGTGTGGTGACTAGGGGATTTTCACAGTAACTTTGCAGTGTTAATGTAAGCCTAATTGCGACACTAATAAATAAACTAACCACTGTGCCACCGTGTTGCCCCACATGCGAGTGGTGCGAGAGAATTGAAGATTCTTTCTTTTCCTGCATTTTAAATGCTTCTATTTTCTTTTGGAGCATGTATCAGGATTTATGTTCACAAGACAATTGCATAAATTGATTGGGTAGTTTCTATTTAAATAACATCGTAATGTCACAGCATGATCTGAATAATTGTCTTGTTTGTAAGGGCCACAATTTATTGAAACTTCCTTGTTAGCCTATTTGCAGTCTTTATCTGTAATTTTTTCAAACATCCTTCCTCACATGCTAGTGGTTTTGTGTTCAGATTAGTAATCCTGAGCCTGCATACCCTAATAACATGGAAAATTGGAGTTCAAATCCCATCATGGCTAATGTAAAATTTGATTTCAGTTTTAAAAAAAATCTGGAAATATAAAATAGAAAATTGGCATTGGTAAATTTGATCTTTTGGGATTGATTTGTTTTTTAAAAAAAAAACTCCCAACCAGTTCATTTTTCAGGGATGATCCTGATCTATAGATTGGAGAGGTTCAGACTGCTCTCCTTGGAGGGGAGAAGGCTAAGAGGAGATTTGATAGAAAAGCTCAAAACCATGAGGGGGCTGGACAGGGAGAGGGAAACTGTTCCCACTCGGAAAAGGATCAAGAATGAGAGGGCACAGATTGAAAATGATTCACAAAAGGAGCAAATGTGATGTGAGAAACTTATCCACCCAGCGGGTGGTTGGGGTCTGGAGTGCTCTGCCTGGATATATAGTGGGGGCAGGTTCAATCGAGGCATTCATGAGCGCGTTAGATGATTGTTTCTATTCGAGGAATGTGCAGGGGGACAGGGACAAGGCCTGATGTCCATTGGAAAAGCCAGTACAGATATGATGAGCCAAATGGCCTCCTTCTGCAGCTTAAAGATTGTGTGAAATGCAATATTATTAGTAATATACCAAGATGTAACTCCAATTCTGCATCGACACGTTATCAGTCTGCTGAAGTGGCCTGGCAAATGAGGCATTTTCTTCTTCTTGCAATGTGGTTGACTCTTAAAATGTCTTCTGGAATGGCCGAGCAAGCCATTCAGTTCAAGGTCAATTAGGGATGGACAGTAAACGCTGGCTACATCTCATACACGAATAAAAATGAATCTTATAGCAATACAAGTCTAAGTTCAAGTTGGAGAGCCAGGTCACGGCATTGTGTGATGTGTGGTGGGTTCCTTGAATCCTGTAGATCACGTTCCTTCACAAAGTGGTAACAATCTGATCCAGGTGATTAGTTACATGCTGGACTGTCCTTGAAATTCCATTTGTGAGGAGTGTGATGTCCCTGCATGAAGACTGCGGAGCGTCGCGCATTGGGGGCCAGATGACCACCAGACTGATCGTCCGCTGTATTTTTTTAATGTTATCACTTTGACATACACAGCAACGTCACACAATTGCATCAAACCAACTACCAATGGTTCGTAAAGGCCCAATACAACATTCTAAGGGAAACTACAGATGAACAGTAAGTGTTTATCTTGCTAGCAATGCCCACATCTGGAGGATGACGTTTTATTACCGGCACACACTGTTTTACGATGGCTTTGCACAATTTGGATCAATCACCTCTCCTGATTAATGATCCGTCACTAACCTCTGGGGCTTCAGAAGGCATGGGTGATATTTCTGTCATTCAGAATCCATTCAATCAAGCCTCAGATTGATGGTAGGGTGTCTGGAATTGGAATAGTGGACTAGAACCGGTAATAAACTTACCGGAAAGTAGTAAATGGTAAAGGCAATAAGAATGCCTTGTAAAGCTGCAATGTAAAGCACTCTTACTAATTTAGGAGAAGGGAACTCATCTCCATTTAAAGGGAAGTTGTCATGTTTCAGAGTTCAAGGCTTTTTTTTGTTCATTTGTGGGACATGGGCATCGCTGGCTGGGCCAGCATTTATTGTCCATCCTTTGTTGTCTGAGGGCAGTTGAGAGTCAACCACATTGCTGTAGCTCTGGAGTCACATGTAGGCCAGACCAGGTAAGGATGGCAGATTTCCTTCCCTAAAGGACATTAGTGACCCAGATGGGTTTTTCTGACAATGGTTTCATGGTCATCAGTAGGTTCTTAATTCCAGATTTTTTTTTATATTGAATTCAAATGCCACCATCTGCCATGGCAGGATTCGAACCCGGGTCCCCAGAAGATGGCTGAGTTTCTGGATTAACAGTCTAACAATAATATCATTGGCCTATCACCTCTCTTGGTTATTAATAGTTTATTGAATGTTCAATTCTGTCTATTTCCCTCTGTACCTCCGTTTCTTCCCCACATCCTTTCTTTACTTACTTTTCATTCCTTCCTGTCTTGATTCCAGATTCAATGATAACTCTCCAAAAGGGACTTGGATGTATAATTGAAGAGAGGAGAGAGTTACAGGGAAAGGGCAGGGGAGTGGGATTAATTAAATAGCTCATTCAAAGAGCTGGCACTGACTTGAATGGCCCGGTAGCACAGTGGTTAGCACTGCTGCCTCACAGCACTGGGATCTGGTTTCGATTCCTGGCTTGGATCGCTGTCTGTGCGGAGGTTGCACACTCTCCCCGTGTCTGTGTGGGTTTCCTCCAGGTGCTCTGGTTTCTTCCAATGGTCCAAAGATGTGCAGGTTTGAATGAGCTATTCAAGTAATCCCACTCCCCTGCCCTTTCCCAGTAACTCTCTCCTCTCTTCAATTAGACATCCAAGTCCCTTTTGGAGGTACAGAGGGAAATAGACAGAATTGGTTGGCCGTGGTAAAATGTTAGGGGGATTAGCAGGATAGGCTTACAAGAATAGGCCCTGGGTGGGATTGTGGTCAGTACAGACTCAATGGGCTGAATGGCCTCCTGTAGGGATTCTATGATTCTTCTGTTTGAACGAACTCACTGGGCAGTGATCAAACCTGGGATTCTTGCTGTCTTGAATGTTTTTTTTTGCACATTGCTGTTTTGTACCATACTTCCCAAATGAGACATCAGCAATCTGAGTGTTTGGCAAACACTTCTCTTTTTTTCTCTGTAAGATTCCCCGAGCAGGAAGGATGTTGAAATTTATATTTCTAAAGAGATTCCATGTAATTAGCACAAGGCAGCTGGTTCCCTACCTGCCAGCCAGACTTTTTCAGCTGACTATTTACTGAAATACCAGTGAAATCTGACTCACTCCCATCTTCACTCTGGTGTTTTTCTGGAACCATTATCTACCCAGAAATGGCAAATTCCCAACAAGAACTGCTTCAATTCATTTCCTGTGGATCAGGAGGGCAGTTGGTTGTATGGACAGATTAGAACTAGAGAAAGGCAAACCTTACGTACTGGATTTGGGGGGCGGCAGGGGGAGAGGTGGGTGCGGAAGGGAAAGTAGAACTTGCTGTTATTTTGAGCAAACCTGTTCCCTCAAAGTAACATCTCAACTCTTTTGCCACAAGCTTGCAGTCCGTTTCCAGTAAGACATTGTGGGACCCTTGAGAATCTTTGATGTGAAAATATAAAAGAATCTGTTCCTATGTAGACCTTTCCTAACCAATTCACTAATGGAAAGGCCATTAGATTCTGCAGAACATCCTTCTTATTTGATTTGATACATTATTGTTACACGTATTAGTATACAGTGAAAAGTATTATTTCTTGTGCACTGTACAGACAAAGCATACCATTCATAGAGAAGGAAACACAAGAATGCAGAATGTAGTGTTACAGTCATAGTTAGGGTGTAGAGAAAGATCAACTTAATGCAAGGTAGGTCCGTTCAAAAGTCTGACGGCAGCAGGGAAGAAGCTGTTCTTGAGTCGGTTGGTCCGTGACCTCAGACTTTTGTATCTTTTTCCCAATGGAAGAAGGTGGAAGAGAGAATGTCCAGGGGGCATGGGGTCCTTAATTATGCTGGCTGCTCTGCCGAGGCAGTGGGAAGTGTAGACCGAGTCAATGGATGGGAGGTTGGTTTGCGTGATGGATGGGGTACATTCAAAACCTTTTATAGTTCCTTGCAGTCTTGGGCAGAGTAGGAGCCATACCAAGCTGTGATGCAAACAGAAAGAATGCTTTCTATGGCGCATCTGTAAAAATTGGTGAGAATTGTAGTTGACATACCAAATTTCCTTAGTTTTCTGAGAAAGTAGATGTGTTGGTGGACTTTCTTAACTATAGTGTGGCGGCATGGGGAGACCAGGACTGGTTGGTGATCTGAACACCTAAAAACTTGAAGCTCTCAACCTTTTCTACTTTGTCCCCGTTGATGTAGACAGGCACATGTTCTCCACTATGCTTCCTGAAGTTGATGGCAGCCTCCTTTTAATTTTGTTGACATTGAGGGAGAGATTATTGTTTTCACAGCAGTTCACCAGATTCTCTGTCTCTTTCCTGTATTCTGTCTTGTCATTGTTTGAGACCTGACCCAGTACGGTGGTGTCATCAGCAGACTTGAAAATCGAATTGGAGGGGAATTTGGCTGCACAGTTATAGGTGTATAAGGAGTATAGTCAGGGGCTGAGAACACAGCCTTGTGGGGCACCGGTGTTGAGGATGATCATGGAGGAGGTGTTGTTGCCTATCCTCACTGATTGTGATCTGTGAGTTGGGAAGTTCAGGATCCAGTCGCAGAGGGAGGAGCCGAGGCCCAGGCCACGGAGTTTGGAGTTGAGTTTTGTGGGAATAATAGTGTTGAAGGCTGAGCTGTAGTCAATAAGTAGGTGTCTTTGTTATCTTGGTGTTCCAGGATTGGGTGCAGGGCTGGGGAGATGGTGTCTGCTGTGGACCTATTGCGGCGGTAGGCAAACTGTAGTGGATCCAGGTAGTCCAGGAGGCTGGCATTGATTTGTGCCATGACCTAACCTTTCGAAGCACTTGATAATGATGGATGTCAGAGCCACCGGGATGATAGTCATTGAGGCACGCTGCTTGGCTTTTCTTTGCTACTGGGGTGATCATCTTCCTGAGGCAGATAGGGGCCTCAGATTGCTGAGTCTTAATACTTACCCAACAGTGTTACTGACTTGAGATTGGCCTTTCGCATGGAAAAATGAGGAGGCCATTCAGCCCCTCAAACCTGTTAGAAATGCAATTACAGTGTGGCTGATTGACTCAGGGCGGCACAGTAGTTAGCACTGCTGCTCACAGCTCCAGAGACCTGGGTTTGATTTCCAGTTTAGGTAACTATCTGCATGGAGTTTGCATGTTCTCACTGTGTCTGTGTGGGTTTCCTCCAGGTGCTCCAGTTTCCTCCCAAAGATGTCCAGATTAGGTGCACTGGCCATGCTAAATTGCCCCTTGGTGTCCCAGGATGCGTAGGTTAAAGGGATTAGCGGGGTAAATGTGTGGGGTTACAGGAATAGGGCCTAGGTGGAATTGTTGTCAGTGCAGACCCGAATGGTCTCCTTCTGCACTGTAGGGTTTCCATCTGCTTGGTTTCCTAACATTTAGCTCTTAAAATTGAGATTGGTAGAATTTTGTTTTTAAAAAAATTTCAATGGACCCTCCCCCAATTCACCAGTTTATTGGGGAGAGTGAGTGGGTTCTGAATTCCCATGAAGAAGTGTTTCCTCACATCACTCTCTCAATGGCCTGGCACTAATTTTAAAGTTCTTCCTTTTTTTCCCACTGAAGGAACTCGTATCTTTCTATACGATTTAATCACTTAATCACTTTAAATGCTTCTATTAGATCATCTTTTAAACTTCTGAACATGGGAATACACGACAAAAACAGAAACTGCTGGAAAATCTCAGCAGGAAGCTTTACTCAGAGGGTAGTCGGGGGGTTGGATGCCCTGCCTGCAGCAGTTGTGGACTCGCCAACTTTAAGGGCGTTCAAATGGTCATTGGATAGGCATATGGATAATATTGGAATAGTTTAAGTTAGCGGGTCATTAGATTGGTTCCACAGGTTGGCACAACATCGATGGCCGAAGTGCCTGTACTGCGTTGTAATGTTCTATGGAATAGAGCCAACATTTCAAGTCTGGATGAACCTTTGTGCGACCAACGAGACTCGCAACATTGGCTCTATGCTCTCTCCACAGATGCTGTCAGACCTGCTGAGATTTTCCAGCATTTTCTGTTTTTGGTTCAGATTCCAGCACCCTCTATATTTTGTTTTTAATAAGGGGGATACATGTCTAGCCGATGAAACCTGTCTTAATTTAATACAATTACTCCCAGTCTCATTTAAACTTCAGATTGCGTTTTCTTGTGAAATGAATTTGCCCCCTTTCTCGAGTTTGGAATGAGAATGGTTTTATTAACATGTGAAATTTGCAAGTTATCCTCGTGTCTTGCTTTTTGAAAGATAAAATTGTACCCGCCTCTTCTACTTGTCTACCAGCTTGTTCCAGATACTTACCACCCTCTGTGTGAAAGAATTGCCCCTCTGGACCCTTTAGTATCTCTCCCCTTTCACCTGAAACCTATGCCCTCTAGTTTGAGACTCCCCCATCTTTGGGAAAAGATATTGACTATCTAGCTGATCTATGCCCCTCATTATTTTATAAACCTCTATAAGATCACCCCTCAGCCTTCTATGCTCCAGAGAGAAAAGTCTCAGTCTATCCAGCCTCTCCTTTATAACTCAAACCATCAAGGCCTGGTGGCATCCTAGTAAATCTTTTCTGCCTGGGCCTCCTTCTGCACTGTAGGGAATCTAAGTTATTAATGAACTTTTAGGGTTTTACTTTAGCCTCTCTCTGGGGTAGGTGAGGACACAACTGTCCCACTCCCCATTGCAATAAATAAGGTGAAACTGGAATGGAATTGTAAATTCAGTCAAAAAAATAGACAAAGGGCATAAGAACATAAGAAATAGGAGCAGGAGTCGGCCATCTAGCCCTTCGAGCCTGCCCCGCCATTCAATAAGATCATGGCTGATCTGTCGTGGCTCAGTTCCACTTTCCCGCCCTCTCCCCATAACCCTTAATCCCCTCTCTTATCAAGAACCCATCAACCCGCTTCTTAAAAATATTTAGCGAGGCAGCCTCCACCACTTCAACGGGCAGAGAATTCCAGAGATTCACCACCCTTTGAGTGAAGAAGTTCCTCCTCAACTCCGTTCTAAACCGCCCCCCCTTTATCTTGAGGCTGTGCCCCCCAGTCCTACTGTCTTTTTTGAGCGGGAAGAGTCTCTCCACCTCTATCCAATCCATCCCATTCTTCATCTTATACGTCTCAATGAGATCTCCCCTCATTCTTCTAAACTCTAACGAGTACAAGCCCAGTTTATTCAGCCTCTCCTCATAGCTCAACCCCCTCAACTCCGGTATCAGCCTAGTAAACCTCCTCTGCACTCCCTCCAAGGCCAAAATATCCTTGCGCAGGTGCGGCGCCCAAAACTGCACACAGTACTCCAGCTGCGGCCTCACCAATGCCCTAATGCGTGTAAATGAGTGAGAAGTTGTTTTGACACCGGGAAGAATTTCTTGGCTTTGAGAAATTCAGGTGCAGTGGATCGATGAACCATGTTAGAAAACAATATTTGATGTATTTGAGAAGCTGGAGAAAGAACAGCATGACCTAGTTTTGTCCTTTTAATCTCCTCCAGGATCTTGTGTAACTCTCCGCCAACTGAGGAAGCTCAACTGACACACTGGGTACCAAACCTTTCAGATTAGAATGCCCTGAATACTGCATTGGTGACAGAGCAGGGGGCTGGCATTAGTTTTCAGTTGCTGGCTGGTACCTGCCTTGTGGGCAGGATTATTTAGCGGGAATCGTGGGAAGAACCGTGAACAACCAGCAGAATGTACGATGATTACAAATTACATGGAAACAATGTGTCAGACAGAGGAATCTGTGCAAATGTACATTGTGGAAAAGTGAAAACTGCTACATTTTTGCTTCATGGGCAGCACGGGGTTAGATACAGAGTAAAGCTCCCTCTACACTGTCCCCATCAAACACTCCCAGGACAGGTACAGCACGGGGTTAGATACAGAGTAAAGCTCCCTCTACACTGTCCCCATCAAACACTCCCAGGACAGGTACAGCATGGGGTTAGATACAGAGTAAAGCTCCCTGTACACTGTCCCCCCATCAAACACTCCCAGGACAGGTACAGCACGGGGTTAGATACAGAGTAAAGCTCCCTCTACACTGTCCCCATCAAACACTCCCAGGACAGGGACAGCACGGGGTTAGATACAGAGTAAAGCTCCCTCTACACTGTCCCAGGACAGGTACAGCACGGGGTTAGATACAGAGTAAAGCTCCCTCTACACTGTCCCCATCAAACACTCCCAGGACAGGGACAGCACGGGGTTAGATACAGAGTAAAGCTCCCTCTACACTGTCCCCATCAAACACTCCCAGGACAGGGACAGCACGGGGTTAGATACAGAGTAAAGCTCCCTCTACACTGTCCCCCATCAAACACTCCCAGGACAGGGACAGCACGGGGTTAGATACAGAGTAAAGCTCCCTCTACACTGTCCCAGGACAGGTACAGCACGGGGTTAGATACAGAGTAAAGCTCCCTCTACACTGTCCCCCATCAAACACTCCCAGGACAGGTACAGCACGGGGTTAGATACAGAGTAAAGCTCCCTCTACACTGTCCCCATCAAACACTCCCAGGACAGGGACAGCACGGGGTTAGATACAGAGTAAAGCTCCCTCTACACTGTCCCAGGACAGGTACAGCACGGGGTTAGATACAGAGTAAAGCTCCCTCTACACTGTCCCCATCAAACACTCCCAGGACAGGGACAGCACAGGGTTAGATACAGAGTAAAGCTCCCTCTACACTGTCCCAGGACAGGTACAGCACGGGGTTAGATACAGAGTAAAGCTCCCTCTACACTGTCCCCCATCAAACACTCCCAGGACAGGGACAGCACGGGGTTAGATACAGAGTAAAGCTCCCTCTACACTGTCCCAGGACAGGTACAGCACGGGGTTAGATACAGAGTAAAGCTCCCTCTACACTGTCCCCATCAAACACTCCCAGGACAGGGACAGCACGGGGTTAGATACAGAGTAAAGCTCCCTCTACACTGTCCCCATCAAACACTCCCAGGACAGGGACAGCACGGGGTTAGATACAGAGTAAAGCTCCCTCTACACTGTCCCCATCAAACACTCCCAGGACAGGGACAGCACGGGGTTAGATACAGAGTAAAGCTCCCTCTACACTGTCCCCCATCAAACACTCCCAGGACAGGTACAGCACGGGGTTAGATACAGAGTAAAGCTCCCTCTACACTGCATTCCTGTACCTCTCCCTCTAGATCTCTCTCTGTGTCTCCCGCTCTCTGAAAACCACATTTTTATATATTTTATGAAGCACAGCATGCTGCTATTGACCCCGGAGACCCGAGTACAGCCTTCAGTAACCACAGTTTGTTTTTGCTGCCTCTATTGACCTTCAGAGTGTGTTGAGCTCAAACCCCAGCAGCCTGCTTCATTCAGTGTGCTGCTCACAATCTACTCCATCTCCAGAGCTTTCTCATTTCATCAACATTAGAAAGATATTTTTAGTTAAAATACAGTTGATTTTGTCTTTTCTAACTTGTGGTTTCTCTCATCTTTCTTTCCCTTCTACCCCTGCCCCGCCCCCGCGCTCTCTCTTCTTCCTGACCTCTCATTTGTCCTCTTTCTCACTCACTCCCTCCCCCCTCCTCCCTCTCTCACATCCCCCCCCCCGCTTTCTCTCTCCCCCCCCTCGCTTTCTCTCTCCCCCCCCCTCGCTTTCTCTCTCCCCCCCCCTCGCTTTCTCTCTCCCCCCCCCTCGCTTTCTCTCTCCCCCCCCCTCGCTTTCTCTCTCCCCCCCCCTCGCTTTCTCTCTTCCCCCCCCTCGCTTTCTCTCTTCCCCCCCTCGCTTTCTCTCTCCCCCCCCCCTCGCTTTCTCTCTCCCCCCCCCTCGCTTTCTCTCTCCCCCCCCTCGCTTTCTCTCTCCCCCCCCCTCGCTTTCTCTCTCCCCCCCCCTCGCTTTCTCTCTCCCCCCCCCTCGCTTTCTCTCTCCCCCCCCCTCGCTTTCTCTCTCCCCCCCCCTCGCTTTCTCTCTCCCCCCCCCTCGCTTTCTCTCTCCCCCCCCCTCGCTTTCTCTCTCCCCCCCCCTCGCTTTCTCTCTCCCCCCCCCTCGCTTTCTCTCTCCCCCCCCCTCGCTTTCTCTCTCCCCCCCCCTCGCTTTCTCTCTCCCCCCCCCTCGCTTTCTCTCTCCCCCCCCCTCGCTTTCTCTCTCCCCCCCCCTCGCTTTCTCTCTCCCCCCCCCCTCGCTTTCTCTCTCCCCCCCCCTCGCTTTCTCTCTCCCCCCCCCTCGCTTTCTCTCTCCCCCCCCCCGCTTTCTCTCTCCCCCCCCCTCGCTTTCTCTCTCCCCCCCCCCTCGCTTTCTCTCTCCCCCCCCCCTCGCTTTCTCTCTCCCCCCCCCCTCGCTTTCTCTCTCCCCCCCCCTCGCTTTCTCTCTCCCCCCCCCTCGCTTTCTCTCTTTCCCCCCCCTCGCTTTCTCTCTTTCCCCCCCCTCGCTTTCTCTCTTTCCCCCCCCTCGCTTTCTCTCTTTCCCCCCCCTCGCTTTCTCTCTTTCCCCCCCCTCGCTTTCTCTCTTTCCCCCCCCTCGCTTTCTCTCTTTCCCCCCCCTCGCTTTCTCTCTTTCCCCCCCCTCGCTTTCTCTCTTTCCCCCCCCTCGCTTTCTCTCTTTCCCCCCCCTCGCTTTCTCTCTTTCCCCCCCCTCGCTTTCTCTCTTTCCCCCCCCTCGCTTTCTCTCTTTCCCCCCCCTCGCTTTCTCTCTTTCCCCCCCCTCGCTTTCTCTCTTTCCCCCCCCTCGCTTTCTCTCTTTCCCCCCCCTCGCTTTCTCTCTTTCCCCCCCCTCGCTTTCTCTCTTTCCCCCCCCTCGCTTTCTCTCTTTCCCCCCCCTCGCTTTCTCTCTTTCCCCCCCCTCGCTTTCTCTCTTTCCCCCCCCTCGCTTTCTCTCTTTCCCCCCCCTCGCTTTCTCTCTTTCCCCCCCCTCGCTTTCTCTCTTTCCCCCCCCTCGCTTTCTCTCTTTCCCCCCCCTCGCTTTCTCTCTTTCCCCCCCTCGCTTTCTCTCTCTTTCCCCCCCCCCCCTCGCTTTCTCTCTCTCCCCCCCCCCCCTCGCTTTCTCTCTCTTCCCCCCCCCCCCCCTCGCTTTCTCTCTCTTCCCCCCCCCCCCTCGCTTTCTCTCTTCGCCCCCCCCCCCTCGCTTTCTCTCTCCCCCCCCCCCCCCCCCCCCCCTTTCGCTTTCTCTCTCTCTCTTCCCCGCCCCCCCGGCTGTCTCTCTCTCCCCCCCCGCCTCGCTTTCTCTCTCTCTTTTCCCACCCCCCCCCCCCCCCCCTCCGCTTCCCCATTTCTTTTAGTCACTTTAGGACATGTGTGAATATGAAACGATCAGTAACTGTGTGCTGTGAAACTATAGGCCACATGTTACTTCCTTAATGATAAAGTCTGTGTGATCTTTCTTCAGGGCAGTTAAAACCTTTTCTTTATCAATGTCCCTTTATCATTCAGTCCCTTTGTTAATACTGGAGCACATAATTCAGGATGATAGTCACAGTGCAGCACTGAGGGAATGCTGTACTGTCTGAGGTGCCATCTCAGCTGGTCACAAACAATCCCATGATATCATTTAATAAGAACATAAGAAATAGGAGCAGGAGTAGGCCATCTGGCCCTTCGAGCCTGCCCCGCCATTCAATAAGATCATGGCTGATCTGTCGTGGCTCAGTTCCACTTTCCCGCCCTCTCCCCATAACCCTTAATCCCCTCTCTTATCAAAAACCCATCAACCCGCTTCTTAAAAATATTTAGCGAGGCAGCCTCCACCACTTCAACGGGCAGAGAATTCCAGAGATTCACCACCCTTTGAGTGAAGAAGTTCCTCCTCAACTCCGTTCTGAACTGCCCCCCCTTTATCTTGAGGCTGTGCCCCCTAGTCCTACTGTCTTTTTTGAGCGGGAAGAGTCTTTCCACCTCTATCCTATCCATCCCATTCATCATCTTATACGTCTCAATGAGATCTCCCCTCATTCTTCTAAACTCTAACGAGTACAAGCCTAGTTTATTCAGCCTCTCCTCATAGCTCAACCCCCTCAACTCCGGTATCAGCCTAGTAAACCTCCTCTGCACTCCCTCCAAGGCCAAAATATCCTTGCGCAGGTGCGGCGCCCAAAACTGCACACAGTACTCCAGCTGCGGCCTCACCAATGCCCTATACAGCTGCAGCAAGACCTCCCTACTTTTATATTCAATCCCCCTCGCTATGAAGGCCAGCATCCCATTCGCCTTCCTGACCACCTGCTGCACCTGCAGGCTGGAGAAAGGGTGTTGCCTGGTGGCACAGGGGTTAGCACTGCTGCCTCACGATGCCAGGGACTCAGGATCAATTCCTGGCTTGAGTACCTGTATGTGTGGAATTTGCACATTCTCCCTGTGTCTGCGTGGGTTTCCTCTGGATGCTCCAGTTTCCTGGCTGAATAGATTAGGCTTGTACTCGTTAGAGTTTAGAAGAATGAGGGGAGATCTCATTGAGACGTATAAGATGATGAATGGGATGGATAGGATAGAGGTGGAGAGACTCTTCCCACTCAGAAAGGATAGTGGGACTAGGGGGCATAGCCTCAAGATAAAGGGAGGGCGGTTTAGAACAGAGTTGAGGAGGAACTTCTTCACTCAAAGGGTGGTGAATCTCTGGAATTCTCTGCCCGTTGAAGTGGTGGAGGCTGCCTCGCTAAATATTTTTAAGACACGGGTTGATGGGTTTTTGATGAGAGAGGGGATTAAGGGTTATGGGGAGAGGGCGGGAATGTGGAACTGAGCCACGACAGATCAGCCATGATCTTATCGAATGGCGGGGCAGGCTCGAAGGGCTAGATGGCCTACTCCTGCTCCTATTTCTTATGTTCTTATGTTCTTTCCTCCCAAAAATGTGCAGGTAGGTGGATTGGCTGTGCTTAATTGGCCCTTAGTGTCCCAAGGAGTGTAGGTTAGGGGGATTAGCGGGGTAAATACGCAGTGTTTGGAAGGATAGGGTGGGGGGGTGGGCCTAGGTAAGATACTCGACCAAAGAGTTATACAGACTCGATGGGCCGAATGGCCTCCTTCTGCACTGTAGGGATTCTATGGTTCTCCCTGTTTCCTGTGTACCGGCCAATATTTTTCCCTCAATCAACATCACTTAAAAAAACGGTTCCAAAGAAAAATTATGCAGACTTCTAAAATGTTCACTCTGTCACCATAGATGCAGCCAGAACTGTGAAGGATTTCCAGCACCATCTGGCTTTATTTCATCTAGTTTTTTAAAAAAATCATTCATTCATTATTTCTTCCCTTTCTTGAGGGAGCTTGATTTATGCAAATTTAGTTTCCTGGTGTATAACAGTGACCCCACTGCATAGTCTGTGAAACTCTTTGTGATGTTCTGAAGTTGTGGAATGCGTTCCATAAATGTACGTCTGTCGTCCTCTGATCACCTGGGACGAAGTGTGTGCCCACTGGGGTCCACGGCTTGTCTGAGAATTAAGATTTCCTTGGGATATTTGCTCTCAAATATTCCAAGCATCCATTTTTTTGTTTTGAAGACCCTTTCCTCAGGAAATTATCTGGCTCAGAATTGACAGCAGATTGTTTAATCTTTAAGCAGATGGAAGGGATAATGAACAGAGCCTGAATCCATGTTGTACGTTAGTTAGTGCCTCTTACAGTGAAGCAAAGCGGTTGGATTTGTTTTATATTCAGCAAAGCCAGGCTTTTAAAACCCCACTCCGGCCAATGCACAGTTGGTCTGCACTTTGCAAGGACTGTGTGACTAAATCTGGAGGGACAGCTTTTGCTCATGGCCCCCGTAGCTTCTAGATTTTAATTCTGTTCTGACCTCAAGTCAGTCTCTGACCTTCGCATTTGTTAGGAAAATTGATCAGCACAAAATTGTGGAAGGTTTTCTTCTCTTTCCACTTGCTAATTAACAATGCTGTTAATCTCCTGTTAATCAGCATCAAGAGGATGAGCTGGATGTGAATTAAGGCAGAGCGCTCTCCTTCAGTTTGTGCATCTGATATCCTTTTGCCTCCATCATCAGTGGCTGTTTCTTCAGCTATCTGAATCCTGGGCTCCACGTCCCTCCTCCAGAATTCTCTGCCTCGATCTCCTTTTAAAAGGCTTCTTTGTATTTGGTCATTTACTCTAATATCTCTTTTTCTGACTCAATGTCAATTCTTGATTTGATTTGTTACGTGTATTGGGATACAGTGAAATGTATTGCTTCTTGCCTGCTGTACAGACAAAACCGTAGAGTACATAGGGGAGAAGGAGAGGAGAGGGTGCAGAATGTGTTACAGTCATAGCTAGGGTGTAGGGAAAGATCAGCTCAATATATGATATATCCATTTAAAAGTCTGATGGCAGCAGGGAAGAAGCTGTTCTTGAGTCAGTTGGTATGTGATCTCAGACTTTTGTATCCTTTTCCCAATGGAAGAAGGTGGAAGAGAGAATGTCTGGGGCACGTGGGGTCCTTAATTATGCTGGCTGCTTTTCCGAGGCAGTGGGAAGTGTAGACGGAATCAATGGGAAGGGTGGTTTGCATGATGGACTGGGCTACATTTCAAGACCCTTTGTAGTTTCTTGCGGTCTTGGGCAGAGCAGGAGTCATGCCAAGCTGTGATACATCCGGAAAAGATGCTTTCTACGGTGCATCTGTAAAGATTGTCGAATTTCCTTCACCTCCTGAGAAAGTAGAGGATTTGGTGAGTTTTCTTAACTAACGTTGGGTGTGGAGTGACCAGGACAGGTTGTTGGTGATCTGGACACCTAAAAAACCTCCAAGCTCTCAACCATTTCCACGTCATCAACATTGATATAGACAGGGGCATGTCCTCCATTATGCTTACTGAAGTCGATGACTATCTCCTTGGTTTTGTTGATATTGGGGGAGAGATTATTGTTGTTGCACCAATTCACTAGATTCTCTATCTCTTTCCTGTAACTCCGCCTCATCATTTTGAATACTCTTGTGAAGCAGAATGGGATGCTTTGCTAAGATGCAGATGCTCTGGTTATTAATGAGCTTTCACAAAGATCTCCAACTTTGGGTTGAAATTCTTTCCTTGTTGTATCCCCTCTTCATCCCAATAAACATGGTAACTTTAAATGTTTATCGAGCTTTCTAGTGCTGAGCCAAGTTTTACTGCTATTAGTTTCCACCCACAGATTTGGAGGTTGTTTAGGGTGTCGTTAGTCATCTATATGACTTGAATGGAAAGTAGAAATCATTTTTATCAATAACTACTTTTTCTGGAAGGTTCCACTTTGATTTGACACATTCAATTCCAGACCTGACACAGGCTGATTTCTTGGCCTTTTGCTTGAATAGTGTGATGATCCTTTATTCTAACTGCTATTTTCTACAGGGATTTTTGATCTGTCGTTTTTCCATCTGACTTTGAGACCCACAGCAGCACCTACGTGCTTTGAACCCTCGCAAACTCTCACAAGAGTGCCGACTTCTCACTGCCATCTTATGTGCCTGTATCTTCCTGGCAGTTTCCGTGATGATTACATCTCGGCTTGCTTTTTCCACCAGTGTTTTTTCTTCTAACTCTGGCCCCTCCTACGTCCTGCTGCCACCTTTTCCCCACTGTTGGTGGCTGTGTCTTCAGCTGTTGAGACCTTAAACTCTGGAATTCCCTCCTTGAAACTCTTTTTCCTCCTTTTAAGATGCTCCTCAAAACCTCCTCCTTTGACCAAGCTTTTGATCATCTGCCCTAATATCTCATTATTTAGTGCCAAATTTTTGATTAATGCCTCTGTATGTGCACTCTAACTAACTATACAGTGGGCACTATGTGTTGCAAGTTTGTTACTTGCCCTATGATACTGTCTGTTTGTCAATTCTCTATTTTCTGCCCTGGGAGGTGATTTAGTATTCTGGTGTGTCCGGTTCCAATGGCAGCTGTCAGGAAATGAGGACTTTCTTACTCTGTGTCCTGTGAGTAGAACCCGGGAATGACCGATCACAGAGCCGCCCTTCTCCATTCTTTCAGTTGCTTTGCTTGAGGTTACAGTCAATCCTGCATTTATGTGGCACTCTTCACAACCTCATGATCTTCCAACCAATGAGGTACTTGTGAAGTGTAGTCACTGTTTGTAGTCTCTGTTTTAATGTAGGATACCAGGGCATCACAGTGTAATACCTAGTGGTATTACCGCTGGATTATTAATCCAGAAACTCAGCTAATGTTCTCGGACCCGGGTTCAAATCCAGTCACGGCAGATGGTGGAATTTGAATTCAATAAAAAAAATCTGGAATTAAGAAGCTACTGATGGCCCTGAAACCATTGTCGATTGTCAGAAAAACCCATCTAGCTCACTAATGTCTCTTAGGGAAGGAAATCTGCCGTCCTTACCCGGTCTGGCCTACATGTGACTCCACGGCCACTGCAATGTAGTTGACTCTCAACTGCCCTCCAAGGGCATCTCGGGATGGGCAATAAATGCTGGCCAGCCAGCAACGCCCATGTCCCATGAATGAATAAAATAAAAGAAAATGACATCTCACTGCCATTATAGAAACTATACTGAATGTAGATCATGACAACGGAGTTTAAATTATCCATCATCCAATCTTGTAACATTACATCATCTAAAGACTACACTTCACTGTGTGTGTGTGTGTGTGTGTGTGTGTGTGTGTGCATGTACATGTTTGTGTGTGTAGTTAGTATGTTAGCAACTCTCCATGGAATTTCTCGTGATAAGTTAGAGGATGTTGAAGTGTATAGACAACATTAAACTAATCTGTTATTCTGTCAGGATAGTGTGTATACTTCCCCGGGGCAAAGTCTGATTGCTGTTGACCAGACACTGGGTAAATTCTTGCAGAGGCTGCAGATGATCTGGAATTGGGTTCAGCTGTTTGTTTTGAGACAAGGGTGATGAACCAGTTTTATATTATATGGGTTATTCTAAATTCATATTTAAACATTTTATTCCTTCTCTGGATGTGTGAGTTGCTGGCTAGGTCAACATTCATTCTCTCTCTCTTGTTGTAGAGAAGGTGATGATGAGCTGCCAGCTTGAATTGTTATAGTGCATGAGGTGTAGGTCCAGCCACAGTGCTGTTAGGGAGTTCCAGGAGATAGACCCATGTATCTGTCAGAGTTGTGAAGAGCTGTACTGAAGAGGAGTTGAGTGTTTCTGTATGGTAACACTGCAACGGTTTTGCACGTGTTTCTTTTTTTAAAATTCTTTCCTCCATCCTTAAAGTTACAAAGTCCAGTGCTCAGAGTGGACCAGGCAAATCCAAATCCATTCCTTGCTGGCTCCAAAAAGCGATTTCAAAATCCAATTCAGAGTCCCCACAAGAGAGACAAACAATATCCAAGCTGACAGGATAAAGCATTGCACCCCATCCTGGGCTTGATCTAACGCTTGATCTTAGCCAAAAGGATGAGAATCTGTGGTGAGGAATCTAGAATGAGATTTGTATCTCCCTTTCAATCCTGTGTCACTTCTCATTGGCTCACTTTTAACTCACTTCCTGGCTGCTATATCTGAAATACAATAATTTTCGATTGAAAATCGGTGTGTGTTTAAGTCCCAACTAGTGATGGGAATGGGTACTGGGAATGTCTACTCTGTTCGGTAATCTCCCAAGTGAGGTCAGCTGGATTTGATAAGTTGATATATTTCTGGGAAAGATGTAAGCGTTCTTCATTACTGATGCAAGGTGACATTGATGCATTCACAAAAACCTTCTGTACGCTGTGACTTACAAGGTTATTTCAATCTTTTCCAAAATAAGTGTTAAGCAGGGAGTTTGTACATGTGATACCATCAAATCAGGAATTTACAGTTTCTGTATGCAGTACCAAATATTCTCAGGCAGGTACAGCACAGGTTAGCTACAGAGCAGAACTCTCGATTGATCCCCACAGCTAATCAATCTCCTTAGCCGCAACTTAAATGGCTCGAGAAGCATTTCCTGTTGCTGCGATGCAACATTTTCCACCCCAGACATCTTTACGAGCTGGCTACTGGTGTGATTGGACTGCAGGTACTGGTTTGACACCGTCACCTGCGTGAGGGTTGACTGTGTTGTGAACGCATTGCCAATCTCCATTGGTCCCCAGTCAGAAAACATGAAGCCTCCTTCAGCAATATACAAACTAAATTGAAGGAGTAGCAGGTCAAATTGCTTCTACCGCAGCTTAGCAGTTTAGACGTGGTGCTGTGAACTCTGAAGTTTACTTGACACTGGGTTCGGTAGATGCTGTTCGAGTGCAAATTGTATGAAGTTGAAGGGCGAGAAATTGAAATGTCACTGCTGATGTGATAAAAATGCGTTGGCCTCGCACTGTTTGTAGCACAGTCATAAACATCAACTTTCTTTACTGTTTTACTGTCTGTCATGAGCAGCGTAGATACTCATCTGTTGTTGATTTGGTGTAGAGGGAGCTTTACTCTGTATCTAACCCCGTGCTGTACCTGTCCTGGGAGTGTTTGATGAGGGGGACAGTGTAGAGGGAGCTTTACTCTGTATCTAACCCTGTGCTGTACCTGTCCTGGGAGTGTTTGATGGGGACGGTGTAGAGGGAGCTTTACTCTGTATCTAACCCCGTGCTGTACCTGTCCTGGGAGTGTTTGATGGGGACAGTGTAGAGGGAGCTTTTCTCTGTATCTAACCCTGTGCTGTACCTGTCCTGGGAGTGTTTGATGGGGACGGTGTAGAGGGAGCTTTACTCTGTATCTAACCCCGTGCTGTACCTGTCCTGGGAGTGTTTGATGGGGACAGTGTAGAGGGAGCTTTTCTCTGTATCTAACCCTGTGCTGTACCTGTCCTGGGAGTGTTTGATGGGGACGGTGTAGAGGGAGCTTTACTCTGTATCTAACCCCGTGCTGTACCTGTCCTGGGAGTGTTTGATGGGGACAGTGTAGAGGGAGCTTTTCTCTGTATCTAACCCCGTGCTGTACCTGTCCTGGGAGTGTTTGATGGGGACAGTGTAGAGGGAGCTTTACTCTGTATCTAACCCCGTGCTGTACCTGTCCTGGGAGTGTTTGATGGCGACAGTGTAGAGGGAGCTTTACTCTGGTAAACCATGCAGCGAAGGGTAATGACACCTCACACATTTAGGAGCTTTTTGGGGAAGTGCTCACTCCCATTGAGGCAGTTCCATCTTTCATTATCCAAACCTTCCTTCCCCAATAGCAATTACACATTCCAATACAGAGGTGACTAATATGATGGAATCAGTTTCTCATCTTCATATTGCAGTCTGCTTCTTCTAGTTCCCCCTGACTGAATCGAGGAAATGTGGGGCACCGAGGAGGCCATTCAGCCCATTGTGTCTGGGAAAGTTACCCAGCCTCATCCCACTTCCCAGCTATTGGTCCCTGTTGGTTATGGCGTTACAAGTGCTTGAATATGAACACGTGTTTTAAACATAACGAGAGTTCCCGCCTTTGCTACCCCCCGTCAGGTATTTTGTTCCAGACCCTTGCCAACCTCAGGTGAAAAATAATTCTCCTCAATTCCCCTCCAATCCTTCTGCCAATTACAGCAGCATTATTGTCCTTGGTTGTTGGACGGAGGTGATCCAATCCAATTCATCTTGGCTCCTCAATTTTATACATCTCCAATTAAAGAAACATCAGCTTAAATCTCCACTTTACCCTCTCTTGTGCAGACACAGGTTTCCTGTAATGTGCTGACCAGAACTGTACACAGTACTCCAGCTGTGGCCTAACTCTGTCCTGTACAGTTCTAGAACAACCTCGCACCTCTTATATTCTATGCCTTGGCCATTAAAGGAAATATTCTGCACGTCTCTGTATAAATTTTCACCTTTTTTGTCTTTCTTTTTAAATAATTCATTCTCAGGCTGTGAAAATTAATGAGCTGCTTCTTTGTACGGGACCTCGGTATACAATGGTGATTTGCTCATCGCTCCCTCCTGTCTTGTTCAATCTAATCAGATAAAAGGACATTTTAGGTTCTCATGAAAGGCAGCTTCTCATTTGAATGCTTCATGAGTTTTTTTACGCGGAGCATGCCTTAGGGGTGGAAATTTGGTGCAGTCATTCTTGAGTTTACACCTTTGCTCTGTCGCAATAAACCTCCCCAAACTGAGAACATTTTCTCTCCTCTCACCTACACATGTGAATTTTCAACTCCTTCCTTCCTCAGGCATGCCTCCATCACCAAGGATGTCCCCTTCACCAAGAATGTCCCTATTCACTTTCTATCTCCATCTCTCAATTAGTTGGATTGCTGCAATAACCTAGTGATTATGCTATTGTATTAACAACTCCGAGTGGTACGGTGGTTAGCACTGCTGCTTCACAGCATTAGAGATCCGGGTTCAATTTCATTCTTGGGAAACTCTCTATGTGGAGTTTGCATATTCACCAGGTTCCCTCCTGGTGCTCCTATTTCCTCTCTCAGTCCAAATATGTGTGGGTTAGATTGATTAGCCATGCTAAATTGCCCCTCAGTCTCAGGGGGATTTGCAGGGCAAAGATGTGGGGTTACACGGATAGGGCCTGGGGGTGGGATTGTTGTTGGCACAGGCTTGGTGGGCTGAATGGCCTCCTTTTGCACTGAAGGGATTCTATGATTCTGGTTTGAGAGTTCAAATCCCATTGTGGAAATTTGTAAACTGAATTAATCTGTTTATTTCTGAGCTAGTACAAGTAGACGTCCATTTTACTCACTCGTATATATTCCCCAGATCATTTTCCCATATTTTTTCCTCTCACTATGGCTCTCCATTGTAACCATTTGATCATTACCCTGCTTTAATATTTCAGTACCTGCCATCTCTATCTACTTCCTCGATTCCTAAGCTGCAATCGTTTGGATCCTATCCTGAGTTTGGTTCCTTCAGGCCTTGGCTGCCTTGCCAATCTCTCCCACCCCCACAACAATCCCTTCCTTCCCACCAGCAGCCCTGTCTGCCCATCTGTTTCTCCTATCCCCATTCCTTCCTTAAGCAACACATAGACTCAAGGTAGATTAATTTGTTATCCATCTTGGTTGCTTTGTGTTGTTTTGCTATCTGTAAAATGGTTGTTGCTCTTACTTTGTATACAAATAAACATAAGAAATGAGAAGTGGGGAAGGCCATTTGGCCCTTCAAGCCTGCTTTTACAACTCAACTTCGCCTTCCTGCTTTATCCCCATGTCCCTTAATTCCCTTTAGTGTCCAAACATCAATCAATTTCAATCTTGACTATTAACAATGGGGCATCTACCAGCTCTTTTTTTATAGTTTATTTATTAGTCACAAGTAAGGCTTACATTAACACTGCAATGAAGTTACTGTGAAATTCCCCTAGTCGCCATGGTCCGGTGCCTGTTTGTGTCAATGCACCCTAACCGGCATGTCTTTCAGAACGTGGGAGGAAACGGGAGTACCTAGAGGAAACCCACACAGACATAGGGAGAAGGTGCAAACTCCAGACAGTGACCCAAGCCGGGAATCGAACCGGGGTCTCTGGCGCTGTGAAGCAGCAGTGCTAACCCACTGTGCCATCCACTTTCTGGGGCAGAGAATTCCAAAGATCCCAAATTCCGCTCGAGTGAAGACATTTCACCTCATCTCAGTCCTAAATAAATGATTCCCTGGGACTGTGGCCGTTGATTTTAGACTCTGCAGTCACTGCCTTGCTCTGTAAGGATCTCACGTGTTGAGCAGTGAATTTATTCTGTGAAGTGTTGTGGATATGATGTGAGAAGTTTGAGGAGGTGCTCTATAAACGCAGGCTTTTCATTTCTTTGTTGTCTCTTGACTTTTGTGAAACTGTTTTTTGCTCCTTTTCACTTTTTTCAGAACCGAGATTTCTGGATAAATCCAACATTTTCATCTCTTTGACAGTTATTTTTTGAACAATTAGGTTATTAATTCCATCCATTAACATCTCCATGATGGTAAACAGACCTGATACTTTAAAAGTTTTTGATCTTCCTTGCACTCAGCTGGCTTTGTTCGATTCTATTAAGCAGCTAATCTTTCTTTCAGTTCTGCTGAAGGAAGAAAATCGGAATGTGTTGACCACGCTCTCTCTCTCCCTAGATATCTGTATTTCCAACATTTTTCTATTTCAGGTTTTCAACACTGGAATGTTGATTTTACTGCTACACGGGACATTTAGCTGCTTTATCTCCTTGAAGGGTTTCTGTCTGAAATACTCACCCATCCTCTTCAAAGGGTTAAATCCTGAAGAATTGATTGTGTGGGCTTGTCTGTACGGAAGATTGAGGGCTGATGGGTTGAAATGTTCAGAGGATTTGATAGGGTGGCACGGTAGTACAGTGGTTAGCACTGCTGACTCACGGTGCCAGGGACCTGGGCTCGATTCCCGGCTTGGGTCACTGTCTGTGGAATTTGCACACTCTCCCCGTGTCTGCGTGGGTTTCCTCCGCGTTCTCTGGTTTTCTTCCCACAGTCTGAAAGACGTGCTGGTTAGGTGCATTGACCCAAACAGGAACCAGACTGCGGTGAGTAGGAGAATTTCACAATAACTTCATTGCCTTACTTGTGACTAATAAATTTAAAAAAAAACTTTCTTTACATCTCTCTCTCTCTCTTGTGGTGGGACAAAGATTAAGGGAACATCATAAAATTTGAGCTAGACATTTAGGGGGGAAATACGGAAATGCTTCTCAAGGACAGTTGGGGTTGACCTAACCAGTGATGCCCACGTCTAAAAATTTTATTTATTAGTCACAAGTAGGCTTACATTCACACTGCAACGAAGGTGCTGTGAAAATCCTCTCGTCACCACACTCCGGTGCCTGTTCAGGTACACTGAGGAACAATTTAGTATTGCCAATGCACCTAGCCTGCACATCTTGGGACACAAAGGGGCAATTTAACATGGCCAATCCACCTAATCTTTGGACTGTGGGAGGAAACCAGAGCACCTGAAGAAAACCCATGCAGACACTGGGAGAACGTGCAGGCTCCACACAGATAGTGATCCAAGGTGGGAATTGAACCAGGGTCCCTGGCGCTGTGAGACAACAGTGCTAACCACTGTGCCACCCATTCTTGAGATAGCACAGAATTTCCTGGATCTGGGACTTTCAAACTGAACTTAACAGATTTGTGTTGGTTGAGGATATACTTATGGAGATAAAGTGGTTAAATAGAATGGGATGGGAATATCGATCAGTCATGATCTAGTTGAATGGGGAATACATTCCAGGGGTTTAATGGCTGCCAATGTTCTATGATCTCTTTACGTTCTGACCTGTGATGTGCAACATTATTTGTTCTTCATTTTTTAAAATTCTTTCAGGGGATATGGGCATCACGGACTGTGCAAGCATTTATTGCCTATCCATAACTGTGGTGGGATTCGAATCTGGGTCCCCAGCGCATTAACTCTGGGTCTGTGGAATACAAGTCCAATTATAGTGAAAAAGATTTACCAGCTCGCTACCGGGACTTGATGGTTTGAGTCGTAAGGAGAGGCTGGATAGACTGGGACTTTTTTCCCTGGAGAGTAGGAGGCTTAAGGGTGAGCTTATAGAGGTCTATAAAATAATGAGGGGCACAGATCAGCTAGATAGTCAATATCTTTTTCCAAAGATAGGGGAGTCTAGGATGAGATGGCATGGGTTTAAGATGAGAGGGAAGAGATACAAAAGGGTCCAGCGGGGCAATTTTTTCACACAGAGGGTGGTGAGTGTGTGGAACAAGCTGCCAGAGGTAGTAGTAGAGGCAGGTATAATTTTGTCTTTCAAAAAGCATTTGGAGGGTTACATGGGTAAGATGGGTATAGAGGGATATGGGCCAAATACGGGCAGTTGGGACTAGTTTAAAAGGGTAGCATGGTAAGTTGGGCCAAAGGGCCAGTTTCCTTGCTGTAAACCTCTATGACAATACCATTACATTGTTATGTAGTCTAGTGTATATTGAGTGTAATTGTAAAAAGCTGCTGGAAAGCACAAATGGTGCAAGATTTCTTTCTTAAAACACCTCAGTCCAGTCACCAGGTGCCTGAGCTACACCATACACTTTACCTTGGTGTAAAGGCAGAAGTGTTTCTATCGATGTGATTGTGTAACTGACTGGGACTTGAGGCTTTTTTGTTTTTACTGAGTGATGGGCAGAGACTTCACTGGAAACTGCCAACTTGTTTTAAATCTTGAAAGAGGAAGGTCTTATTGTTTTATCGGTTTTGATTAGGCTTGCTGTCAATCGTACTATATCTTTCTGGGATGCTTTAAAAGTTGAGGTCGAGGCCGGAATTCCCTGCCCATGAAAATGGAGAATTTGGTGCCCAGCCATGGCAGCGGGGCTGGAGACTCCCGGCAGCGGGGCTGGAGACTCCCAGCTGTGGGTGAGATTGGAGAATTCCAGCCAGAGAATGGAACTCGTTCCCACACCTTCAGCATCAAATGATTCCAGATCCTTGTGTTGCACGTTCAGGCACAGAGTTCAGTTCAAAGAATCATAGGATCCCTACAGTGCAGAAGGAGGCTATTCGGCCCATCGAGTCTGCACCAACCACAATTTCTTCCAGGCCCTATCCCCATAACCCCACACATTTACCCTAGCTAGTCTCCCTGACACTAAGCGTGGCTAATCCATCTAACCGCACATATTTGGACTGTGGGAGGAAACCGGCGCACCCGTAGGGGGAACCCACGCAAACACAGGGAGAACGTGCACACTCCACACAGACAGTGACCCAAGCTGGGAATCGAACCCGGGTCGCTGGTGCTGTGAGGCAGCAGTGCTAACCACTGTGCTGCCCCCTCATAATGCAGTCTTCACTCAAATCCAGGAGGGACTGTACAGAACAATAGAGGCAATGTGAAATTTACATTGTGCTTTGGTTAGACCACACTTAGGAATACAGTTGTGGTTTCCTTGTTACTAAAAGGATATTGAAACATCGGAGAAAATGCAGATCACACTCGCAAAGATCAGAATTGATAAGCTGCAGTTATCAGGAAAGATTGAGCAGGTTGGGATTCTTATACTCAGGCTGGAGAAGGCCGTTAAAAGGAATCATTCAGTGAACAGAAATAAAATCACCAAAGGAAACGGGAAA
The DNA here is from genome assembly GCF_965287045.1 of Carcharhinus amblyrhynchos. Taxonomy (NCBI): domain Eukaryota; kingdom Metazoa; phylum Chordata; class Chondrichthyes; order Carcharhiniformes; family Carcharhinidae; genus Carcharhinus; species Carcharhinus amblyrhynchos. The sequence goes on along the minus strand of NC_137352.1, from coordinate 4,604,529 downwards.
TACTGGAGAAACTCAGCAAGGTCATCGAAACCTTGGCTCTATTCTCTCTCCACAGATACTGCCAGACCTGCTGAGTTTCTCCAGCATTTTTCCGTCTCTGTTCAGATTCCAGCATCTGCAGTACTTTGCCTTTAGAAATAAAATCACCAACATTTCAAATTTAAGAATTTAGGAAGTTTGTTTTGCATACAGAATGATAAGAAGAGCTTGTGAAGTCAAAACTTTCCATGGAGTGGCTGACAGAGTATTGATGGGTTTAACAGGACATTTAATCTGAGGTATAAATGAGGGAGATGCAATCAGAGGGTAGGAGTTAGATGTGGAAAAGGTCATTGGAATTCTGAGGATTCAATAGAATCCCAACAGTGCAGAATGAGGCCATTCAGCCCATTGAGCCTGTTTCGACTCTCCAACAACAATTTTCACTCAGGTCCTATCCCTGTAGCATCATGTATACACCCTGCTAATCCCCCTAACCTACACACCTTTGGACACTATGGATAATTTAACGTGGCCAATCCACCCAACCTGCACATCCTTGGAATGTGGAAGGAAACCCAAGCACCTGGAGGGAACTCAGACAGACATGGGGAGAATGTGCAGACTCCACACAAACACACACACACACACACACACACACAAAGCCAGAGCTGAACCCGGGTCCCTCGTGCTGTGCCACCCCATAAACAGCAGCATAAACCACTTGGACCAAATAGCCTGTTTCTGTGCTGTACATTCTAAGTAGTTTTTTGGGAGATGATTACATTCTCCAACTAAGCAGTGTTGTTAATATTACTTTCCTTTGTATCTTTTCCTCCTTTGGCCTGGTGTGAATCAAATCAGAATTTGTCATTTCCACATAGAAACACAGGAGCAGGAGGAGGCCAGAGACCCCCACCTTTCCCTCTTTATTTCTTCCTATTTCCCTGCACCCTCTCCATTCTTCAATCATTACCACATTGTAATCCTGGCTCTGGGAGCTTTACAAGGCCAGTGCTCACTCATTCTCTCTCACTGTGCACCGGAACCTCCCATTCCATCTGTTCAAGGCCTCTGGCAGATGGCCCAGGTGAGGTCGGCATGGGCAGTCAGAGGGTAGGGGAGTGTGACCTTCTGCTTCCCAGTCAATATGAGAGGGGGCGATTGCCCCAGTGATCCAACTGTGGGGGCGTCAGTGCAACCAGAGCTTAATTCCACCCAGTTAAACTTTAACTGATGTTATTGGAAGTGAAGCCAAATCTAATTTAACTGTTTCAAAACTAAAGATCTGGAGAGGCAAACCCTCTCCAGAAACATCCTTAATAACATATCATTAACTGCGTTTACTCAGACTGACACGTAATGCAAGAACGTCTGTATCAGAGGTAGAATGGTAATGCCCGAGCTCCATCATCCTCAACACCCACTAAGGCAATGGATGGGATTTTCCTCCCCTCTCTGCTGTATTTCAAGATGGTGGGAGGTGGTACTCTGCTCGCTAATGGTGGGATCTTCAGGTTCCACCATCTTAACAGGGTCTCCCATTGAATGCACGTCTCACCATGGTGGGCGTATGCCTTCGGCAGGACTGGAACATCTTACTGCCGTAATGGCAGTATGATGTGCAGGTTAGGTGGATTGGCTAGGCTAAATTGCCCATTGGTGTCCCAAGATGTGTATGAAGGGGGATTAGCCATGTTAGTTGTGTCTGAGGTTATGGGGTTAGGGCAGGGGGCTGGGCCTGCTTAGGATGTTCTGACGGAGAGTCGGTGCAGACTCAATGGGCCAAATGGCCACCTCCTGCTGTGTAGCGATTCTATGAAGATTTTGGCAGTTGCACTTCAATCTTTGTGCTTCTGATGACATTTGGGGCGGAACTTTCATGGAATCGTCATGGGCGGGACAGGACCGTGTAAAGGTTTGTTGACCTCGGGTGGGATTTTCCGATCTTGGGGTGAGCGTGCCCAGAAAATGCAGCCCGTGGTGTTTACTGGGATTAGATCACTCTGTTACATTTTTGTACCTGATGGTATGACTCTCAGACAAGGTAGTATGTTGGGGAAAGCTCCCTCTACGCTGCTCTCACACATTGCTACTCACCCGAACCTTGGGCATAATTCTAACAGGGTAGATTCAGAAAGAATGTTCCCGATGGTGGGGGAGCCCAGAACTCGGGATCATAGTTTGAGGATATGGGGTAAACCGTATAGAACTGAGGTGAGGAGGTATTTCTTCACCCAGGGGGTGGGGAATGTGTGGAATTCACTTCCACAGAAAGGAGTTGATGCCAAAACGTTGTCTGATTTCAGGAAGACATTTGGTACAGCTCTTGGGGTTAAAGGGGTCAAGGGATATGGCGGGGTGGGGGACCAGGATATTGAATGAATGTAGAGCAGCTCAAAGGACTGAATGCCTACTGCTTCTAGTTTCTATACAGCCTCCCCTGCACTCGTGTAGAATGACTGTCTCTGCTTCATCCCTGGGCTGGGAGTAATTTGAATAAATGCCGTTATACACTATGGCTTGTCATTCTCATGTGGCCTCCAATGCCATTTTATGTAAACAAAGGTTTTGGGCAGTAGCAAATGGAGCAGCAAGATTTATTTATTAGTGTTACAAGTAGGTTTATGTTAACACTACAATGAAGTTAATATGAAAATCCCTAATCGCCACACTCTGGCACCTGTTCAGGTGCACTGTGGGAGGCTTGGCCAATGCAGCTAATCTAAGGGTGCCTATAGATACAGGTTAAACCTTTTAGGACTGAGAAGAGGAGAAATTTCTTCACCCAGGGAGTGGAATTCACTACCCTAGAAAGCACTTGAGGCAAAAACATTGTATGTTTTGAAGAAGAAGTTAGATAGATAGCTCTTGGGGTTAAAGAGGGGGAGGGGAGTGAGAACAGGTTACAGAGTTGGATGATCAGACTGAACAGCAGAATAGGCCTCCCATCCATTAACTCTGTCTACACTTCCTGCTGCCTCGGAAAAGCAGCCAGCATGACCAAGGACTCCACAGACCCCGGACATTCTCTGTTCCACCTTCTTCCGTCAGGAAAAAGGTACAGAAGTCTGAGATCGTGTACCAGCTGACTCAAAAACAGCTTCTTCCCTCTGCCCTCACCAACCTCACATTAAGTTGATCTTTCTCTACACCCAGGCTATGAATGTAACGCTACATTCTGCACTCTGTCCTTTCCTTTCCTATGTTTTGTCTGTATAGTGTGCAAGAAACAACACTGTATACTAATACGTGTGACAGTAATAAATCAAATCAGACTCCAATGGCCTACTGCTGCTCCTATTGTCTATATTTCTATTTGATGAATTAAGAGAGTTTGACATACGTTTAGGGGAAAATACAACTTTGGGAGCGCAAAACAGCGGCAGGAAATCAGTCACCATTTACCAACTCTCCCTATATTATACTGTACATTGAGTCAATGGAAAGAGAACCTAGCTGGAACGTCTGACAGCCATTTGCCCTCTAATCCTAAAATTGCTGGTATGTCTAATGTTACTCCAGTTTACACAATGTAAATTCTATGTTGACAGTTCAGCGAACTGTAACTTTTTGAGGAACAAGTTGATTTGAATTAAACTAAATTTAGTGGCATCTCGGCATTTTTTTTAGTTCCTGAATTGTTCAGTTGACAGAGTTTTGTTTTGTGGATCAGTGACTCGAACCCCTCCCCCTGACCTTGGGCTGGGTTTGCTTTTGCTAAACGGCTTGACATTTGGACAAGGAAGTGGGGTTGAAGCAAGAGATAGTGGTGTTTGGTATTTATCATCGGAAAGATTTGACTTTCAAATGTACGTATGTAAAAGAGGGGGAAATGTTACAAACAAATATCTTCAAAGAAATAATCAGCAAAAGATTTGAGTCGTGGACCCTCTTGGGTTGCAGTTGGGTAAAGCTATACGTAAAGCTGAATAAATACCTTTCATCAAATGGTCGATGGTTTATAATAGTTTGTAATGATCGTGTATCTCTTCCTATCCCTCAACCGTCTTGAAGCATTTAACATTCAATTAATTATCTTGGGGTCAAGTGACAATTTTGTGGGACTCCAGATCTCAGTCCTCCTTTGTCATTCCTTAGAACCCTCTTCTTTGAAGAGGCGAATGTAAACATCATCTTAGTCAGAGTATTTCCTGTGGCTTGGTATCTACTTTAGTCTGACTATCGGAAAGGGAACTGCAATATAATTTATTGTCGCGGATAATTGCAACCACCATTTTGTGCCAAGGTATTGTGAATGGGAATGGGCTGGAGGCCAGTCCCCCTCTTTTGTTCCTGTTGAATTTAGAATGTTGATTTTGGAAAATATATTCCTGTTTCTCTCTTTGGCCGGTCACTGTCTGATGCAGTTTAGGAGTCCCAGCAAGTGGTTGCCATGGCTTAATATAGCAAGGAAGTGGTCTAAAGTTTCGAGCAAGTTCTTCCTGTCACTTATCAGAAAATGTCTCAATTCAGTGGGACATAGAGTAACCACAATCCCTCTGGGTGGAGGAGAATGTCACTGCATCTTTGAATAAAATAAACTCTGAACAGCTGACGGTGACCAGGTTAGAGGCTGATAGCTATCTCTTATATTCCACATTTCTGTTTTTCATATCTGATATAAAACCACTCCAGGTGAGAGAAACTAATTATATTCCTCCCTTTTTTCATGCTCGTTGTCTGATGCACCCACACTCCCTTTAAGAATCTACAATCAGTGTTTGTCACCTTTTTTACCCTCACTCTGCTCAATTTTTTATGTCCCTGTTTTAGGTGTTGGTACTTGATGCTGATTGGCGCTATTGGTGTAAGAATATTGGTGTAATTCGAGAGGAGTTGGAGGATGTGATCAAAAATCATAACTGTTTCAGAAAGGAACCAATCAGCCCATTGACCCTGAACTGGCGCTTAATCCATTTCTGTTTATGTCCTCCCTGTATCCATTTAAGTCTCCCTAGAATCATAATCCCTATAGTGTAGGAGAGGCCATTTGGCCCATTGAATCTGCATCAACCATCTGATAGAGTATCGTACGCGCACTCTATCATCATCGACCCCACACATTTACCCCACTAATTCCCCCTAACCTACACAGTTTCAGACTGTGGGAGGAAACTGGAGCACCCAGAGGAAACCCATGCAGACACGGGGAGAACATGCAAACTTCACACAGGCAGTCACCCAAGGACAGAATTGAACCCGGCTCCCTGACACTTAAGTAGCAGTGCAAACCACTGTGCCACCATAAGTAGAAATAAGAGACCATTTGGCCCCGCCTGGGGCTAACATGTTCCACTATTGTGAGATTATGGGTAACTTATGATCTAACTCCACTTTGTTCCACATTCCTCAATACCTTTGGATAATAAAAATCTGTCAATCTCAGCTTTAGAATTAACTATTGCACAAGGATCAATTGCCATTTGCGCAATATGGTTCCAAATGTTTACCAATTTGTGTGTGAAGATGTGCAGGGAAAAATCTCAGTTGGTCTGGTAGGTGGCACAGTAGTTATCACTGCTGCCTCGCAGCACCAGGGACCTGGGTTCAACTCCCAGCTTGGATCACTGTCTGTGTAGAGTCTGCACATTCTCCCCGTGTCTGCATGGATTCCTTCTGGATACACTGGTTTCCTCCCATAATCCAAAAGACGTGCTGGTTAGGGTGCATTGGCCATGCTAAATTCTCCCTCAGTGTACCCGAACAGGCACTGGACTGTGGCGAACAAGGGATTTTCACAGTAACTTCATTGCAGTGTTAATGTAAGCCTACTTGTGACACTGATAAATACATTTTAAAAGTTTGTGGAGAGACAGCGTTAATGTTACGAACTCAAGAGTTACACTGGGCTCGAAACATTAACTTTGGCAAAAAGACAGAGTCACCTGGAGTCGAAACGTCAGCTCATTTCTCTCCTTACCGATGCTGCCAGACCTGCTGAGATTTTCCAGAATTCTCTTTTGGTTACTAACTCTGGCAGGGTCGGTGGAAAGAGAAACAGATCACGCTTTTTTTTTAAATCTCAGTTTGTTTCATCTGAGCTTGTAGCTTAATGCTTGGAATCCTGGTATTGTGTAAAGCCAGTAAAAAGTCTGACAACACCAGGTTCAAGTCCAACCGATTTATTTGATAGTACGCTCAAGTCACCTGATGAAGGGACTAACCCCAAAAGCTAGTGAGTTTACTATCAAATAAATCGGTTGGACTTAAACCTGGCGTTGTCAGACTTTTTACTGTGTTTACCCCAGTCCAACACCGGCACATCCACATTGTGTAAAGCCACATTGCGCACTCTCCAAAACATGGTTCCCCCCAAAACTGAACCCCACGCTCCAGGGATTTTCAAAGCTGAATCACTGACTGTGATTCCCTTGAATTCTAGATGTTTACAATTCCCTCTGAAACGTCAGAGCTGGTTTGAGTTCACAAGCACATGGGTAAAATGTTCCATTGTTCAGTAATCCTTCCCATTCAAGATTTCGTTTGAAGTCTTCCTTTGAATTCCAGCACTAATTCCAAATTGAGAGGCCTTTGTTATACTGGATGTGATGCAAACATCTGCTCCAGTTGACTGGGGACGGGAGAGGGGATATCTCTGAGTGTGGGCAGGCTAGCTGCTTTTTCCTGTCTGTCATTTTAATATCCAATCTCTCAGAGCAGAGAAGGGCTCAGACTCTCGCTGGATTTGGTTTGCAGGAGAAGGGAAGGGGCTACTATTGGGCTCTATGCCGCTGGGCTCCACGATGGACTTACAATGAAACACACAGCGTGGTGGGGGTGGGGGGGGAGTCCAAACATGTGTGGGTTAGGGGGATTAGCCATACTAAGCTCTTTTATTAGCTCTGTTAATTAAGGATAATATCAGGGCAGTAGTAAGAGAAGATATAGGGTCCAAAGAGCAAAACGTGGAATCATTGTGGGTGGATAAGGAATAGTAAGGGGAGAAAGTTGCTGCTGGGTGTGGTCTATAGGCCCCCAAATAATAATTTTGAGGTAGGGCAGGCTATAAACAAGCAAATAATTGATGTGTGCAGAAACGGAACGGCGATAAATATGGGGGATTTTAATCTGCATATTGATTGGTTGACTCAAGTCAGATGCGGTGGGCTTGAGGAAGAGTTCTTGGAATGCTGTCGGGATAGTTTCCTTGTATGTAATGGAACCTACGATGGAGTGAGTTATCTTAGATCTGATGTTATGTAACAAGGCAGGTAGAATTAGGGATCTTCTTGTGAGGGATCGTCTTGGGGCGAGTGATTATAGTACGGTTGAATTTCTGACAGATGGAGGCTGAGAAAGTAGGGTCCTGAACCTGTGTCCTCCGTTTGAACAGAGGGGAGTATGATAGGATGAGGGCAGAATTGGCGAATGTAGATTGGGGGCGCAGATTGGTTAGTAGGACAGCTGAGGAACAGTGGAGGATTTTTAAGGAGATATTTTTCGGTACTCAGCAGAAATATATTCCGATGGTAAAGAAAGACTGTAAAAAAAGGGATAACCAACCGTGATTATCAAAGGAAATAAAGGAGAGTATTAAATTAAAAGCTGATCCGTACAGAGTGGCTAAAAATAGTGGGGAATTAGAAGATTGGGAAAGATTTAAAAAACAACAAAGAATGACTAAGGAAGTGATAAAGAAAGGAAAGATAGAGTATGAAGCTCTAAATATAATAAAAAAATATAAAATATTAAAAATGATAGTGAAAGTTTTTACAAATACACAAAGAAGAGGAGACTGGTTAGAGTGAATGTTAGACCCTTGGAGGATGAGAGGGGGGGATTTAACGGTGGGTAACGAGGAAATGGCTGAGACTTTAAATAAGTTTTTTGTGTCAGTCTTCACGGAGGAGGACACAAATAGCTTGCCGAATACTAAAGATAGAAGGATGGTAGGAGATGAGGTCCTTAATGCGATTACTGTCACTAGAGAGGTAGTGCTTGGTAGACTATCGGGACTGAAGGTAGACAAGTCCCCAGGGCTAGATGGAATGCATCCCAGGGTTCTGAAAGAAATGGCAGAAGTAATAGCAGATGCCTTAGTAATTATTTATCAAAATTCACTGGACTCTGGGGAAGTGCCGGAGGATTGGAAAACAGCTACTGTTACGCCGCTGTTTAAAAAAGGTAGCAGGCAAAAGGCAGGGAACTATAGGCTGGTTAGTTTAACATCCATAGTTGCAAAAATGCTAGAATCCATCATCAAAGAAGAAATAGAAAAGAATGATTTGATCGAGCAGATGCAGCACGGATTTGTGAAGGGAAAGTCGTGTTTAACAAATTTACTGGATTTCTACGAAGATGTGACTAGTGCGGTAGTCAGAGGGGAACCGGTGGATGTGGTGTTTTTAGATTTCCAGAAGGCGTTCGATAAGGTGACTCAAAAGGTTGCTTCAGAAGGTTAGGGTGCACGGAGTTGGGGGTGAGGTGTTAGCATGGATTGAGGATTGGTTGTCTAACAGGAAGCAGAGAGTTGGTATCAATGGGTGCTATTCTGATTGGCAGTTGGTGACTAGTTGAGTGCCGCAGGGATCAGTGCTGGGGCCTCAATTATTTACCATTTACGTAGATGATCTGGAGGAGGGGGCTGAGTGTAGGGTGACAAAATTTGCTGATGACACAAAGATGAGTGGAAAAGCAAATTGCGTGGAGGGTGTGGAAAGTCTGCAGAGGGATCTGGATAGGCTCAGTAAGTGGGCGAGGACCTGGCAGATGGAGTATAACGTTAGCAAGTGTGAGGTTATCCACTTTGGCAGAACTAATAGTAGGAGGGATTATTATTTAAAGAGTGAAAAGCTGCAGCATGCTACGGTGCAGAGGGACCTGGGGGTTCTTGTGCACGAGTCGCAAAAACCCAGCCTGCAGGTGATCAAGAAGGCGAATGGAATGCTGGCCTTTATAGTGAGGGGGATAGAATATAAAAGCAGGGAGGTCTTGCTGCAACTGTACAGGGCACTGGTGAGGCCGCAGCTGGAGTACTGTGTGCAGTTTTGGTTGCCGCACTTGCGAAAGGATATATTGGCCTTGGAGGAAGTACAGAGAAAGTTCACCAGGCTGATACCGGAGATGAGGGGGTTAGCCTATGAGGAGAGGTTAAATAGACTGGGTCTGTACTCGCTAGAGTTTAGAAGGCTGAGGGGGGATCTTATAGAGATTTGCAAGATAATGAAGGGACTAGATAGGGTAGAGGTAGAGAGATTCTTCCCACTTAGAAAGGAAAACAGAACTAGAGGGCACAGGCTCAAAATAAGGGGTGAGGGAGCAGTTTAGAATGTTGAGGAGGAACTTCTTCACTCAAAGGGTGGTGAATCTCTGGAATTCTCTGCCTGTTGAAGTAGTGGAGGCTGCCTCATTGAATATATTTAAGTCACGGGTAGATAGATTTCTGATAGACAAGGGAATTAAGGGTTATGAGGAGAAAGTGGAACTGATCCACTGCAGATCAGCCATGATCTTATTGAATGGCGGGGCAGGCTCGAAGGGCTAGATGGCCGACTCCTGCTCCTATTTCTTATGTTCTTAAATTGCCGCTTAGTGTCCCAGGATGTGTAGGATTAGTCATGATAAACATGTGGGATTGTAGAGAGAGGGTGGGGAAGAGGGCCTGAGTGGGATACTCTGTCAGAGAGTGAGTGCAGACTTGATGGGCTGAATGGCCTCTCCTGCACTGTAGGGTTCTATGATTCTATGGAGAGTGGCTGTGGGAGCACCAATCGGAGCTCTGAATTTATAGATAGGCTCGAGAAATTTGAATCAGATATCAGCAGGCAGTGGAGAACACCACTGAGATCTGATTGGAGGAGTCAGTGAGAAAACATAGTGTCCCGGTAGAGAGGTGGTGGTGAGGGCAGTTTGGACAGATTTCTTGATTGTCTGATCTGTAGTTTCTGAACTTTTTTCCGTTAGTAAAACAGCAGCATTCAGGTAGGCAGCCGGAGGCAACAAACATACATCGAGCTCTGGACTTGTGAGGCCTTTAGCTAGAACGGAGGAAGAGGCACTGGCCAGTGGCCACCGTGGGGGAGAAACAGGGTGTCTTTTGGACTCCAGGCCAGGAGGGAGGAGGGTGGGTGTGTGGACAATCAACCAACCAACCATTGAAAGAACAGAGGCTAGGGCAGGCCCGGGTAAAGCCAGGCCAGCAGTAGCCGGTCAGTGGCAGGCATGGTGCTCTGGACCATGTCAGGACTGGGAGACGTGAGAGAGCCAGGCAGGTGCCAATGTGGTGTTCAGGGAGCAGCATGGTGACTGGCCCAGAGGCCGGGGCCCAGAGTGAGAGGGTGGGCAGCAACGAGAGCAGAGGGAGGCAGCCAGTCAGTCACCGATGAGCTCAGACCATTGAGAGGAGCAACTTGAGCCATGGGCCAGCACTGAGGAGGATAAAAAAGCCACATCACCGGGGGATGTGAGGTGGGGTCCGATATCACTGGGGTGGGGAGGGGGGAGCCCAGATTGGAGGCAGAGCACAGGGTCCCAAAAGTGTAAGTCTGGTTGGGCTAGAGAGTGGAGGTGGGATGTGGGAGATGTTTCAGCCAAGATTCCTGCTCCTGATGATAATCATCGTAAATAGGGTGAATACTGCACATGTTAAACTGTTTGAGGACAGGTTGGGCACTGTAAGAAGTCTCACAATGCCACGTTAAAGTCCAACAGATTTATTTGGTATCACGAGCTTTCAGAACGTTGCTCCTTCATCAGGTGAGTAAGGGACAGCGCTCTGAAAGCTCGTGCTAACAAATAAACCTTTTGGACTTTAACCTGGTGTTGTGAGACGTCTTACTGTGCCCACCCCAGTCCAATGCCGGCATCTCCACATCATGAGGACGGGTTGGATGAGGTTGAGATGTGCCTCACAATTGGCTATTCTGCCGTTGAGCTGGTGTCTGATCTCTGACGATGAGACTGGCCGCCTGGCGGAGGACATGCTGAAGGAGAGGTGTCCCTGGGGACTCACTAACCTACACCAGCACATTCAGCACATAAGAACATAAGAAATAGGAGCAGGAGTAGGCCATCTAGCCCTTCGAGCCTGCCCCGCCATTCAGTAAGATCATGGCTGATCTGTCGTGGCTCAGTTCCACTTTCCCGCCCTCTCCCCATAACCCTTAATCCCCTCTTATCAAAAACCCATCAACCCGCGTCTTGAAAATATTTAGCGAGGCAGCCTCCACCACTTCAACGGGCAGAGAATTCCAGAGATTCACCACCCTTTGAGTGAAGAAGTTCCTCCTCAACTCCGTTCTAAACCGACCCCCCTTTATCTTGAGGCTGTGCCCCCTAGTCCTACTGTCCTTTCTGAGAGGGAAGAGTCTCTCCACCTCTATCCTATCCATCCCATTCAACATCTTACACGTCTCAATGAGATCTCCCCTCATTCTTCTAAACTCTAACGAGTACAAGCCTAGTTTATTCAGCCTCTCCTCATAGCTCAATCCCCTCAACTCCGGCATCAGCCTAGTAAACCTCCTCTGCACTCCCTCCAAGGCCAAAATATCCTTGCGTACAGAACACAGGACAGCACAGGACAAAACATTGGAAGAAACAGTCTCTCTTCATTTTCCAACTGGTTATGAACGCCTAACGGAATTTCTGCCCCTCACCCACCTCACTATTTATTATTTGGTAGTCCACTTTGGTAGGAAGAATGGTAGGAAGGACTATTACTTACATGGCGAAAAACTGCAGCAGGCAACGGTGCAGAGGGACCTCGGGGTTCTTGTGCATGAGTCGCAAAAACCCAGCTTGCAGGTGCAGCAGGTGGTCAGGAAGGCGAATGGGATGCTGGCCTTCATAGCGAGGGGGATTGAATATAAAAGTAGGGAGGTCTTGCTGCAGCTGTATAGGGCATTGGTGAGGCCGCAGCTGGAGTACTGTGTGCAGTTTTGGGCGCCGCACCTGCGCAAGGATATTTTGGCCCTGGAGGGAGTGCAGAGGAGGTTTACTAGGCTGATACCGGAGTTGAGGGGATTGAGCTATGAGGAGAGGCTGAATAAACTAGGCTTGTACTCGTTAGAGTTTAGAAGAATGAGGGGAGATCTCATTGGGACGTATAAGATGATGAATGGGATGGATAGGATAGAGGTGGAGAGACTCTTCCTGCTCAAAAAAGACAGTAGGACTAGGGGGCACAGCCTCAAGATAAAGGGGAGGCGGTTTAGAACGGAGTTGAGGAGGAACTTCTTCACTCAAAGGGTGGTGAATCTCTGGAATTCTCTGCCCGTTGAAGTGGTGGAGGCTGCCTCGCTAAATATTTTTAAGAAGCGGGTTGATGGGTTCTTGATAAGAGAGGGGATTAAGGGTTATGGGGAGAGGGCGGGAAAGTGGAACTGAGCCACGACAGATCAGCCATGATCTTATTGAATGGCGGGGCAGGCTCGAAGGGCTAGATGGCCTACTCCTGCTCCTATTTCTTATGTTCTTAGAACCTCCTGTGGCATTGCTCTGTGTTGTCAGAAGACAAAATAGATTCGCTGCCCCCCCTGGTGACTCTGGCACACAACTGCATCCGTCACCTGTTTATTCAAATTGGGACACCGCACCTTTCACAACTTCAAGATCTTCTCAAGGAAATTGAGCAAAAGGAGTGTTTCTGAAATATATTCACTGTTGCAATGGAGGAAAGCGCAGCAAGAAATTTGCACAAAGCAAGATCCCACAAATGGCAGAGAAATATTACATTTTTGAGCTGCAATTTGAGTGATCTATATTGGCAAGGAAACTGCAGGGAACTCCACTTTCCTCCTTTAAGTCATGGCCTGGGATCTTTCCTGTCCATCAAAGATGATAGATGGGATGGTGGGAGGGGGGGGGTTAGTTATTGTTCTTGGGGCTAAAGGGATCAAGGGATATTGGGGGGGGGGGTGGTGGGGAGTGCAGGATCAGGATATTGAATTTGATGATCAGCCATGATCAAAATGAATGGCGGAACAGGTTCGAAGGGCCAAATGGCCGCCTCCTGCTTCTAGTTTCTATGTTTTTAATAAGAACATAAGAAATAGGAGCAGGAGTCGGCCATCCAGTCCTTCGAGCCTGCCCCACCATTCAATAAGATCATGGCTGATCTGAAGTGGATCAGTTCCACTTTCCCGCTTTCTCCCCATAATCCTTAATTCCCCTGTCTATCAGAAACCTATCTACCCGTGACTAAAATATATTTAGCGAGGCAGCCTCCACCACTTCAACGGGCAGAGAATTCCAGAGATTCACCACACTTTGAGTGAAGTTCCTCCTCAACGCTGATCTAAACTGCCCCCACCTCCCCTCCCCCCCCCCCACCCCCCTTATTTTGTGGCTGTGTCCTCTAGCCCTGCTATCCTTTCTAATCGGGAAGAATCTCTCTACTACCCTATCCAGCCCCTTCATTATTTTGTATGTCTCATGTGAAAGGCAATACCTTTGACGGTGCGGCACTCCCTCGGCGCTGACCCTCTGACGGTGCGGCACTCCCTCGGCGCTGACCCTCTGACGGTGCGGCACTCCCTCGGCGCTGACCCTCTGACGGTGCGGCACTCCCTCGGCGCTGACCCTCTGACGGTGCGGCACTCCCTCGGCGCTGACCCTCTGACGGTGCGGCACTCCCTCGGCGCTGACCCTCTGACGGTGCGGCACTCCCTCGGCGCTGACCCTCTGACGGTGCGGCACTCCCTCGGCGCTGCATTCAGAATGTCAGCCGAGGCCTAACTGGAGTGGGGTTTGAATCTACAATATCCTGATGCCCAGGGCAGGAATGCGTGACTCACGGAGCCCTAAGCTCAGTGCACAGTGCATGTCCACGGTGCAGCCATCGGCATAACTCCCAGCTGATGCTTCAATATGAAATGTGGTTACCAAGGACCGGCACGTTCCAGCCTCTCCGTGTGAAATCGGGTTTAGAGAACAGTGGAATGAGGTGAGAGATCACTGATAGTCTATCTGTGATGAAGCAACTCATTTCTGAGTCTCCATTTCAGTCGTGCTCCTATCTTCCTCTTTCATGGTCTCTGACACACTTAAACTGAGAAACCAAATATTTGAGGACAGAGAGGGGTATCTCCTCTGTTGAACGTACGAAAAAAAATCCAATCTGCTTATTTTGAATTCATACTTTTTATCATTTTACAGTCCACGCTGTGAGATTGTTTTGGGAGGTGGATTTCTTTGAGGCTGAGTTTGATGATATTCTTCATTTCTGAGATAGGAAGTACCTGTGTCCCACAAACCCACATTATAAAGTCGGGTGGGGGAAGGAGTTGAGATAACGTGAGTTCTCTGCTTTTTACAAGCAGTTGAACAATCCATTAAGGATGATGGGAATTTCACTGGACAGAGGCCCTGGGGACATGGGTTCCAACCCCAACAAGCAGCTGGTGGAATTTGCAGGTCGGCACGGTGGTTAGCACTGCTGCCTCATAGCGCCAGGGGCCCGGGTTCGAATCCTGGCTTGGGTAACTGTCTGGGTGGAGTTTGCACCTTCTCCCAGTGTCTGCGTGGGTGCTCCGGTTTCCTCCAAAAGATGTGTGAGTTAGGTTGATTGGCCATGCTAAATTGCCCCTTAGTGTCAGCATGGTAAATATGTGGGGTTATGGGGACAGGGCCTGGGTGGGATTGTAATCGGTGCAGACTCGATGGGCCGAATGGCCTCCTTCTGCACTGTAGGAATTCAATGAATTTAAATGCAATTAGTAAATCTGGAATTGAAAGCTTGTCTCGGTAAAATGGAACGATCATTGATTTGTTGTAAAACCCTTACCTAGTTTAATTGGGGGGGGACTATATTTGCAACTGGGGGCTGTTCTTGTTGGCCCCATCCAGGCCAGTATAGAATCATAGAATCCCTACAGTTCAGGCGAAGGCCATTCAGCCCATCGAGTCCACACTGACGACAATCCCACCCAGATCCTACCCCAATAAGCCTGCATATTTACCCTGCTAGTCCCCCTAACACTAAGGGACAATTTACCATGGCTAATCAACCTAATCTGCACATTTTAAGATCACATGAGGAAACCGGAGCACCCATGACAAAGCCCATACAGACATGGGGAGAATGTGCAAACTCCACACAGACTGTGACCCGAGGCTGGAATCGGACCCAGGTCCCTGGCAATGTGAGGCAGCAGTGCTAACCACTGTGGCACTGTGCCGCCAAACTGTTAATATAACTCCTTCTGATGTGGTAACATATCTGAAAGCACTTCACAGAGAAATCTTAACCAAGACAAACATGGAGATATCAGGACAGGTTATCAAAAGCTTTGTCAAAGAGGTTGGTTTTAAGTACTGCCTTAAAAGAAGCGAGAAACTGGACATTAGCAATGGATTTCCACAGCTTGGGCCCTAGCCTGCTAAAAGCAGAGCCATCAAGAAATGGGGATTGGAAAAGTGTCCAGGGAAGCCACACAGCATGTTACGCAGACTGGCGGTTTGCTATGTACTGTCTCCATCTCGCCCCGGTTCAGGGGAACTGACTTGAAGGAAATGTGTGTGATGTTACAATGTAACCAATGATAACATTGGAATCCAATATAATGTAACCAATAGGAACATGCTGTGAGGGTCAGCTGACCCGGTAGACAATGCAACCAATGGCAAAATGATGTGGTGGTCAGCTGACCTGGTATAAATGGAAAGCTTGCATGGCCCATGGTG
The DNA here is from genome assembly GCF_965287045.1 of Carcharhinus amblyrhynchos. NCBI lineage: Eukaryota > Metazoa > Chordata > Chondrichthyes > Carcharhiniformes > Carcharhinidae > Carcharhinus > Carcharhinus amblyrhynchos. Next base: position 4,588,923 of record NC_137352.1, on the reverse strand, counting down.
TGGCCCCAAGTGTTGGAGTAATGAAGTTTCTTCATTAAGCCTTTTTCTTTGATTTACTTTCTGAGGTTAGTTCTTTAATTCCTTGCAATTGAAGTATCCTTACTGCTGCATGAACATTGATAGCAGAGGAAAACCCATCGTAACTTGGTGTTTGTTTTGTGAGGCCTGAAGGGGTGCTACAGACTCAGGACACGACTGTGCTGGAAAGTAAAAGCAAACTTGTGTTGTTTGTTTGTTTGTTCCCCCATCTTTATGGATGCTGAACCATCCCAGCAGTGGAAGGCAGAAGTGGAAATGTGGACCCTTGTTACGACAATACTAATGAAAAAACAAAATATGGCCTTGGCTTTGTCCCTCCTGGCAGGAAGTAAGACAAGGGGCCAAGTGTTTTCTGGCTGGACTGCAGATAGCCTGGATAAACAAGAAGAGTTACAGGCTCCCATTGCAATATCTAGATAAGTTTTATCAAAAAGATGAATCTTTGGAGAATTATGAAGGGTGGGTGATTTTTGATAGGATTAGACAACAAGGAAACCAATCCATGGAGGAATATATCATGGATTTCAATAAGAGCCATAATAGGCTAATGAAATTTGAAATTCGAGATTCCAGATGCGATATTGGCTTTAAGTTGTTGGACTGTGCATGCCTGTCTCAGATGGATAATCTCCTGGTAATGACTAGAGTACAATTTAAAGGAACAGAGCCCCTCTTTCATCAAATGGTAACATAATTAAAAATGTTTTTCGGGAAGCAATCATTCCTCGCCACATTTTTCAATTCCGATCGGATTGCCATAGTGCCCAGAGTACAGAAGTCAATGTTAGCTCAGCTATGTGCCCAGCCAAATGGTACACAAAAGCCCCTAAGCAAAGACAGTTACACTAATAACAGACCTGATGTTGAAACTGTCTATCACCGATTTGATAAAGGAGATAGAAGATGCACATGGAAGGATGACGTTTTAATCGAAGAAATGGTAAAGGGATTGTGAATCATGTTTTCAGCGTTTTCCCCATATCGCTGCAGAGTGAATCGTCCGAAAAGAAGAAATTGTGCCTTTTGAAGCTATACACAATAGAATATGTAAAAACCGACAGTTATGAAGATAAAGACCATGAAGAGGCATTGTTTTGGTCACAGAAAAATTGAATCCAATAATGAGTGTGCTGATGCTAGACTCTTTTAACTGTGCAGTTTTGGATAGTAGATGTACATCAACTGTATGTGGCAAAGATTGGCTAAATTGCTATTTAGGGTTCCTTGATCAGAAAGATCAAAAGAAAGTTAAAGAATGTGACAGTTCCACCTGTTTTCAGTTTGGAGATGATAAATACTAAAACTTTTTCCAAAAAGGTGGTATTCCCCGGAAGAATGATAGGAATCATAAGTACAGATGTTGTTTCAATGACGTACCTTTTGTTATTGAGCAGTTTGCCATGAATAAGCCCAAATGACTATTGATTTGAAGCATGACAAAGCTGTGGTATTTGGAAGATCTACAGTTTACAAGGTCAGGCCATTAGTGCCTTTTCTTAAGTGAACCGAAAATGGATGACCAGAGGATTCATGATGCATTAGTGTCGCTTACGGACAACAGCTTGAAGGACAAAAAGAAGATTATTTTGAAAGCGGTTTGCTCATCCACCCAGCATCACAGAGACTGAGAGCACTGCTGCAGGATGCAGGTGTGCTGGATAATGGCTCGAATGATCTGACTGAGCTAATATTTGCTCTATGTAAGATTTGTACAAAATAAAGAAGGACATCTCCATGTCCAGTTATGAGTCTACCATTAGCACGAGATTTCAACCATGTCGTGGCAATAGATTTGAAAATTTGGGATAAAGGCAAAGGCATTTTTTAAATTCATTTGTGGGTGTCGCTGGCTGGCCAGCCAGCATTTATTGCCCATTCCTAGTTGACATTGAGAAGGTGGTGGTGAGCTGCCCTCTTGAATGACCACAGTCCATGTGCTGTGGGTTGATCCACAATGCTGTAAGGGAGGGAATTTCAGGATTTTGACCCAGCGATTGCGAAGGAACAGCGATTTATATTTCCAGGTGAGGATGGTGAGTGGCTTGAAGGGGAACTTGCAGGTGGTGGTGTTCCCATGTATCTGCTGCCCTTGTTATTCTAGGTGGAAGTGGTTGTGGGTTTGGAAGGTGCCATGTAAGGATCTTTGGTGAATTGCTGCAGTGCATCTTGTAGATAGTACACACTGCTGCTACTGAGTATCGGTGATGGAGGGAGTGGATGTTTGTGGATGTGATGCCAATCAAATGGGCTGCTTTGTCCTGGATGGTGTCAAGCTTCTTGAGTGTTATTGGAGCTGCATCCATCCAGGCAAGTGGGGAATATTCCATCACACTCCTGACTTGTGTCTTGTAGATAGTTTGGGGAGTCAGGAGGTGAGTGACGCACCGCAGTAAGCCTAGCCTCTGACCTGCTCTTGTAGCCACTGTGTTTATGTGGTGATTCCAATTGAGTTTCTGGTCAGTGGTAACCCCAAGGATGTTGACAGTAGGGATTCAGTGATGGTTATAGTATTGAATGTCAAGGGGCAGAAGTGGGGATGTTTGCCGATGATTGCCTGACATTTGTGTGGCGTGAATGTTACTAGCCACTTGTCAACCCGAGGTATTGTCCAGATCTTGTTGCATTTGAACACGGACTGCTTCAGTATCTGAGGAATCATGAATGGTGCTGAACATTGTGCAACCATCGGCAAACATCCCCACTTCTAACTTTATTTACTACGCTTGTGGACACGGCCACCTGGTTCAACGTATCTGCAGCGATTTATAGCAGAGACAAGATGACTATTGTGGACAAAATTATGACATTCGATTGGAACAGGGCTGAAGAATCTAAATTCTTGACAGACAATGGGAGTGAATTTGCAAATGATGAGTGCCAAGGTGTATGTGAAAATATTGTGGTGATGCACATTGCAGCAGAAAGCCCATTCAGCAATGGTCTCTGTCAACAGAATCACAGTAAGAAGTCTGACAACACCAGGTTTAAGTCCAACCAATTTATTTGGTAGTAAACTCACGAGCTTTACCCCAGTCCAACACCGGCATCTCCACATCATGAACAGAATCATGCAGTAATAGATGAAATGCTGCATAAGGTTTTGGCTGATTTGACCAGGCTGTAAATTGCAGATTGCATTAGCGTGGGTGGTACGTGCAAAAAATTCATTACAAATGGCGAGGGTGGGGGAAGGCTATCGTCCATTCCAATTGGTATATGTGAGGAACCCAAAGTTACCATCAGTATTGATGGACACTTCTCCAGCATTAGAAGAGACAAACATTAGCTCCACTTTTTTCTGCACATCCGAATTCCATACATGCAGGAAGATAGACCTTCATTAAGGTAGAGGTTTCAGAATGGATGTGACGAGCCCTAAAGCATCGCATTAGACCCTTGGGGGTTCACTTTGAAAAAAGTGATATGGTCTACTATAAAAGAGAGGGTCTAAAAAAAAGTGGAAAGGGCTCTGCAAAGTGATAGGGTTGGATGGCAAGGTAGTTATACTCTAACGCGCTAACCGGACAGTGCGAGCCCACTCTAACGCGCTAACCGGACAGTGCGAGCCCACTCTAACGCGCTAACCGGACAGTGCGAGCCCACTCTAACGCGCTAACCGGACAGTGCGAGCCCACTCTAACGCGCTAACCGGACAGTGCGAGCCCACTCTAACGCGCTAACCGGACAGTGCGAGCCCACTCTAACGCGCTAACCGGACAGTGCGAGCCCACTCTAACGCGCTAACCGGACAGTGCGAGCCCACTCTAACGCGCTAACCGGACAGTGCGAGCCCACTCTAACGCGCTAACCGGACAGTGCGAGCCCACTCTAACGCGCTAACCGGACAGTGCGAGCCCACTCTAACGCGCTAACCGGACAGTGCGAGCCCACTCTAACGCGCTAACCGGACAGTGCGAGCCCACTCTAACGCGCTAACCGGACAGTGCGAGCCCACTCTAACGCGCTAACCGGACAGTGCGAGCCCACTCTAACGCGCTAACCGGACAGTGCGAGCCCACTCTAACGCGCTAACCGGACAGTGCGAGCCCACTCTAACGCGCTAACCGGACAGTGCGAGCCCACTCTAACGCGCTAACCGGACAGTGCGAGCCCACTCTAACGCGCTAACCGGACAGTGCGAGCCCACTCTAACGCGCTAACCGGACAGTGCGAGCCCACTCTATCGCGCTAACCGGACAGTGCGAGCCCACTCTAACGCGCTAACCGGACAGTGCGAGCCCACTCTAACGCGCTAACCGGACAGTGCGAGCCCACTCTAACGCGCTAACCGGACAGTGCGAGCCCACTCTAACGCGCTAACCGGACAGTGCGAGCCCACTCTAACGCGCTAACCGGACAGTGCGAGCCCACTCTAACGCGCTAACCGGACAGTGCGAGCCCACTCTAACGCGCTAACCGGACAGTGCGAGCCCATTCTTTGAGGGTAGTGGGAACTGATTTATAAATTTGGAGCATCTGAACAAGATGTAGAAACAGCTTGTACCTCACATACACAAACCTTGAGCAAGTGTAATGATCAGACGAGAGGGAATCTGATGATCAGATAAGTAATAGTGAAGCAGGAGGTGACAGTTGTCACTTCAAAGGTTCATTTACTCAAAGTAGGCACAGTGGTATCACACATACCCAAAGGATCGAGTGAGTGGAGGGACACCACTGTAATGGGAAGACCAGGAAAAGCCTCAGGAAAATATAAACACTGGCTCAACATCTGAGAGCAAGGGCAAAGAAGCGATTGCGAAAATGGGGTGGAAAGACGGAAGCCAAAAAGCGAGATTTAAGTCTGAGCATGAATCAATGGAGCATTCGTGAACCCAGGAAAAAGTGACACATCTGTGACCAAAGTTGCACCAATAGAGAACAGCAATCTGAGAGTAGCAGCCCTGGCAGGGACAGAGACGGCAGTAGAGGCCAGAGTTTAACAAGGAAGGCTAGGAATCAAACCAATGACAGTAATAGGAGTAGAAGGCTTCTTGATAGGGAAGTGTTGGCAGCTGCCAATAAAATGGAGTTTATGGAAATAAGTGAGGTCAGACAAGGAGAATTGGACAGTTGGAAAGAGTTTGGGGTTTTCATCAAGGTACCAGACAAAGGGCAGCCTGCTCTGTCCCATCTGCACACAACTGTTAACTGTGTGTGCCTTTATATGCCCTGTTTATGATTCGAACTCTCCACGCACCTGACGAAGGAACAACATTCCGAAAGCTAGTGGTATTTACCACCAAAGTCCTGTTGGACTTTAACCTGGTGTTGTGAGACTTCTTTCTATGAGACAGCCGGTTACTTATTCAATCGGCCAAATTTCCTTCTGTCCCAAAGTCGATGGATATCAAAGCAGCGTTTGTGCAGGGCGGAACATTTCAAAGAAAAGTTTTTTTTTGAAGCCACTTCAAAGAAGCAGGTAATACAAAGCGACAGTTGTAGAAACTGAACGACTGCATATGCAAATTGTATGACATACCCAAAGTCTGGTATTTTTCTGCGTGACTTGTATTGCTGAAAACTAGCTGTGTCCAGTTAAAAGCAGATCCTGCAATGTTCTACTGGAAGTCTGAAGAATAACTGGCTGGAATTTTTGGGATGCATTTTGATTTCCTATGGGGTGGCACAGAAGAGTTTGAAACGGGATAATTAATAAGCTAAAGACAGAATTCCAAGTAGGGAGTCGAGCATTTGGTGCTTTTCGATATCTTAGTCTTGATTTCTGACAAAGCAAATCTGGGATAACGATGAGTCAACAGGGATGTCAAGACAGCATTGATCCTATTCCCATCACCAGAGAAAGGTTGATGGGAAAAGAAGAGCTGGCCAATGGAAAAGAAACAGAATTGTTGAGGGGTATGATAGGACAGTTAAATTGGCTATGCACACAGACAGGACTGGATGGGAGTTATAATGTCCTAGTGCTAAGCAATATGATGAGGCGCACTTCAGTCCAAGAGATCTTGAAGGCAAATAAAACTTTAAAAAAGCTAAAATTAGAGGAATGTGTAATTAAATCCCCAGCACTGGGAGAACCAGAAGACATGAAGTTAGTTGTGTTTAGTGAGGCTTCACATGCCAATCTGCCAGATGGACATTCGAGCGGTGCTGGATTCATAATATTCTTAGAGGGTAAGAAAGGAAAATATTGGCCTGGGAAGCAAGCAAATAAAAAGGGTGGTCAAAAGTACATTGGTGGCAGAAACCTTTGCATTATTGGAGGCTACAGATATGGGGATATATCTGTCTGACATGTTAAGAGTTATTTTTAAGGCAACATCAGGAAAGAAGGTACCAGTTGAGTGTTGGGATGGCACAGTGGCATAATGGTTAGCACTGCTGCTTCACAGCGCCAGGGACACAGGTTCGAATCCCGACTTGAGTCACTATCTGTGTGGAGTTTGCACGTTCTCTCTGTGTCTGCGTGGGTTTCCTCCGGGCACTCCAGTTTCGTCCCACATTCAGAAAGACGTGCTGGTTAGATGCATTGACCCAAACAGGAGCTGGACTGTGGCGACCAGAGGAATTTCACAGTAACTTCATTGCAATGTTAATGTTACTTGTGACTAATAAATAAACTTTACTTTTAAAGACTTTACTTTTCGTGTGGACAATGTTCACTTGATAAAAAGTGTAACAGAAAAGCGACTGTGAATTAATTTGTCCATCATTAAACAAATGCTGGAAAATGAGGTTTCAAAACTCAACTGGGACGGTGCAAATCTACAATTATTGAACGTTTTACTAAAAGGGGTGCAGGTACTGGAAAATTGTTATGAATACTGGAGGATGCTTACCTCAAATTAATCAAAAAGCAAAAAAAAATCTCTTATAATGTAACCAATGGGAACAAGGTGTGAGGATCAGCTGACCCAGTAGATGTAACCAATGGCAAAATAATGTGATAGTCAGCTGACCTAGTATAAATAGGAAGCAGATGGGAATTGGGGAAGATTGTGTGGCCCAGGGTGTGGCCCCAAGTGTTGGGAGTAATGAAGTTTCTTTATTAAACCTTTTTCTTTCATTTATTTTGTGAAGATAGCTCTTTTATTGTTGTAATTGAAGTATCCTTACAGCCGGATGAACATGTGAGATTGCTTTCTGCTGATGTTTGTATTTTTCACGCCTGCTGTGTCATTCATTGCAATCTAGCCGTGAGATGTCAGTATAAACTTCCAGCAGCACTTTGGAGTTCCCATGTGAACTGTTCTCGGTTCTTACATAAGAACATAAGAAATAGGAGCAGGAGTCGGCCATCTAGCCCCTCGAGCCTGCCCCGCCATTCATTAAGATCATGGCTGATCTGAAGTGGATCAGTTCCACATTCCCGCTTTCTCCCCATAACCCTTAATCCCCTTGCTGACCAAAAACCTATCAACCCGCGTCTTAAATATATTCAGCGAGGCAGCCTCCACCACTTCAACAGGCAGAGAATTCCAGAGATTCACCACCCTTTGAGTGAAGAAGTTCCTCCTCAACTCCGTTCTAAACTGCACCCCCTTATCTTGAGCCTGTGCCCTCTAGTCCTGCTGTCCTTTCTGAGCGGGAAGAATCTCTCTACCTCTACCCTATCCATCCCCTTCATCATCTTATACGTCTCTATAAGATCCCCCCCTCATCCTTCTAAACTCCAACAAGTACAAGCCCAGTCTATTCAGCCTCTCTTCATAGTTCAACCCCCTCATCTCCGGTATCAGCCTCGTGAACCTCCTCTGCACTCCCTCCAAGGCCAAAATATCCTTGCACAAGTGCGGCGACCAAAACTGCACACAGTATTCCAGCTGCGGCCTCACCAGTGCCCTGTACGGTTGCAGCAAGACCTCCCTACTTTTATATTCAATCCCCTGCTATAAAGGCCAGCATCCCATTTGCCTTCCTGATCACCTGCTGCACCTGTAGGCTGGGTTTTTGCGATTCATGCACAAGGACCCCCAGGTCCCTCTGCACCGTAGCATGCTGCAGCTTTTCGCCCTTTAAATAGTAGTCCCTCCTACTACTATTCCTGCCAAAGTGGATAACCTCACACTTGCTAACATTGTACTCCATCTGCCAGGTCCTCGCCCACTTGCTCAGCCTATCTAGATCCCTCTGCAGACTTTCTACACCCTCTGCACAATTTGCCGTTCCACTCATCTTCGTGTCATCAGCAAATTTCCACACCCTACACTCAGCTCCCTCCTCCAGATCATCTATATAAATGGTAAATATCTGAGGCCCCAGCACCAATCCCTGGGGCACTCCACTGTCAATATTAGCCGGGGCATTCAAAGTGTATTTGTTGGTGGAGATCCCAGAAACTGCACCCCCCATCTCACCTCGGTGTGTCGCTGCAAGTCACTGGTGTGTTGCTCTGTTTGTGCCCTCTGCATCTTTTGGTGCATTTAGGATTAGAGACAATACGTCCCTGGCTCGGATCCTGACCGGTGTGCTTGTTGCGCTGGGAGTGACTGAAGAGGCAAACGCTGGTTGTGGAAACATTTGGTTTTCTTTCCAAACATGTCAAAAATAGTGCTTACTCTTTGTGACGATTGCACTGACTAACTGCAACATTCAAACTCCCCTTCCTCATCCCCCAGCATTTCTCAAAATGCAAGTTCTAATTATTTTCCCCCAAAAGTCTCTCATTTATAAAACACTTTTCACAGCACCAGGTTGGGGCAAAGTGCTTTACAGCCGTTGAAGTCCCACTGAGATGTGGTCATTGGTGCAGGAAATCCAGCAGCCAATATTGGCACAGCAAGATCCCAGTGATGCTATGTAAACATGATCTGTTTGGAAACCTGATTTCAGATTTTCAGCATCCCACATTTAAACATCAGTAAGTTAATGACCAGGTTACTACAAAAAAAAAACCAAACGTGGTTGAGAGGGAAATATTGGCCAGGACACAGCGGCGAACTCTCCTGCTCTTGTCCCGATAATGTGGGTCAGTGGCTGAAGATTTGGTCGGAGATCTCTGGCAGATACTTTTTATTGCCATCCGGGAACACTTCAGATTGAATTCCTGACCCTCTGTGTTCGGAAGTTAATTCCAAAATTGGAATTTCAGCAAATCTGATCAATATCAGCTTTGGCTGCAGTTTCGTGTGAAGGTGGAAATTTTGGGATTTTCATCAAGATGATAGATGGGATTCTCCGGCCTCCCAGCTGTGTGTTTCCTGTCGGCAGAAGCTGGTGCATTGTTTGCTAGAGGCAGAATTCTCTGGTCCTGCTGCTGTCAATGAGAATTCCCTTTGGATTCACCCCTTGCCGGCAGTACCGGAGAATCCCGCTGGCGTGAATGGCCAGAGAATTCCAACCGATATCTTCAGTCACGGTGATTCCTCACTTCCCCTCCCCAACCTGTCACTGTTGTTATTTGGTGTTTTGTTTGTCTGTCCTAAAGGGTGTTGACTCTTGTCAGACTGGCTTGCTGCAGTCATGTGACTATTACCATCAGGCTGTCTCTTTTTGGAGGCTGCCATCTTGAGATCAGCTCAATGAGGATCTGCACTGCTGTCCTTAAAGCATGGGGTCAGAAAGAGGAGTTAAAATACAGATTTGAAATTCTGCAAATGCTGCAGGGAAGACCCTGAGAACCCAGGCACACAAATGCTAAAATCTTCGAGAAGTGCTTAAAAACAGGCAAGGAGAAGCTAATAAATGGAAGGCTGCAAATAAAATATTGGGGACGTGTGAGCATGACACGGAATCTCCCAATTCCTGCTTTGGATGAATTTGAAAGGTGATGTGGGGCAACACTGGCAGTTCTCCCCCCCACCCCCCCGAAAATAGCAAAACTACAAGATTTCAACAGAGTTCATTAGCAAGCCAATAAAGCAATAAAAGTGGCCACGCTTCTCTCGGTGCTGGGGAGGCACTGCTGCAAAGTGTCCACCACTCTAAATCTAACTGACAAACAAAGATTCATTTTGGGCATGAGAAATACCTAGCCGAGAGACAATCTGCTGAAAGATGGGAAACTGACACTGAAGAAAGCGATTAGATGTCGAGAAACATGGAAGTTGTGATGCGTCAGCTAGAACATATGTATGGCAGAGCAGGAGATGCATTATGTTGAGAGACATTGCAGGCCAAAAGAGCAGATCAATCACAGATGAAAGACAGGGCGCAGATACTGCGGAAGACATCAAAGCATCCGCTTCTCTATTAGTGTTTCAGAATGTGTTCCCACCTTTCTTTCTCCAAGTTAAATCCTGCTTGTCACTATTTGAAGGAGGATTGGGTGTTTCGTTTGGTGTTTCCTGGTCAACATTCCTCGTGCAGTTAACTGGCTGATTTGTGGGATCTTGCTGTGTGTGAATGACTGTGAAGCTTGCCCACATAGCAACGATCTCTGCTCCCCAGAGTAAGTCAACGCATTTGGAGCACGTTGGAATATTCTGGGATGGGATAAAGCTGTAGATAAATTCGGAATTTCAAGCCTGTCTTCTGTGCTCTGCACTCAAGCCTGCTTTGGCCTTGTTGGACAAAGCTCTCTCGACTGCAAAGATTCTCTTAACCGGCGCCTGAATTGAATCAATGTGTGACACTCTCTGATGTGGAGCTTAATGGGCCGTTGGTGAGCTGTGTAATAATAAATGAGGTTAATGTGCGTTCATATCATAAGTAGGTAGAGGAAAAAAATGACGGTTCAGCAGAATCCATTACTCATGACCTTGCTCTCACCTCCTTTGGAAACCCTTTCCGTTTTTATTGATAATTTATTGCCAATGTTGTTGTTCAGCCTTTGAGTGACTGCTCTCTCTTTCCACTTCCTACTGTTGCATTTTCTTTTTCACTCTTCTTGAAATGTCACGTTGTTCAGCGTTTGCAAACTTCTTTTGAGTCACTTCTTGTATATGTGCTCTGCTATAGGGAGTAATAATAAACCGTGAGGTTTGTGTAGTAAACTGACTGGAATAGCTTAAGAAGTGAGTTTTAAGGGCTGTCATGACATATACATGAATAGGATGGGAATAGAGTGATATGGTCCCCAGCAGGGTAGAGGGGTTTTTAGTTCAGTCGGGCAGTATGGTCAGTGCAGAATTCTGGGGCTGAAGGGCCTGTTCCTGTTCTGTAATTTTCTTTGTTCTGAGAATCTTATGAAATTATCCAGTTTTGTTTTCACAAAGAGTTGTCGGTGGGAGGTGGTTAGAATCATTATCAGTTTCCATATCCTGCCCGTGCCTGATCAGGTGATGAGCTTATTTGATGCGTCAACTGTCTCTCTTGTCTCCAGTTTCTAACGCCTCCACGTCTCTGCTTGTTTCTAATTCTCATTTGTACTCGTCATGTTGAAGCCACAGCAATTCATTTAAATGGACAGCACACATTAGCTTTGCTGGGGGGCATGCCCCTTTAAGAGAATGGGTCAGGTGACCCAGGACACACAGGCTCTACCCTGGGTGGATTTATCCTGGGTAATTTTGTGCTAGGTTTGTAATAAACTGTTGCAGTCAGCTTAATACCCTAACCTCATGGTTTATTATCACTCTCAGTAACAGAGCTCATATATAACAGCTTTGGGGTGCCAGTTTGTAATTAAGCTCGGGCTATTACTCTGCCCTTTTGCTAATCTACAGGTACTGGGGTCAGTTGTTCTGTGCAACTGGTGGCTGAATCCTGATCTGTGTGGTTTTACACAAGTCAGTCAGAAACACGTAATCTTTTTTGTGTTTTTAAAAATGTGTAAGGAAGTCATGAAGTTTAAGTTTATGTATTAGTGTCACAAGTAGGCTTACATTAACACTGCAGTGAAGTTACTGTGAAAATCCCCTCATTGCCACACTCCAGTACTTGTTTGGGTACACTGAGGGAGAATTTAGCATAGCCAATCTTTCGGACTGTGTGGACAAACTGGAGCACTTGGAGGAAACCCACTCAGAGATGGGGAGGACATACAAACTCCGCACAGACAGTGACCCAAACCGGGAACTGAACTTGAGTCCCTGGCACTGCGGAGCAGTGGTGCTAACCACTGTGCCACCGTGCTGCCCACAGAGAGATTACAGATGCTGATGAGGGCAAAATAGGAGTGGTGCAGAGATCTGAGGGTTGTAGGGCTCGAGGAGATTACATAGGGTGGGGAGGAGGCCATGGAGAGATTTGAGAACCAAGATGTGAATATTAAAGTTAAAGCTTTACCAAGCCCTAAAATCCATGTAGATCACCGGCAGTGGCTGAGTGGGACTTGGTATTAGTCAGATGACAAGGAGCAATGTTACATGGTTGGGGTTCTCCATAATGAGGTCTGAGTGAGTGACTTGGTCTTTGTGCTCCCTGTAGTATAATAGGCTGATTGAATTGGGATTATTCCAACTCTGATTGTTCATGCTTGATTGATCTATGGTGATTTTCCTGAGAAACATTCCTCTGTCATCATCATCATGTGATAGATGTGGGTGTTACAGGACGCACACTTAACCCTGAACATCCTGCATTCAGCTTCACTTGGTGATTTCTTTTTAATGAAATGTATTTTCCTCTGATGTACAAGTGCAAAATAACCCATGCTGACAACCTGAACTGTAGACCGAAAATTCTGGAAATACTCAGCAGGTCAGGCAATACCTGTGGAGGGAAATGGAAATATTTCAGGTCTGTGACCTTTCACCAAAACTGAAAAAGGTTTGAGATGGGATGACATGGTGGCACAGTGGTTACCATTGCTGCCTCACAGCGCCAGGGACCCAGGTTCGATTCCTGGCTTGGACCATTGTCTATGTGGAGTTTGCATATCCTCCTTGTGTCTGCGTGGGTTTCCTCCGGGTGCTCCGGTTTCATCCCACACTCCAGAGATGTGAAGGTTAGGTGGATTGGCCATGGGAAATGTGTGGGGTTACAGGAACAGACTGCGGGGTCGACCCGGGTAAGATGCTCTTTTGGAGAGTCAGTGCAGACTCAATGGACCAAGTGGCCTCCCTTTGCACTGTGGGGATTATGTTTCTATTTCGAACACATCGAGCTGATAGGCTAATGATGTTTTTCTCACCACAGATACATCCTGATTATTTGATATTCCAACATTTTCTGTGTTTGTTTCTGTCTTGTTACGCAGTCTTTGTTCCATTCTGAGTTTGGGATCTGAAGATTGAGTCCAAGTCACACATGAGAAGCCTGATCGTGTATTGCAGGCTGAAATTCCCAGTGCATGACTGAGGGAGTGCAACACTGTTGGTGATGTTGCCTTTCAGATGAGATGTTAAACTTGGGCTGGTTTAAAAGATCTCTTGTCACTATTTTGACGAAGAGCAGTGAAATTCTGCCTGGTACCCCAGCCAATGTTGATCCCTCGATCAGTTTCACTCCAACACAGATGGATCCGGTGATTACCAGATGCAAATTCCTTCTGATCTGATGCTACTTAGAAACATCGAAAATAGGAGCAGGAGGAGGCCATTTGGCCCATCGAGTCTACTCTGCCTTCATTTTGATCATGGCTGATCATCTAACTCAGTAGTCTGAACCCACCTTCCACCCATTTCTTTTGATCCCCTTCACCCCAAAAGCTAAATCTAATTTCTTCTTGAAAATATGCAATGTTTTGATCTCAGTTACTTTCTGTGATAGTGAATTCTACATATTCACCACTCTTTGGGTGAAGAAATTTCTCCTCATCTTTGTCCTAAATGGGATGGGAGAGTGGCAATGATTGTGCCTGTCAGTGTTGTCTGATATAGTTTGATGATAAGAAAGGCACAACAATATTTAAATAATATTTTATGTATTCTCCAGGATATGTATAACTCCAGATCACTGACCCTCTCTTTCCGATACAGAATAATGAACTAGACTCTGGGCATTCCAGCCTTACTTTCTGTCAGTTCTGAAATGTTGCAGGGTTGGTACGAGAGGACACAGGAATTTCAATCCTTATTGCTGGATATTTGGCCCAAGTTTTTTGGGGTTGAAGGGTGGGGCTAGGTGGGTTGAAGTTATTTTCTCCATATTTGTTACAGTGTCCCAACACTGTGTGTGTGTGTGTGTGTGTGTGTGTGTGTGTTATACATACTGAGTGCGCGTGTGTATGTAACTGGACTATTCTGTTTGGTGCAGAATGTCATGTCCGAGTAACACTGAGCTGAGGGACGTAACCAAGGTGTGGTAACCATTTGCTTCTCCCCAGTTGGAATCTGCATGGACAGCAAGGTGCTGAGAGCTATTAGCAGCGCTCAGTGATGAGCTGAAGTGATGGAGAGAGTCCGTCTAGTACCCGGTGTTAACGATTCTTCTTTCATCTTTTTCCTTCCAGACTAAAGGCGTTAGCATCCACAGGCGGGAAGAGTGTCCAGGCAGCTTGTGATTGGTTGGTATGAGATTAATATGTACAAATGTAGTTAATGCTTTTCTCTTGCAGCTTAAGCTTGCACCATGAACTGATCGTTTATTTTATGATTTATTCATTTCTAGAGGAGATTGGTACTAATTGAACTGTAAAGTTCATGTGGAGTGAACACGAAAGCTGTAATTTCCTTTTTGATTCACTTGATTTCCTGTTAGGTAAACCACCAGGCATTCCAAGTAAAGATGTCTTTACCACTACACAACACCGAAAATACTCGAGGGTGACTTGCTCCAGTATTAAAGACAAAGGGTGGGATTTTATGACCTCGCTCGTCCCAAAACTGTAAAATCCCTGTGGTAGGCCGGGTGGTAAAACTCCAGCCAAGGGGTTTCAAACAATGATGGAATTAGGACATGTGGAGATAGAGGGTGGAATCTCCTGCTTGCACCAGGAACAGGAATCGTGACAAGCAGCAGAGTGAAGAGTCAAAAAATCAGATTCCCGCCAGCAAGAAATGAGGTTGGAATTTTATTCTCCTGAAGTCTAAAGGCAGGTTGGGTGTCCTGTAGAGCTATGTCAGCAACCCCATGAATTCTCATTTAAAAGGTGAACAGACTGGAATCCTGCTCCCCGTCCAAGTTAATTGCCCCACCAGAGGGAATTTAGGAAGGTCACGTTGATGAGTGGCATGCAGGGTTAACCTCTTCCTGGACTTTGAGGTCAGTCAATGCAGTTTTCCCCTTCCTTTCTCACAGTCACAGACAGATATGGACTGGCTATTCCACAGGCTGTTCCAAGGCTGGGTACAGGGAAGGGATGAGACTGTGTGGATGGATGGGGTGTTGGTGAATGGAGAAGCAGAGTGGAAGAC